>NW_028318485.1:662500-982500 GCF_062004578.1 Staurois parvus | reverse complement strand
AAGGTTTAACTGGAAGGTGGTGGTGCTGCACTGCGGACGGTATGGTTGTCTCCAAGCTGGTTGGTTGCGGCTGGAGGCCTAGTGTATATGGTTGTCCGCAGCTGCATTTCGGATCTTTGGGGGTGCCTTCGAAGACCAACAACAATTCTTTGGTTCCCGTTGGAAGGAATGGCTGATGTATTTAAAATGTGAGTTGTTAATAAAAGGCCATGTTGGCCATTTTACTCCAAAAGTGGTGTCATGTTTTTTGTAAAGTGGGGGTTGGTATGGATCAGTAATGGTGGTAGTAGGAGTGGACAAGCCTATCTCTGGTGCAATAGTCATGAAAAGACAATATGGTGTCTTCAATCTCAATCCTCCAAGCATCTGCATGCAAAAATCCTTTTTTTTAAATGTCTCTACAAAACTAGAGAGTTTAGTTATAAAAAAAAAAAGTGGAGCTAATTGTTTTGTGAAACTGCATGTACCATTGTTCTGTATGAATGGGGGCAAAAACAAATGATATTAGCCTATTTTCTCTCCAGGTTGAATATTATTCATACAAATTTGAGCGACTCAGAAAAAATACCACATTATCACTGATCACAGTAAATAAATGATTATATCCTAACACACAGGTGTCAACCACAAGGCCCGTGGGCAAAATCTGATCCTCCAGGCCATTTCATGTGACCCTTGCCATATGAAAAAAAATATATTTGAAATATATTTTTAAAATATTCTGTTGAATAGTTGAGGTTAGTATTTGGTAGTTAGTAATTTTATTCACTGGGTGAGCGTAAGCCGATAGAGGGATTGGCACAAAGAGGTAGCAGACACTGAATGGTTGGTAAGCTGGATTAGTCTGGCAGCAACATTTATACTGAACTGAAGGGGGGATAGCCAATGAGAAGGGAATCACAATGGCTGAGACAAGATATAACCAGGGACTGAATTAGAAGCTTTGTGGTGTCATTGGTTAAGAAGGGGCGTATTTTGAAGCTGCTGCTTAAATTGAGGTAGCAAGATTTGGAGTCCACTTAAGTGATTCTAAAGGATTTTTTTTTAATCACAAGCATGTCTATACTTACCTGCAGTGTGCAGTGGTTTTGCACAGAGCAGCCTGGATCCTCCTCTTCTCGGGTCCCCCGCAGGCTCTCCTGGCCCATCCCTCCTGTTGGGTGTCCCCACAGCAAGCATCTTGCTATGGGGGCACCCGCTGCTCCGTGTAACCATCCACACATGGAGCCATGGCCCGTCTCTTCTCATTGGCTCACTGGCTGTGATTGACAGCAGTGGGAACCAATGGCTCCCACTTTGTCTCAGCCAATGAGGAGAGGGTGTCCCAGGACAACTGAGACTCCAGTGCACATCTCTGGATCCAGAGGAGGCTTAGGTGAGTATTAGGGGGGGGGCTGGGGGTATGCTGCACACAGAAGGTTGAGCCTTTAGAACCCCTTTAGCACCCTGGTATGCAGGGACGGGTTCATAGTTGTGCTGTTGATTTCGACAGGAAGTCGAGAAGTCAGGGGAATGGGCACGTGGAGGAGGACATATTATGAGCTCAGTTTTGGATAGATTTAGTTTGAAGAAGTGGTGTGACACCCAGACTGATATGTCGGTCAGTAAATTAGTGCTGCATTAAGAGACTGATGGAATGAGCTGCGGGGTAGAAAGATAGATTTGGGTGTCGGCGTACAAATGGTATTGAAAGCCATTGGAGGATTTTAGCTGACCTAGGGAGGAGGTTTAGACGGAGAATAGGAGAGGTCCAAGAACAGAACCTTGGAGGACCCCAAAAGAAAGTAGAATGGTAAGTGACAGAGGAGAAAGTAGAATGGTAAGTGACACTGAAGTTACAGTGGAATAGGTAAGATGGGACTCAATGAAGAGTACAGTCATGGAGACCAAAGAGGAGGGGTGGTCAACTGTATCAAGGGCAGCAGAAAGGTCTTGGAGTAGGAGTACAGAATAGTGACCATTGGTTTTAGCTATAATAAGTCGTTTGAGTTTTAGGAGAACAATTTCTGTGGAGTGTTGAGGGTGAAATCCAGACTGAAGGGGAACAAGAAGGTTATGCTCAGTGAGGTGGTAGCTCAGGTGGTTGTAGACCAGGCTTTCAAGGAGCTTGGAGGTAAAAGGGAGGAAGTAGACGGGTCATAGGTTTTTAAGACTGTGTTTTAAGTATGGGAGTGACCAGTGCATGTTTTAGAGAGTTGGGGAGGAGAGGGAGAGATTGAAGATGTGAATTACAGAGTGTAGGATAGAGCAGGGGCAGACTGACCATTTGGAAACTTGGGCACTGCCTGAGGGCCTGGGGTCAGTAGGGGGCCCCATGAGATGCCCCTGGTACCTTTTTCATAGGCTTTTTTGAGTTTGGGCAAGGACACAGGGGCCCCATGATCCCCTATTGCCCGGGGGCCCCATGAGTTGTCAGTCCGCCCCTGGGATAGAGCCAGAGGGTGACTGTAGGTGCAGGTGGTTAGGTGGGCATTAGAAAAAAGGTTAGCAACCGCCTCTATAATAGCTGGGTTAAATGAGGTTATTGAGTGTACCTGTGGACATGGAGTGTTAAGTAGGGGAGATATCTGTACAGTAGAGATCTCATCACAAATTGTATCACTTTTATTTTTGAAGTGATTAGCGATCTCCTGGGCATTGAGTGAGGCAGTGGAGGATGAAGTAGAGATTTAAAGATAGAGAAGAGTTGATGGGGACTGGATAAGAGGGTGTCAATGAAAGTGATAAAATGGATCTGTTTGGCAGGAATTGTATTTTTGGAGGGCAGATTTATATTGGTTGAAACCTGGCTGAGACCTAATTTTACAGCACAGACACCCAAGAGACTGGCTATGTTTTAAGAGACTTCTGATGTTGTCTGTTTGCCAGGATTGTAGTGGTCAGGGACTGATTCTGTGTGACTGTACAATATCCTTTAGATCCACCAACACCTATGTAGATGAGTAGAGGTGAGTGTGTCCAGGGAAGATGACAGTGAACTGTTGTAGACAGAAATAGTGTCTTCACCAATCTTTTTGCGTTCCAGGCATTCTATCCCCCTAGTCTGGGGTACTCTGTCAATACAATTTTCAGTTTTAGTACAAAACAACATTGACAAGAAAAACATAAAATGCATCCATGCACCAAAAAGCTCAATAGATAACCTAAGAATTCATTCCTCCCTAGTCCTGTTGTTGTGCCTGCAGCTGCTGTAATACTATACTGGTAGAAGAAATGGTTCCAAGTAAACTTGTCCCTTCTATAAATGGAACTGAGCCTTTCCTCCCCCTTCCTCCAACTGGTGATGGGGCACATGCGTGGTGGGGGTGAGGTCCTTTCCAGTGTAGGTCAATTAGATTGAATAGAAAGTCTTCTAGGCTGCTAGTGGGATTGATCCATTGAAAACCGATCCATCCAATTATTTCCTGGTTAGCTCCTCACTCCCCCTCCTCTTTTTCTGGGAGCACATGTTGTATACATTTCACTGGCCTAACCTAACTAACTAGTGCAGACCAAGAACAAGGAGATATTGGACAGTGATCACACGGACTCCATACACACAGTGAGTATCTCACGCATGTCTATGATTTCTATTCCTACACTACCTTCTGTGGTGTAATAGACCTGAATCCAGGATCACCGGCTATTTCGTTTAACAAGGCGATGGGGGGTGATTTACTAACGGGGGTGATTTTCTAAACTAAATGTTCACCTTCAAGTGAATTGTTACTTGCGGTGCAGTATAATTTCAGCCCATTCATTTCAAATGGGATAAAATCATTCTACACCAAAAGTAGTGTATGCAGTACTTATTATTATTATTATACAGTAGTTATAAAGCGCCAATGGTTCGCTCAGCACTGTACATTACAAAGGGGGACAGAACATGTGACAGAACAATACCAATACAATGCAAAACATGAGGGGATCGAGGGCCCTGCTCTTTCAAGCTTACAATCTAGGAGGGAGGGAATAGTGGCACAGGAGGAGATAGCTGTGGGGGATGGAGTGGTAGGAAGAGTGGAGGAGGTCGGCAAGTTAGCAGGAGGTGGGGTAGGCTTCCCTGAAGAGATGGGTTTTCAGGGTGCGCCTAAAGGAGAGGAGAGTAGGTGATAATCTGATGGATTGGGGTAGGGAGTTCCAGAGGATGGGTGACACCCTGGAGAAGTCCTGGAGGCGGGCATGGGAGGAGGAGACCAGGGAAGTAGAGAGAATGAGGTCTTGTGAGGAGCGGAGTGTGCGTGCTGGGCGGTACTTGGATATTAGGTCAGTGATGTAGTACGGGGCAGTATGGTGGACAGCTTTGTACGTCAGTGTTAGGATTTTGAATTTGATCCATTGCGCAATCGGAAGCCAGTGGAGGGATTGGCAGAGGGGAGGAGGGAGTTGCAGTAGTCGAGTCGTGATATGATGAGGGAGTGGATGAGCTGTTTAGTGGTTTCTGGGGTTAGGAACGTGCGGATTTTGGCGATGTTGCGGAGGTGGAGTCTGCACGAGTTTGTTAAAGATTGGACTTGGGGCTGGAAGGATAGGTTGGAGTCCAGAATGACACCAAGTACTCTGGCCTGTGGGGCGGGTTTGATGGTGGCGTTGTTGGATGTGACGGAGAAGTCACAACACCACTTATGGAAACACGATGCAACCGAATTGCATGGTACTTCTATACCATGTGACCCAGTGTGGGTAAACACTCAAGTTTACAACCTGCGCTTGGGGTATCGGTAACATTGCACCAATACCTGCTGCAGATCGCAATGCGGTGGAACGCGGGTTTCCTGTACCACATTCTAGTGTGAATGGGCCCTAAGGGCCTATTCCTAATTATCTGTTTTGCCTGCAGAAAAATTCATGCATGGTGCTTGAAATGCCTTTCAACTAGAAATCCCATTCTTTCTTTTTTTTGGATCTGGTTCAGGTCTATGCACTGTACATATGTGAGAAATGGCATGGGCTCATTCACACCCAGACATGTGCTCTACCATGTGCACTACAGCACACATAAAACAGGGTGAATCCAGCCTTACTCAATAACATTTTGTTTGCTAAGGAGCTGTTCATCATAACTATTGCTAATCAATAAATGCTTGAGGTGATTGTAGCCGTATTAGTGCATTTGCGACAGGAACAATTGAGTACTGTCCGTGATACTTTTTTTATTTGCACTAACATACAATTTTGAGGACAAGCTTTTGGGGAATGTCCCCTTCTTCAAGGTCCAAGCAGTACTCTGTTTCTATTTCTGTTAATCAATAAATAAAATTCAATAAAAAGAATCTTTTTAATTTTTTTCATGCACAATTGCAAGAGTGTTACTGATCCCCTGCTGCCACTTTGCAGCCATTTCCTGGCAAAGCACCTAGTCCCCATGTTGATGATGACACGGGTCTCTTTTCCACAACCCTGGCCCGAGTGGTCTGAAGGCAGGGAGCTTACCGGGATCTGGGTTGAAGGATTGCTCCATCATAGGCTGTTTGACCATGTTTAACCACTCAGGCAGTGGGGGTCTGTGCCTTCAGGTAAGTGTGCACTTCAAACACATGGGTGGTGTTGAATTTGCTTTGAAGCTTCTGTTCGGTTATTTCCTTTCTTACTAAGATTCCATTCGCATTGGGACTTTTGGATTGGACTATTACTTGTCCTATGATTTTTCATAGGATTTTGTCAATGCTTTTAGCTCAGATTGTATTGTGTATGGAAATACTTCACAACATTATTTTGACATATAAGCACTATGTATGGATATATGAGCGTTTACTGTTTGATGATTTATTTTACTTTATCAGGGCTTTTTTTCATAGAATAGACACAGGAACTCCCACTTTCCAAGTCAACCCTTGTCTCCACCCACCTCTGAGCGCCATCCCTTGGTTCCACCCACCTCTGAGGACCATACGTTGATTCCACCATCCACCCACCTCCAAGCATTGTCCCTTGGTTCCACCTTTCATCCACCTCCGAGCACCGTCACTTGGTTCCACCTCCAAGCACCGTCCCTTGGTTCCACCCCCACCCACCTCCAAGCACCGTCTCTAGGTTCCACCCCCCACCCACCTCCGAGCACCATACCTTGGTTGCACCCTCCACCCACCTCTGAGCACAGTTCCTTGGTACCACCCTCCACACATTTACAAGCACCATCCCATGGTTCCGCCCTCCACCCACCTCCGGTCACCGTCCCTTGGTTCCACCTCCCACCCACCTCTTAGCACCATCCCTTGGGTGCACCCTCCACCCACCTCCAAACACCCTCCCTTGGTTCCACCCCCACCCACCTCTGAGGACCGTCCCTAGGTATCACCCCCAGCCACCTCCAAGCACCATACCTTGGTTGCACCCACCACCCGCTTCTGAGTACATTTCCTTGGTATCACCCTCCACCCATTTAGAAACACTATCCCTTGGTTCCACCCTCCACCCACCTCCAAGCACTGTCCCTTGGTTCCAATCCCCACCCACTTCCTAGCACCATCCCTTGGTTCCACCCCCCCACCCACTTTCTAGCACCATCCCTTGGCTGTACCCTTCACCCACTTCCAAGCACCATCCTTTGGTTTAACCCCCCACCCACCTCGGAGCACTATCTCTTGGTTGCACCCTCCACTCACCTCTGAGCACAGTTCCTTGGTACCACCCTTCACCCTTTTATAAGCACCATCCCTTGGTTCCGCCCTCCACGTACCTCTGAGCACCGTCCCTTAGTCCCAGCCACCACCTACCTCTGAGCACCATCTGTTGATTCCACCCTCCACCTATCTCTGTGCATTTTCCCTAGGTTCCACCCTCTATCCACCTCTGAGTACATCCCTTGGTTCCACCCCCCACCCACCTTGGAGCACTGTTCCAAGATTCCACCCCCCACCCACCTTGGAGCACTGTTCCAAGATTCCACCCCACACCCACCTTGGAGCACTGTTCCAAGAGTCCACCCCCCACCAACCTTGGAGCAGTGTTCCTAGATTCCACCCCCCACCCACCTTGGAGCACTGTTCCAAGATTCCACCCCCCACCCACCTTGGAGAACTGTTCCAAGATTCCACCCCCACCCACCTCCGAGCACCATCCCTTGGTTGCATCCGCCACCCACCACTGAGCACAGTTCCTTTGTACTACTCTCCACCCAGTTACAAGCACCATCCCTTGGTTCAAGCCCCCCACCCACCTCTGAGCACTGTCCCTTCCTTCCACCCCCTACCCTCCTCCCAGAGAATACAGAATCATGCAGCATATCCCAGCACCCCTTGCCAGTACATACATTCAGGATGTTCCTGTTGAGAAAAGCCCTGGATTTTAGTGTAGGATTAACTCAGTGCTCATTATACACATTACCATTTATAGCAAATGTTGACAGAGGAGGGAAAGATCAGGAAATCTGACATGCGAAATGAACTGGGTCTCTGTGCATGAGACTCCAACATTTTCATGTAGGCAGCATACACAGGCGTACCATCCAGCTGCGCTGCCGGTAGTTTGTAAAACTTTATGAGAGGCTGAAAACTGCTGCGTCTGAACAGGACTGGACAGTACTAACCTCTAGAGCAGTATGCACTCAGGTACTAATACTAACCACACAAAAAGTCTGTTAGTACCATTTGGTCCACCATCCAGGCCCATTCAGCTGCAGCAGCTTTCAACCTTTCATAGAGCATTGCAGGCTGCCAGCAGTGGGGATGGACAGTGAACCTGTGACTTCTGTCCACACAAAAATGCAGGAATCCCATGGCCAGGGGTTGAACTCCCGATGTGCAGGGGCCCTATTGTAAAGGTATTAACCTCCCTAGCGGTCTGATTATGTCAGTATTTCTGTGTGTACTCTCCATTGGCATTTTCTTCTGAGGAATTGGAAGTTAGAGAAGATTCTGTAAACTTAAACATTCATGAGGCTGATTTGCTAAAAGAGTTAAACACTTTCACTTAACTTCCCTAGCGGTCTGATTATATCAGTATTTCTGTGCTCAAAGCGGTACATTGTTTTCAATGGAAATATGTTTTTTTTATTGTAGGCTGTAATTTTTAGGAATAACTCACTGAAATCTGTCCGAACAAGAGTCTAGTAAACATCCCGGGTATGATAAAATTTGAAACAAGAAATCATAAATTATAATATAATAAATAATCATAAAAAATAATAATAATACATTTAATTCAATAATATAATCAAACCAAAAACAATGAAATTTAAAATAGAGCGCCAAGTTTGCACATCACTGAGCAAAGTCGCAATGTTGTTTTCAGTGTCTGATGAGGAATTTCCCCCACGAATCATTATCACTCAATTCTGCAAGTGGTTCTAATTTACTATCGCTGTTCTCTAGCCGGTCTAAGACCGCTTTTGACCTAAAGGGACGCTTTTTGGACGCCATGGACGTTTCTCAGTTTCCAGGCAGAAAGAACAGTAAAAATGCAGGAAGGCGCCGGACAAAGCACTCGGGACAAAATGTATGTGAAATGGGTTGATACAGTAATGGAATACTATCAGATTTTTGTGTATTGAGTGAATGGGAAATGTTTACATTTTTGAAATTCCAGCCGGTTCCATCTCCCATATCTCCCGTATGTCCTGACGTCGCAGTGAACGGAACCCGGAAGACGGATGCCAGCATCGGCTGGAGGAGATGGCCGGGGACACTGCAAGTAGGGACATCGCAGGAGCGCAGGACAAGGTAAGTGCTGGAGGGATCCCAGAGCAACGCTGCAGTGTATTCCTGAGTGTAGCTCAGGGTTACCGCTTCTTGTACTGAAACTTTACCCCGAGACATTGCTGGGACATTGCTAAGCACAGCTCAGCTCTTACTCTACACCTTTAGTCTCACAGGAGTGAGCTCTTTCTCAAACTCAAACCCCATCACATGTGCTTCCTCTCCCCTGATGCAGGAGCTTTGAGCTCAGAGTTTAGGAGCTCACTCCTGTGATGGTGGAGGCAGTGGCGTCCCGAGGCAGGTGTGGGGGGTGTGGTCCACACCGGGTGACACCAACCACACAGGGTGACACCGGACCCGCTCCACAAAAAGGTAAGTTTTAAAGCAAGCTGATGATCCCCGCAGGATGAATCCGATCCATCTTTTGGGGATCTTCGGCTTTCTTTACAACTTACCTTTTCTTGCAGCGGGTCCCCGCAGGATCGTTGGCATGCAACCTATATGGGGTGACACCAGACCTGCACCAAGAAAAGGTAAGTTGTAAAGAAAGCTGACGATCCCCGCAGGATGGATCGGATCTGTGGATTGAGCATAATGGATCGGAGTCCGATCCATTATGCTCAATCCGCAGATCTGATCCATTCTGCGGGGATCGTCGGAGGGGGTGTCACCAAGTGTTACTGCACCCGGTGACACCAACCCTAGGGACACCTCTGGGTGGAGGTGAGCTGTAATAACTGAGCATCTCTTAGCAACTTCCTTAGCAATGTCCTGGCAGTTTTCCAGTCAGGCTTCATGAGGTACGTATATGGCCTACATGAATAAAAAGGGTATTATTATTCAATTTTGGCCAAAGCTGCAGTTTGCTTTTTTACAGACACCTTTTTATTTTTTTTTGGTAAAGGTAAACTTATCCTTTAAGTCTTCTACTTATAAAAAGGACCTATTTAGAGCTCAGTATACAATGCTGGCATCTGCCAGGTTGAATGGTTCAACAAAGAAACAGTTAGATCAGTGGTGTAACTAGAACCTTCAAGGCCCCAGTGCAAGAAACCATGAAGGGCCCCTGACCCCTGTCCGAGGCCCTTCCCTCCGAGCCCGGTGGCAGAACACCAGGGCCCAGCCACAAGTGTGACCTTTGTGATTCTGGTAGTTCCTCCACTGGTGTCAGTAGTTTTTTTATTTTTGTTATTTTATTTTTTATTACTTTTTTTACCTACCATTTTTATTTTTTTTTTTACAATTTTTTAAAAATTATTTTTTACAGTGTTTTTAGGAGCCCTGTTGGGGTGCTCTGGTGAGATATCAGATGCCTAAACAGACCTCTGATGTTTCACCTTTGAGACAGAGAGCTTAGTGAATGGACAAGAATAGCTCTGTCTAGAGCTTCCCGTTCATTCATAAACTGAAGCATAGTAAACACAGTTTACTATGTTTCATTTATGAATGGACAGAGTCAGTGAGAGGCATGGATCACTGACTCTTCATTCAGAAAAGGAAGGGTTGGTAAATGACACATTTACCAGACCCTTCCCTGCTATCCATCCTGAATGATCCCCTACAGCAGCTGGCAAAAGGGAGGGGGAACCTGGCAAAGCTGTGTGTGTGTGTGGGGGGGGGGGGAGGGGGTGGAGAGCACAGGGGGAGCTGCAGTGCAGAGAGGGGACAAAGAGCACAGGGGGTGGAGAGTTATACAAGCTGTACACTGACTACATCACATTGTAGCAAAGTGTCATTTCTTCAGTGTTGTCACATGAAAAGATATAATAAAATATTTAGAAAAATGTTAGGGGTAGACTCACTTCTGTGAGATACTGCAAGGAATCACATTCCCTCTGTTCTCAGTTGCACAAAAAGGTATGGGAGGAGAAACAGCAGTACACTGAGCTTCCCAGTGAATGGCTGTGCAGGGGGTAGGGGGTTGTCAGGACAAGTATGATCATTGAAGAGGAGCGCATTGAGTTTCCAGCATAACTAGAGAACTGATCTCTCATTCATAGTGTGGTCAGTTTTTAATAGGAAAGCAGAGAGACTGGCAAGAACACCAGGGATTTCACACAAAGGAAGCAATACAAAGAAAGATACTTTTTTCATACATGGTACAGCATGCACATTTCAGAAATATGAAATGATGGGTTCACATATTCTATAGTGGTATGTACTGTACAGGGGCAGACTGACAACTCATGGGGCCCCCGGGCAATAGGGGATCATGGGGCCCCTGTGTCCTTGCCCAAACTCAAAAAAAACTATGAAAAAGGTACCAGGGGCATCTCATGGGGCCCCCTACTGACCCTGCGCCCTCAATAGGGGCTCATGAGGCCCCAGTGTCCTTGCCCAAACTCAAAAAAGCCTATGAAAAAGGTACAAGGGGCATCTCATGGGGCCCCCTACTGACCCTGGGCCCTCAATAGGGGCTCATGGGGCCCCAGTGTCCTTACCCAAACTCAAAAAAGCCTATGAAAAAGGTACCAGGGGCAGTGCCCGAGTTTCCAAATGGTCAGTCCACCCCTGGTACTGTATATTCCTTTACTTAGTTGCAGAATTGAGAATTATTCATGTATCTGAGACACAAAAAGTTTTTAAAAGGTTTTTCTTTTTCTGACCCAACTTTTCATACAGTATCTGTAATAAACAGTTGATAAATGTTTTTCCATATGATTTACTTTTCTACATTTTTTGAAGATTGTGGGGTGTGTAGACAAGTTAGACAACCTCACAAGATTTGTTTGGTAGTAGATACAAACAATTGAGTACTGTCCGTGATACTTTTTTTATTTGCACTAACATACAATTTTGAGGACAAGCTTTCGGGGTATGTCCCCTTCTTCAAAGTCCAAACAGTCACCTCAAGCAATTTGATAGTAGATGTAATTGAAAACAAAAGTCAATCTGACCTCATTATTGATTAGAAAATTTAACACGTGTTCGAAAAACAAACATTTTGGAATGAAATTGCACAAGTGTATTGCCAGCTTTATTGTCCATGCATACACTTACGATACACTTGATACCCCGAGGAAGTCACGAGACCACGTGACGTAATGCGTAGGCACGCTAAGACGTAACTTCCGGTATCCGAAGTGTCGCACTTCCGGGTGCGGGACGCCATTTTCCTGGTTATCAGGAAGCTCAAATACATGTGTGCAGTTTGCCCATATAGGGACAGAAGAATCGCTGTACAAACACATGTAACTTACCTTTTGTTACTACTACAATTAAACCCTGGTTATTGGAAATACTATACTATGGAGGATCTCTGTTTTTTGACTCACTATTTGTGAGAGAGAGTTTGCAGAGAATCACTGGTGAGGATCCTATGAGGCACAGCAGTGGAGGTGTGGAGGAGGCCAAATAGGAAGAATATCTGAGAGGTACCAAACCAGGATTCTTGAGGATCCAAAGTGATCCTAATGGCTTGTGGGCCCTTAGGGGTCACTGAAAGGAGGTGAGCGGGCATTGCAGCTGAAGTGGATAGAGTGTGGTTTATTCACGAGTGGCACTTGATATATAAAGACACATTGCATGTATTTAAATATCACTTGGAATAGATTCGTTTGGATTTGGACATTGGACGTTGTATGAAGTTGAAGTGGCACCATCACATGATATTGATTTATATTATTTTGAAGCGGCACTATCACATTATTTATATGTTTATTTAACTAATGCAATAGGAGCTTGTATTGATTTTGGGGATTTGGAATATATATATATGTAGGAAGTGATATATAAGAACACTGAGAAGATTATATTATTTATCACAAAGTTATAATATAAGTGATTATAATAGTTTGTGCATTTTTAGCGCTACACTAATTTATATTTATGAACCTCACAAGATTTGTTTGGTAGTAGATACAAACAATTGAATACTGTCCGTGATACTTTTTTTATTTGCACTAACATACAATTTTGAGGACAAGCTTTCGGGGTATGTCCCCTTCTTCAAAGTCCAAACAGTCACCTCAAGCAATTTGGTAGTAGATGTAATTGAAAACAAAAGTCAATCTGACCTCATTATTGATTAGAAAATTTAACACGTGTTCGAAAAACAAACATTTTGGAATGAAATTGCACAAGTGTATTGCCAGCTTTATTGTCCATGCATACACTTACGAACTGGTAATCTGAATAGTCTCAGGAAGACTGTGCAGCTGTTAGTCTTTTTCAGAGCCGGCACGGCGGGGAGGAGAACAGTTGTTGAGCTGTGTAGACAACCTCTCATCTATAGGGAGAGAGATTTGATTGACAGATTTACATGACGTCCTATACACTTGGATTGACAAGCACACATGGGTACAATGTGGTAATTATGACAAAGTGGAAAGTTAAATTACAGCTATTCCAAAACCTTTCCCATATGTGCTCCAAGGAATTCTGGAGGGGTAGTGTTTGCGCTCTTCTGTATGTTCAATACAGAGTCATTTGATTAACCCCTCGCCCTCCAGAGGATTTGCCCCCTTTTTTGACCAGGCCATTTTTGCGTTATGGTGCTGAGTTATTTTAATTGTC
Organism: Staurois parvus; assembly: GCF_062004578.1. Lineage (NCBI taxonomy): Eukaryota > Metazoa > Chordata > Amphibia > Anura > Ranidae > Staurois > Staurois parvus. The sequence continues at coordinate 969,370 of NW_028318485.1, read as the reverse complement.
AATTACGCGGTCATGCAACGCTGCACCCAAATAAAATGTATATCCTTTTTTTTCTCACATATAGAACTTTGTTTCGGTGGTATTTGATCGCCTGTGCGTTTTTTAGTTTTTGCGCTATAAAAAAAAAGACCGACAGTTTTGAGAAAAAATAAACTATATTTTTTACTTTTTGCTATTAACCTCCTTGGCGGTCTGATTATTTCCGATTTTTGGTGCTGAAAGCGGTACCATTTTTTTGCATGGAAATATGTCGTTTTTTATTGTAGGCTGTAATTTTTAGGAATAACTCACTGAAATCTGTCTGAACAAGAGTCTAGTAAACATCCCGGGTATGATAAAACTTGAAACACGAAATCATAAATTATAATATAATAAATAATCATAAAAAATAATAATATAATAATAATACATTTAATTCAATAATATAATCAAACCAAAAACACTGAAATTTGAAATACAGAGGCAAATTCGCACATCGCCGAGCAAAGTCGCAAAATCGTTTTCAGTGTCTGATGACAAATTTCCCCCACGAATCATTATCACTCAATTCTGCAAGTGGTTCTGATTTACTATCGCTGTTCTCTAGCCGGTCTAAAACCGCTTTTGACGTAAAGGGACGCTTTTTGGACGCCATGGACTTTTCTAAGTTTCCAGGCAAAATGCAGGCAGGGCACAGGACAAAGCACTCGGGACAAAATGAATGTGAAATGCATTGAAACAGCAATGTTTTACTATATAATAATCATTTTTAAAAAATGACATTTTTTAAAAATTTCAAATTTGCCGCCGGTTCCGGCGCCCGTATGTTCTGACGTCACAGGGACCGGAACACGGAAGCCGGATGCCGGCATCGGCAGGAGGAGATGGCCGGGGACGCTGCAGGGGACACATCGTGGGAGCGCAGGACAAGGTAAGTGCTGCAGGGACTCCCTGAGCGACGCCGCATGGTAAGCCCGAGTGTAGCTCGGGGTTACCGCTCTTGGTGCTGAAATTTTACCCCGAGCTACACTCGGGAATACCGCCAAGGAGGTTAAACATGTCCAATAAAAATTTTTTTAAAAATTCAGTTTCATCATAAATTTCGGCCAAAATGTATTCTGCTCCATGTCTTCGCTAAAAAAAATCCCAGTACGTGTGAATTAATTTTTTTTTTTTTTTAAGTCCGCAAACGTGCAACTATAACGAAAAAACCCGTAAGTGTTCACAAAAAAAGTGCAAGTGCAAAACACCACACGAAAAAGTGCACTTAGGGGTGTGCTGTGTCCTACCCCTAAAGGGGCTTGGACCGCTTACCCTGATCCCCCGGGGCACGAAGCTCCTGACGGGGACAAGGTTCCCAATTGGTCCTCCTGGCCAAAAGGCCTGGTGGACCACCGTTCCCTATGCCCAGCCGAAGCCGGACATCCAGTACTAGGCAAGGAGGCTCTCCCGAAGAAGAGCCTCCTAGGGATCAGGGGAGGAAGGAACCGTATGGCCACACATCCTCCCCCTAGACTTCAGGGTAGGCCCGAGGACCCACACCCTCCATCCGTGAAAAACACACACATAAGTAAAGTAAAAAGTGACAAAACGTGGGAGTGCATAATAAATAAGATAAAGATAAAGTAAAGAAAAAATAAAAAAGTGGTACCGTGCCGAATTGTGCACAGACCAGGCCCTGAGGCCCGTAGCAAAAATTGCCCTGGACTTAGCCAAAAGACCTGGTCCTTAGGGCGCTGTGCAAAAAGAGGTGAAAAACAGTGGCCATGTGTCATCTTCACACCGTGGGGTCCCACACCCAAGTGTTACTAGTGACACCCCTGAGAGCGTCTTCCCCAGGGGGCACTGAGTTTGCGGACTTTTTGCGTCCCCAGCCCCTGGCCAGACCAAGGTAGATCCGTCCAAATCAGGAGGTACTGGGTCTTTCCAGTCTTCCCAGAGGAATTACTCCCGGGGCCCCAGCTTAACTCGTGGCGCTCCCCGGTTTCTGTCCCTCCGGTACTAGCCTTCCGGACCCCCATCATACCAGTGAGGGTACTATACAACAACCATCCCCGCAAAGCTAGAATGGTCGGGAGCACCCCCACTGGACACTGATAAGAACAGATACTACACTTGATCTTAGCCAAAAGGCCGAGAAGCGATTCGTGTAAACACACATCTGCAGTAGGGGTGATGGCATCACCCCTACTGCAGATGTGTGTTTACACGAAACGCGTCTAGGAGGAGCACCTGCACGCTTACCATCACGATGCCATCACCCCTACTGCAGATGTGTGTTTACACGAAACGCGTCTAGGAGGAGCCCCTGCACGCTTTGACACTACGCCGCCGGATCAGGAGGTCCGGCGGCCCACATTAGATGTATACTGGTCAGTGTTTTTGGGTGCTTTTACTGCTCATAGCAGTTTCATACTATATACAGTCATTCATGTATGTATTTCTGCTCAGATTTTAATGTAATAAATTTATAGTTTTAAATACTACACTATGAGCACCTTTATTCTCCATATCTGGCACTGAGCCTCCATGTCTCAGCCCCAGTGATTTAGGTATTGCTGCAGACTTGATGAAGTAAATACTTGGAGATCAGATCGGTATCCTTTCTTTCACCACTGAGGGTCCATCAGAGGATTTCATTTCCGGGCTGTCTTTATTTAAGATCCTAGGATGCATGTGATACAGACATGCGTTTATTACTGGGTTTCTGGTGAGTAGGCAATCTATTCATATTATCACAACGGGAGACCGGATTGCACCTACAACGTCTGATATTTCACTGTGGACTGAGGAATCCATATATTTATATTACAGTGGACTTATTTTAATATTAGTATTATTTGACTATATTGATATTAATTTACTGTATTTTTTCTTTGCCATTTAATTTGATGTAGCGCTGCACTCCTTGTACTTTTGAGTATTGTTTACATACAGTTCTCTCCCCCGTTGGTAATACTCAGCGATCACCAGGTGCCAGCGAGTAATCACCTGCCGGGACCCAAGGATTGACAGCCGAGGCCGCTAATGGCGGCGCAGGTAGGGTGCGTACGAGGCTTGCGTGCGCCCCTTACTCGGAATTGCAAAATTTCGTATATATATATGTAATTTTGCGCACCCGTGCCACCCTGCAGCAGTATTTCTGCTATAGGGCGGAAGGGAAGCAGTTAAACAACACTACGTCACTAAAGATTTAATGCACATGTAGAGCTCACTCCCGCAGAAGCCCACAGTTTCAGGTCCCTAGGGTCTTAGCTGCCCCACAGCCAGGCACATAGTCACCATCACTCTGTTGGCTCAATGATCAGTCTAGGGGTGTGCTGTTCTGATGGTTTCTAAAAAGTTAGTTACCAAAGAAATGTTCCAATAAATACAACACTTCTATTATACCAACATCATTGCGCCAATGTAATAAAGAGAGGAAATACACTCACTGGATGCTGCTATTATTAAAAAACTCAAAATAATAATAAAAATGTGAAAAATATACAATCACAAATAATAGTGCAAACCAAATCACACAACTAAATATAACCACCACCAAATAGGTGCATATTAATAGTGCAAACAAAAAATCAATAAATGGGGAATCTCAATATAGTCCATTCAGAAAAGTCCATATAAACATGATCCTCAGTAAATAAAGTAACTTACTTCATTTACTGAGGATCATGTTTATATGGACTTTTCTGAATGGACTTTATTGAGATTCCCCATTTATTGATTTTTTGTTTGCACTATTAATATGCACCTATTTGGTGGTGGTTATATTTAGTTGTGTGATTTGGTTTGCGCTATTATTTGTGATTTGTATATTTTTCACATTTTTATTATTATTCTGATGGTTTATTGCAGAACTTGAACTTAGATAGGTTCAGGGTAATTGTGGGATACTCCAGTTTACATAGCCACTTGAGGACGCTAATCTTCCTCCTATCAAACCAAACATCTTTCTCGCACAAGCAGATATTGGGCTGAGCTATACCAGGACACCATGAAAAACATCCCCTTTGAGCAATGCTGACTCTAGCACAAAAAGGATGGCAACTGCACATAGAGTACAGTAGGTGGTGAGTGGGATGTAAATAAGTTATAAACTGGCATAATGGTCTGTATCAATGGTGCACTGGAACAAGTAGAATCAAGGTTTGGATTAACACTTTCGATAGATCAGTCAGATAACCACTTCCCATCTGTCTGCCTGCCTGCAATGTACTGCAGATGGGCGGCAGCTACAGGACCAGCAAATTGCTGTGTTTTTTCCGTGTTTGACGTGCGCAGGCACACACCCCCTGCTGACCCCCACCATTATTTGCTGCAGGACATGCTTGCCAGCAGGTCCCGGTCAATGATTTTTGGCTGGGACTCTGCTGATCTCCTGCAACAAATGGAGAAGCAGAGCTGTGCCTGTATTTGAGAACACAGGCATGGGATGTAGCTGGATCTTCTCTCTCTGGAACTTTTTCATTTCCAGGAGAGAAGAAAGACACATTAACCCCTTGATTGCCATATTTACCCTTTGATTGCTCCCTGTCAACTTGCCAGTGCCATTAGTACAGTGTCAGTATTTTTCACTGATCACTGTATTAGTGCCACTAGCGACGTCAGTTAGTGCCCCTCCCAGACAGGGTCAGCTAGCATTGGATTGCCTGCACACTATCACACTCATGCTACAGGTTGCTGACAACTGTCATTACTAGTATAGTGTGCAGATCAATATATTGATCATGAAGAGAACTATACTAGTGCCCCTTTAGTATTAGTGTCCCCAAAAAAGTGTTAACAGGATTCACTGACAGCACTTGTGTTTAGCCCCTCCACCCCTCACAAGAAGTGCAGTGTAAGTGTAATTTCTGATCACTCTCGCCTGTGCACAAAAACCACAGCATTAGCAGAATCAGGCCTGATCTCTGCCAGCACTAGCAGGTGAATTTTATTGGTAGCGGTTCAAGCAGTCCCTGACAGCCAGGTGCTCTTTTATCCGTGAGTCACACTAGGTACCTCTAAATTTAGAGCTCAAACTGTCCCAAAAGAAGTACACTAATGAAGAGGCCTACAGGATTCTGAGCATGTCAGATGAGAGCGAAGGGGAGTCCCCACTGTAAGAATCTGCCTCAGAATATGAACCTGTAGAAAGCAGCGGCACCTCACAGGTAGCTTGGATGATGGATAAGAGGTCATTGTTATGATCAGGTATACACAACCCAATGATACTGAAGTGCTAGGAACACATGACTTGTCTCACATGCAGCAGGGAGCCAGTACTAGTGCCGCACTACCTTTTGGTGAACTAGTGAACACCAGTGGCTTAGTGCATCCTGGTCTTTTTTATACCAGCACTGCAGTATCACTTGGTGATGTGGAGAGTCCCATAAGTGCAGTACAAGCTGGTGAGGTGGTGAGCACAAGTAGTGTCCTGCCACCACCAAGATTTTGAACACAGACCCATAGAGCGCTTCCGGATGTGCTTGCAAATCCTGATTGGCAGCCCACAGATTCTGCAGCACCCTTACTTCCCCCATTCACTGCCCAACCTGGAATTCAAGTGGAAACAGCAAATTTAACTACTCCTGTCAGGGCTCCGGGGTGTGACCAGAGGTATGTGACTGACGCAGGGAAACGCAGGCTTCAGATATGTTATAAACAATAAGACAATTTATTAAAGACTAACAATACAAACATAAACGCAGTGCAATACTAAAACATAACACAGTGCAAACGAACCAAACCACCCACAGATAACAATATATACAATGCAAGCGTCGCCAGGCAGGCCGGGTCAATAACAATCGGGCAGGTAGGAACAGGGGGTCAGGCAGAGAATGGTCGGGGTCACAAGCCAGGGATGAAACAGCAGAAGTCAGCAGAGGTCCGGAATCAGGCAGGGTCAGCAACGAATCAGACAGGAACAGGAACAGGAATGCAGGAACAAGATACAGGGCCCAGGAAAAACACACACACCAAGGCAAAGACTGCAGGTCTGGCCATCACTTAAATACACCTGCATAAGCAGTTTCAGGTGTTTGGCTGGCTGCAGGGTTGAGTCTCTGATTGCTGGGAGCACCCGCTGGCCAGCCCTGGTACTGCAGCCCACAAGGCAGGTGAGTCCCACCATTACTGGCAAGTCCATTCCTGACAACTCCCCTTAATTTTTTGTAGCTGTTTTTCACAGAAAATTGGTATAATTTGATTGTGGGTCAAATAAATTTATACACACAGCAATTTATCAACGCCAACCCAAATTCAGCTCTTTCCAGACCAATCATATGGAAACCTATCTCGGTTTCCGAATTTAAAACTTTTTTGGGTCTAACCCTTAACATGGACATTACAAAAAAGAATGAGTTGCGGTTGTATCGGTCCACACAACCAATTCATCATATGCCCGTGTTCTCTGCTGCCATGGTCAGGTGTAAATATGAGACGATGATGTGCTTCATGCATTTCAGTAATAATGCACTCTTTCGTCCTCGGGGTGACAGTGAACATGACTGGCTCTACAAAATTAGGCCCCTCATAAACCACCTCACTGAGAAATTTGCAGAAATGTGTATGCCACAGCAAAACATCTGCGTGGATGAGTCTCTCATTCACTCTGCTGGCCGCCTTGCATTTAAACAGTACCTCCCCAGCAAGTGTGCCAGATCTGGGGTCAAACTGTATAAACTCTGTGAGAGAGCCACAGACTATACATATAATTTTAGGGCTTATGAGGAAAGAGACAGCAAAGTAGAGCCCCCTGACTGCCCAGACTACCTGGGGAGCAGTGGCATGATGGTATGGGACTTGGTGTCTTCTTTGTTCTGCAAGGTGTATCACTTATATGTGGACAACTTCTATACAAGCATGCCACTATTTAGACATTTGTACAATCTTGGAATTGGCTCATGTGGCAACATGTGACCTAATCACTTGTAAACATCCAACTTAGAAAGAGGGAGAAAGCCTGCTTGAGAAATGATAAATTGCTTGCAGTGAAGTGGAAGAACAAACAGAATATTTCCATTGTGTCTTCCATTCACGCAGGCATGAAGACCCAAATTAGCACGGCATCTGGAGTTGTTGAGAAACCCCTCTGTGTCCACGACTATAACCTAAACATAGGAGGGATGGACTTCAACAACCAAATGATGAATCTGTCTAGTTTTGACACTGGTACAAAAAGGTGTCCATTTATTTCAATAGCTATATATAGCGCTTTTGTAATTTACAAAGCAACTGGACAAAGTGGATCCTTTTTGCTAAAAGCAGGGGGCCCAGATTTGAAGGTTCACATGTCCAAAGTCCAATTAGAGTGCCAAACAAATGATCTTGGTGTCCAAGTGCATTTAATATTAATATTTGATCACAAGAAAACAGAAAAGACCATCTAATAGCCTGTATAGGATCTCTCACAATGGGAGGCATATACACTGACCACAAACATAGGAGAGAATTTAGTAAAACAGGAACCACTTATGCAACTGATCTAATGCTGAACAAAATAAATACATTTATTATATAGGTGGTCAATGTAGAAGCACCCTGTACATTGTCAGCCAGAGTAAACTATGCAGGAATCTACAATAAAGATTTTTGCAAGGGATCATCTATATCACCCAACTACTCCTGCTTGTAATGGGCCCCAGGTCCTCAGAGGCTGCACACCAGCCAAGTTAGGTGGTTAGTGTAGAAACTCCCTTTGCATTGGTGGTTAATGTACTGTAGGTAGGCCCTTGCATATAAAGGGCTGTGAATGAGTCCTGTGGGACACCACAAAAAACAAACTTTAAACACAATTTATACAGCATAGGACTAGGACTGAGCCTGTGATATATCACTAGAACTGCATTTGACTTAAGAAAGGCTGCAACAGAGCCTTCAATGACTTATGTCATAGTATAAGGGTGCTCTTATGTGATTTGACTAACTGTTTATTACACTCCACACCTTTAGAACAAGCATTAATGGACAAATTGACAACTTCTTTTTGATGTGGGTGTTTGGTTGTTTATACATTTTAGTGGTATGAGATTTTTAACATACAGGGAGTAATTGGAGTGTTGTAGGGTTATCATTTAGGATCTTTAAGGGCCCATTTACAGTGCATTAATGCTCACTGAAATTGAATAGGCTGCCAAAGCACCCTAATTAATCCCCCCCCCCCCGCTTTTGGAAGAAGCTTACAGAATATAGAATGGGGAGAGTCAAATGACCAGCATAAAGAGTGGTACCAACATGGAGGAGGAGCCTGAGCATGGCGCTGTATGGCAGCATAGTGCAGGAGCTCCATGAGGGATAAGCCTTAGAGCCTACCTGTGCCACCTGTGTTGAGATCTCTGTGCTGATTTGTTTGATGACTCCGTTGCCCCTTGGCGGCTGGTAACAGCGGAGGGATCCTGGGCGGTGCGTTCCGATTGTCCGCTACATAAGCTGTCGAGCTGGCGGGTGTCCGGCGGGGAGCTGGAAGCGGTGTGGAGCGGAACTTGGAGGCGTCAACCTCTGAGCAATGGAAGGACGCCGGGAGTGTCCGTGAGACTGCCTGTGTGGCAGTGGCTGAAGCTCCAGATGCTGCGCAGGAGCTGAAGGAGACCAAGGAGAAGGAGGTGGCGGTACATAAAAGGAGACCCCTAGCTCACTTCTGGCATTCGGAGATACCCCAGGACCCCTGATCGGTGGGGACCCTCCATAGCATACACTCTACTCCAGGAACCCAGGCTGGAAAGTCAGACCAAAAGAAAGGAGCGATAAGGGTCAGAGTAGTAACGTATCTGCGGCACGAAAGGTGATGGTGATTTGCTGCAGGCAGCGGTAAAAATATTTAAAAGAACTTTTCCATTTGCAGTAAAAACTGTCTGCTGGAACTATTGTGTTGAAAGAGAGGAACGGTATTGGAGGGTCTTAGGGGGTATTAGGGGTCGGTGGGTCTACTTCTATATATAAACAAGATAAGAAGAAGTGTTTGGGTCTCTCCAGCGGATGAAAAAAGAGGGCTATCTTGGGGTCAGTATTCTTTGGAACAGAGGAAATCTAATTGTAAATCCTTTTTGAAATTAAGAATAGATTGATTAAAGGGAGGGCTCAAAAACCCCCCAATCAAATGCAAACATAAGCACAATAAGAAAATACATGCCCCCACAAGAGAAAAGACCAGAGACCCAAGCCTGGCAGAATCAGCATGAAGGACTTAAGAAATTTGAGGGAGACCAATCCAGACTTTAACTCGGGACACTGGAAGAGAACCAGATTAAAGAATATGCAAACTCGGAAAGTGTAATAGAACAAGGGAATATGGAACTGCAAGGACCCATGTCACAACCACTTACAAAATCAAAATGGCGGAAATGTTTGTGAAAGTATAGATGTCCATGAAAAAGGAGTATAGGACATTATGCAATGACCTGGGTCAGATAACCCAAATTGAAGAAGTAGAGAGAAGAAAGGAGGGATACACGCAATTAATTAACAAATTAGAAATGCAGGTGGAGGTGATGTGTAGAGAACCGAGAAAGCTTTCATCTATAGTAGAAAACCAGGAGAATCGCAATAGAAAAAACAATTTAAGGATTAGGGGTTTACCATAACAAGCGGGACAGGAAGAGGACCTACATGAGAAAATAAAGAGAGTGTGTAATCCTATCATGGGTGGATCAGTGACAGAAAAATTGAAAATTGAGAGAGTACACAGCATTAAAAGGCCAAAAGGAGTACTGGTGGAAAGCCCCAGAGATGTGATAGTTTGATTCCATCACTTCGGAGATAGAGAGAGAATATGGACAGGGTGGCGTGACTCTACTGAAATAAAATATGAGGAAACAAACTTGCATTTCTTTCCAGACATTGCCCCAGAAACACTGGCTAGAAGATCTTTGAAACCATTGTTGGACCATATGAGAGAGAAAAAAGTTTGATACAATTGGGGCTTTCCAGCATGTTTAATTGGATGCAAAGATGGAAAAATGGCAAGGCTAAGGTTCCCAGAAGATTTTAATGACTTTTGCGAGATATTAGACTTACAGAAAATGGATCTTGAAGGATGGTCAGAGGGGCTTAGAGAGAGCGGAGGGCAGGAGGCAGGAATGTAGGAATGTGGCAGCGGCTGTCTAGGAAGAAGAGGTAGGGGGGTGTGGGGGAAAGACGGGGGGGGGGGGGGGTCTGAAGGGAGAGGTTTTTTTTCTTGCTATCTCTTTCTCTCCTCTCTCCCCCACCTCTCCCTGGAAGGGCTCTCTTGCCTCCAGGTTCTTTTTTCCCAGTTGAGTAAATGGGTGGGAGAGATGGAGGGGCAGTGAGAATGTGGATCTGATGGGTGGGCTGGAGGCCAAACATGCTGTCCACTCCAACCTGAGTGATGGCACGAGTCAAGGATTGGGGTCAACGTGCGTGTTTTGAGTTTCGTCCCAAACTAGGAATCGCTAGTGGGAATTTGCCACGCCAGATTCCAGGGCAATATGTAGACCGAGTGGGGTTTAGGGATTGGAGAAGAGGGGGGATGGGAGGGGGGGAAGTGTGGGAGGGTAAACAGAGGGGAGGTGGGAAGAAAATGGAGAATTGTTGGAGGGGGAGAAAGTCCATATCTTAAAATGTCTATATCTGCTTTCTTGTGATGGGAACTCTGGTAGGATAGGGAAACAATAGTTGAAATGAGTGTCATTAACCACTTCCTGTCCGGACACTTTCACCCCCTTCCGGTCCAGGGCAATTTTCAGCTTTCAGCGCTATCACATTTTAAATGACAATCGCGCGGTCATGCAACACTGTACCCATATGAATTTTTTACCATTTTTTTGAGACAGATAAAGCTTTATTTTGATGGTATTTTTTCACCGCTGGGATTTTTATTTTTTTTGCTATGTAAATGAAAATGTCCAAAAATTTTTTAAAAAAGTGTTTTTCTTATAAAAGTTTGCAAATAAATAATCTTTCATCATAAATCTTGACCAAAATTTATTCAGTTATATTTTTAGTAAAAAAAAAAATAAGCCAAATTAGTTTATAACCAAAAATTATAATTTTTAAACATTTTTTTTACATTTTTATTTTATTTTTTTATATTATTATTTATGTTTTTTTAAATTTAATTTTTTTACATACTGTCACCCTAGCAGTACAGTGTCACCATGGTGACACTGTACTACTTGTGGGGGTGATGAAGATTTTTTTTTTTTTGTTTACAGTGATTGCTTTTACACCCATATAGGATGTAAAAGCAATCATTTCTCTTTCTCTCTGTCTGCATTCTTGCAGCCATTGAGAAATACTGTGCGAGCTGTGATTGGTCACAGCTTGTCACATGGTACAAGGCTGTTGTGAATAGCCTTGTACCATGTGACCTCTGTGATCATTCACAGATTTCACACGTAGTAAGCAATGATGTCACAAGTGACATCTTGCTTACTACTTTGCATGTTATCACATGTTATCACATGATCGGGACCTCGTACGACGATCTGTGTTTCACAGAGGACACAGCGGAGGACACAGCGGGCACTGGATCGCGGTGCTGCGCACTCCCAAGGAGCGTGCACAGCTAGAAAAGGCGGGTGCCGTTTATGAATGGCAACCCGCCCCTGGAGTGCCACCGCCCTGCCGTTTATAAACAGCAGGTGGACGGCAAGAGGTTAAGTTTATGACTTATGATGTGAAAGGGTTAAACTCCCATACAAAAAGACATGAGATACTCAGGGAAATTTACCAACATTCCATAGCCAGAGCATTCCATAGCCTTGTATGCAAGTGGTTGGTGTCACATCAGCTATCCTCGGAAGCTTTTTCCTGTCTCATCACGGCATTTGTGGTCTGTCCTTTTTTTATTTCATCATTTGTTATCTCACTATGAACATTTTGTATTAGTATTCTTTTCATGTATTATATATTTTTATTTCAGCGATGCACTTTATTTGTACACGATTTTTGAAGTGCCTGGTATCAAGGTACAGTGTTCAGCTGCTTTTTATTAGCACTCCATTTCCTTAGCACAGATTTCGGGTTTTATTTTCTATTTCATTTAATTTACACGTATTGGGATTTTTTTAATAGCAAAGACATGGAGCAGAATATAATTTGGCTTAAATTTATGACGAAATCTGATTTTTAAAATTTTTTTACTCGACATGTTTAATAGCAAAAAGTCAAAAATATTGTTTTTTTTTTCTGAAAGTTGGCGGTCTTTTTTTGTTTATATCGCAGGCACAGGCGATCAAATACCACCAAAAGAAAGCTCCATTTGTGGCAAAAAAGGACATAAATTTAGTTTGTGTGCAGTGTTGCAATTGTCAGTTAATGTAACGCAAAACAGCAAAATGTAAACAAAAGAAGAACAATCTTAGAACTTTAACCGCCTCCCGCTCGCTATATAAGGTAATGACGGGCGCAAGGCAGTTCTCTCGTTCTGGAAGGACGTCATATGACGTCCTCCCATTCTCACCGGGCATGTGCGGCTCCATGAGCACGCGGCAATCACAAATCAACGGCTCGGTCATGTGATCAGCTGTTTCCAATCACAGCTGATCACATGTAAATAGGGAAATGCCGGTTATCTGCATTTCTCTCCTCACAAGCTGTCACACTGACAAAGGAGAGGGGAGGAGAGCCGGTAATTGACTTTACTCAGATGGGACATGTACACTGATCATCAGGGCACTGATGATCAGTGTGCCCTGATGATCAGTGTAGCCCCAGCAGTGCCACCTGTCAGTGTCCATCAGTGCCAGCTGGCAGTGCTCATCAATGCCACCTGCCAGTGCCCATCAGTGCCACATCAATGTCACATATCAGTGCCTACCAGTGCACATCAATGCCACATATCAGTGCCCATCTGAGCTGCCTTTCAGTGTTACCTGTCAATGCCAGTCAGTGCCGCCTATCAGTGCTGCCAATCAGTGCCAGTCAGTGCCGCCTATCAGTGTGCATCAGTGCCACCTATCAGTGCCCATCAGTGCTGCCTATTAGTGCCGCCTAACAGTGCCAGTTGGTGCCACCTAAAAGTGCCAGTCAGTGCCGCCTATCAGTGCTGCCTATCAGTGCCATATATCAGTGCTGCCTTTCAGTGCCCATCAGTGATGCCTGTCAATGCCCATCAGTGCCACCTACCAGTGCCTCCTCATCAGTGCCACCTTCCAGTGCCTCCTCATCAGTGCCACCTATCAGTGTCCATCAGTACAGCCTATCAGTGCCCCTTGCTGCAGCCTCATTAGCGCACATCAGTAAAGGAGAAAAATCACTTATTTACAAAATTTTATAACAAAAACTAAGAAAAAACATTTTTTTTTCAAAATTTTCAGTTGTTTTTGGTTTGTTTAGCAACAAATGAAAAACCCAGAGGTGATTAAAAACCACCAAAATAAAACTCTATCTGTCTCAAAAAATGATAAAAATTTCATATGGGTACAGTGTTGCATGACCGTGCAATTGTCATTCAAAGTGTGACAGCGCTGAACGCTGAAAATTGGACTGGGCAGGAAGGGGGTATAAGTGCCCGGTAGGTGAGTGGTTAAAAAAAAAAAAAACAGCATGGGCCCCCCCCCCCCCCCCAATCCTTTACAGACTCTTTTCTGAGCATGCAGCCAGACAGGCCAAGAAAGTGGAGGGGGGGGGGGGTGAGCAAGCTCTCCCCTCCTTAACTATACCAGGCCACATACCTTCAACATGGGGGGTGCTTTGGGGAGACTCTCCCCCCCCTTCCTGAAAAGCACCTTGTCCCCATGTTGCTGAGGACAAGGGCCTTTTCCACACAACCCTGGCCTGGTGGTTGTGGAGATGCGGGGGAAGGAGGTGACTTATCGGAATCTGGAAGCTCCCCAGATACTGCTTCCCTCTGTGAATGAGTGTGGGATACATAGTATTCCCACTAATTCACCCAAAAAAATGAGCAAAGTAAATAAAAACACAGAGAGAGTTTATGACAAGTCCTTTAATAAAAAAAACTCCAAAAAAACAAAATAAATGTCCCCCAAAGTAAATCCAGTGTCAGTCATGATAAATGCTGGCCGCCGACACGTGAAAAAACATCCCGCCTGCACCCGACGCTGGGCTCCAGCAGACTGACAGCTCCTCTGCCCACCCTCTGCTAAGTAAACTAAGGGGCAGGGTCACCCAGCAACATCACTGGATGACCCTTCTTGTGACATCATCGACTCAGTAATCCCCACTTGGACATATGTAGTACATCCAATGAGTAGAGGCTTACACAGCGTAGAGGGTTAAGAAAAAGCTGAGGGCTGCAAAAAAAATATCTGCCATTAAACTATTGTGATGAAAGGTATGGGCAGACAGGTGTACTGAGAGTCTGTGGGAGCCTGGCATTGCATCTGAGACCTGCTGTTTACAGGTGCAATGCTCTGCAGGCTTTGAAGAAAAAAATAATAAATGCACATTTTTTTACCTGCAGAAAATGTGCATTTATTTTTTTAAGTAAACTTGGCTTTTAACCACTTCATGTCCGGACACTTTCACCCCCTTCCTGTCCAGGCCAATTTTCAACTTTCAGCGCTACCACACTTTGAATGACAATTGCGCGGTCATGCAACACTGTACCCATATGAATTTTTTTAGCATTTTTTGAGACAGATAAAACATTATTTTGATGGTGTTTATTCACCACTGGGATTTTTATCTTTTTTTGCTATATAAATGAAAATGTTCAAACATTTTGAAAAAAAGTGTTTTTCTTATAAAATTTTGCAAATAAATAATCTTTCTTCATAAATCTTGGCCAAAATGTATTCAGTTATCTTTTTAGCAAAAAAAAAAAAAAAATAACCCAAATTAGTTTATAACCAAAAATTATAATTTTTCTAAATTTTTTCTTACATTTTTATTTTATTTTTTTATATTATTATTTATGGTTTTTTTTACATACTATCACCCTAGCAGTATAGTGTCACCATAGTGACACTGTACTACTTGTGGGGGGTGATGATGATGATTTGTTTTTTTGTTTTTTTACACTGATTGCTTGTACACACATAAAGGCTGTAAAAGCAATAATTTCTACTTCTCTCTGGCTGCATTCTTGCAGACATTGAAAAATGCTGTGTGAGCTGTGATTGGTCACAGCTTGTCACATGGTACAAGGCTGTTGTGAATAGCCTTGTACCATGTGACCTCTGTGATTATTCACAGATTTCACACGTAGTAAGCAATGAATGCTATATAAATGAAAAAGTCCAAAAATTTTGAACAGAAAGTGTTTTTCTTATAAAATTTTGCAAATAAATAATCTTTCTTTGTAAATCTTGGCCAAAATTTATTCAGTTATCTTTTTAGTAAAAAAAAATAACCCAAATTAGAATATAACCAAAAATATAATTTTTTAATTTATTTTTTTACATTTTTATTTTTTTTATATTATTGTTTATGGTTTTTTTTTTAATCATACTGTCACCCTAGCAGTACAGTGTCACCATAGTGACACTGTACTACTTGTGGGGGGGGGGTAATGAAGATTTTTTTTTTTTTTTGTACACTGATTGCTTTTACACCCATAAAGGCAGTAAAATCAATAATTTCTCCTTCTCTCTGGCTGCATTCCTGCAGCCATTGAGTACTACAGTGTGAGCTGTGATTGGTCACAGCTTGTCACATGGTATAAGGCTGTTGTGAATAGCCCTGTACCATGTGATCTCTGTGATCATTCACAGATTTTACACATAGTAAGCAATGATGTCAGAAGTGACATCTTGCTTACTACTCTGCATGTGGTCACTGATTGGCCAATCAGTGATCACATGATTGGGACCTCACACAGAGGTCCCGCACAATGATCAGTGTTCCACTGTATCCAGAGGACACAGCAGGCACCGGATCGCAGTGCTTTACGCTTCCAGGGAGCGCACACAAGCAGGGGGCGGGGAGGACGTTTATAAATGGCCACCCGACCCTGCACTGCTCCTGTCCGGCCGTTTATATACATGGGCTGGATGGGAGGTGGTTAAATAGTATTTTATCCTAACTGCACAATGTGTTCAAACCTGCAGGGACCACAGTCCACATAGCCCATTTTTCTAAAATAAAGATTATGATAAGTCATGGCGCTAACCTTTGTACTGAAGGAATATGGATGAGAGTCCAAAAAACCTATGGGCTCCAGGGAGGGGGGGGGGGTGTCAAAATAGTTGAAGGTGATGGAGATCTTGATCCAGGGATGTAGAGGAAAGATGGTGGTGCTGAGAGTCTGGGATCAACTGTGCACCAGAAACAGCATTTGCACAGCTGTGATGGGAGACCAGCCTCAGAACAAGAGAGAACAAACAGTAGAGCGCAGGGCGATGTCAGTAGAACAGTTCCAGTACAGTTGTTCCTCAGTCAGCAATACTGGCTTTTGGGACTATTAGCTTTCCACTTAAAGTGGAGCTCCACCCAAAAGGGAAAGTTCCGCTTTAAGGACTGCTTCCCCGCTCCCCATTAAGCATTGGCACCTTTGGGGGGCGGGGGGGGGAGCAGGTACCCAAATTTGACAGGTACCCTCTCCCACTTCCTTTTCGATGGCATAGGTGATCGGAAACGGAAGGTGTCCTCCCTCCCTGTAGTCTTTTGGGACACGTGACGGGTCCCAGAAGACTACAGGACCATTCATGAAGTGCAGCGCTTCTTGTACATGAGCAGTGGGCACCTGGCTGTGAAGCCGCAAGCTATCACAGCCGGGTGCCCACGCTGAAGATGCCGGCCTCCTGGAATACAGGATGGCCGGTGAAACGGGCTGCGGGGGACACACCATGGGACAGGTAAGTGGCTGTTTTTTAAAAGTCAGCAGCTACAGTTTTTGTAGCTGCTGACTTTTATTTTTTGACAGCGTGAGTGGAACTCCGCTTTATGATGGTGACAACAATTCTCATGGAGATAAGAGTTGCCAGCTACTTCCTTCAAATAATTTGTTGAGATTATCATGTGCTCATCATGAGAGGTCAAAAAACATTTATGAAATGTGACCCCCCACATGTGTAAATCTGAGGCCCATAGGGTTGCTATTGCAGTGGGTGACAAAGGGTATGACGGAAGAGGGTTTGCTGTCCCATAAGATCACAATGTAATGACTGTAAAACATAATCTGGAACAAAAAAGGGTAATTTTTCCAGTAGTGGTTTTTCCACAGACCCATGGCAAGATTGGTATAACTGAGATGCTGCTTTGATGATGTACCACACTGAGACCCAAGTCATGAGGAATAGAGGTATATGTGAGGCCACATCTAGGGACAACCAGCTGTAGGATGATGCCCATCTGTAATGTTGAAGCTTATTAACCCCCCTGGCGGTATTCCCGAGTGTAGCTCGGGGTAAAGTTTCTGTACCAAAAGCGGTAACCCCGAGCTACACTCGGGCTTACCATGCGGCGTTGCATAGGGAGTCCCTTCAGCACTTACCTTGTCCTTCGCTCCCGCGATGTGTCCCCTGCAGCGTCCCCAGCCATCTCCTCCGGCTGATGCCGGCATCCGGCTTCTGTGTTCCGGTCCCTGTGACGTCGGGACGCACGGGCACCGCCGGCGGCAGGAAATTTGAAAATTTTAAAAAAAGTCATTTTTTTCAAAACGAATTTTACATAGTAAAACATTGCTGTATCAAACCATTTCACATACATTTTGTCCCGAGTGCTTTGTCCTGCGCCCTGCCGGCATTTTTACTGTTCTTTCTGCCTGGAAACGTAGAAAAATCCATGGCGTCCAAAAAGCGTCCCCTTAGGTCAAAAGCGGTTTTAGATCAGCTAGAGAACAGCGATAGTAAATCAGAACCACTTGCAGAATTGATTGATAATGATTCGTGGGGGAAATTCGTCATCAGACACTGAAAACGATTCTGCGACTTTGCTCAGTGATGAGCGAACTTGGCGCTATATTTCAAATTTCAGTGTTTTTGGTTTGATTATATTATTGAATTAAATGTATTATTATTATTTTTTATGATTATTTATTAAATTATAATTTATGATTTCGTGTTTCAAATTTTATCATACCCGGGATGTTTACTAGACTCTTGTTCGGACAGATTTCAGTGAGTTATTCCTAAAAATTACAGCCTACAATAAAAAAACTACATATTTCCATGCAAAATAATGGTACCGCTTTCAGCACCAAAAATCTGAAATAATCAGACCGCCAAGGAGGTTAAGAAGATTTAAGAAATCTCCTATTTAAGAGGGAAGTTCAATGACCAAAGGCTGCAGTTGCTCCGATCCCTGCTGTTCCCTTCCACCGGCTGGTTGTCATTCTCCAGTCCATGCTGAGCTATACAGCACAAGCAGTGGGTGTGGATCCTGGACCCTTTACACAAAGTTCCCACGAGCTGATGCTACTTCATGACCAGGCTGGATTTTATTCTTTGCTGGGTGGGTGCTGCTTTAAGTTTAATAAAATGGAATTATTAATCATAAATCCTCTTTAGTGTCAGTAAGTCCCTTCAAATAATCTTCAATGTGATAGTCCAGTTGAAGAGACTTAAGTTCATCAAATAAAAGAAAAGTGAGCGCTCTATAAGTAGCAGCTGTAGCACTAAAAAGGTAACCAATATAAAAACCTCAAATAACAATAAATAAATAAGTGCAGTGCTAAGAATATATATGATAAAAATTTAAAAAGTTCAGATAAATAAACATATGTAGAACTCCAACTGGAGGTTGTAACAATCCACAAGTGACAATTTGTGCAGGTTTCAATGCAGTAGCAGCAATAATACTTCAGTGATGGTGCTCCAAATCAGTGGGGTAAGAATACGCACTCACCAGATGCGTAATGTATATACACATTAAATCAAACAGCCGAGGTCCCCTTTATGAATTGGATGTAGCCAAGCCAAGGATAATACTCCTTCTGGATACTGGTGGTGTCTCTGGAGCTCTTGGGTGGTAAAGGATCCAGGCAGCCAGAGGCCCCCTTTAAGGATGGGTGGGTGTAGATGCCTGTAGAACAGGGACTCCCTCCTCTGGATACTGTGGTGGATCAGGTGGGCTCTAAAAATGAATTGCTCCGCATGGGGAGATATAAGAAGTGCCCATAGTGTAGTAGATGATAAAACCAAATTTTATTAAATGCTGAATTTGCAAATTCATAAAAATGACAATCAGGAAATAAATGCAGGAAAAATGGACTAACCTTCCATAAGTAAGATGGCCGCCGAGGCTTCACGTGGCTTCAGCGGTGTGATGTCATGGCATATTGGCCCCTCCTTACGAGCAGATCGCCGGGCGCGTGCACCCGGGGGGCGCTCAGAAGATTGCGTTCTGGGAGGATGTCATATGACGCCCTCCCAGAACTGGCCGGCCGCAGTGCAGCTGTCATTCGGCTATCTGCAGTCGGCAACTAGTTAATAGACTCGTACATGTTCAAGTTTTATATTTTACGTATATTTAAATTGCTTGCTATTTTATTAGGTATAGAGTTTTCAGCAGTGTGAAAGCCCTACTACAGTTGCAAGAAAAAATATGTGAACCCCTTGGGATTATGTGGAGTTTTGCATGAATTGGGCATAAAATGTGCTCTGAACGTCATCTAAGTCACAACAATAGAAGAACACAGTCTGCTGAACATAATACTACACAAACATTAGATGTTGCCATGGTTTAATTGCACATAACATGTAAACATTCACAGTGCAGGGAGGAAAAAGTATGTGAGGCCCTAGCTTAATGACTTCTCCCAGAGCTAATTGGAGCCAGGAGTGAGCCAACCTTGACTCCAATCAGTGTGATGATATTGGATGTGTTGCTGACAGCTGTCCTGCCCTTAAAAAACACACACCTGTTTTGGGTTTACTGGTTTCAAGAAGCACTGTCTGATGTGAACCATGCCTCGCAGAAAAGAGCTCTCAGAAGACCTACGATCAAGAATTGTTGACTTGCATGAAGCTGGAAAGGGTTACAAAAGTATCTCCAAAAGCCTTGATGTTCATGTGTCCACGGTAAGAAAGACTGTCTACAAATGGAGAAAGTTTAGCACTGTTGCTACTCTCCCTAGGCGCGGTCGTCCTGTAAAAATGACTGCAAGAGCACAGCGCAGAATGCTGCATGAGGTAAAGAAGAATCCCAGAGTGTCAGCTAAAGACCTACAGAAATCTCTGGCACATGCTAACATTTTTGTTGACACATCTACAATAAGGAAAACATTAAACAAGAATGGAGTACATGGGAGGACACCACGGAGGAAGCCATTGCTGTCCAAAAAGAATATTGCAGCACGTTGAAGTTTGCAAAAGAGCACCTGGATGTTCCACAGCACTACTGGCAAAATATACTGTGGACAGATGAAACCAAGATTGAGTTGTTTGGGAAGAACACACAACACTATGTGTGGAGAAAAAAAGGCACAGCACCCCAACATCAAACCCTCATCCCCACTGTAAAACATGGCGGAGGGAGCATCATGGTTTGGGGCTGCTTTGCTGCCTCAGGGCCTGGACGGATTGTTGTCATTGATGGGAAAATGAATTCCAGAGTTTATCAAGACATTTTGCAGGAAAACGTACGACCATCTGTCCGCCAACTGAAGCTCCGCAGAGGATGGGTGATGCAACAGGACAATGACCCAAAGCATACAAGTAATTCAACAAAACAATGGCTGCAACAGCACAGAATACACCTTCTGGAGTGGCCCAGTCAGAGTCCTGACCTCAACCCGATTGAAATGCTGTGGCATGACCTTAAGAGAGCGATTCACACCAGACATCCCAAGAATATTGCTACACTGAAACAGTTTTGTGAAGAGGAGTGGTCCAAAATTACTCCAGATCGTTGTGCAGGTCTGATTTGCAACTACAGGAAACGTTTGGTTGAGGTTATTGCTGCCAAAGGAGGGTCAACCAGTTATTAAGTCCAAAGGTTCACATACTTTTTCCTCCCTGCACTGTGAATGTTTACATGTTATGTGCAATTAAACCATGGCAACATCTAATGTTTGTGTAGTATTATGTTCAGCAGACTGTGTTCTTCTATTGTTGTGACTAGAGATGAGCGAATCGAACCAGGCGAACCGGAATTCGATACGAATTTCAGGAAATATTCGATTCGCGTCGAATCCGAAATTTTTCCTACTTCGGGTGCGCGAATCGAATATTTCCCGATCAGCCGGCAAAAGTGTCCCTGCAGTGAGCTCCGCTATTTCTGACATTTCTCTGACAGTTCCTTCACATGTACAGCGGTTGAAACATTGTATCTATTAGTTTCCATTTAGGATACAGATGTTTCAACCGCTGTACATGTGAAGGAGCTGTCAGAGAACTGTCAGAAATAGAGGAACTCTGCACATACACTTTTTGCCGGTTTGGAATTCTTATTTTCATCCTACTTCTTCTTCTTCTTCATCCTCATCCTCATCCTCAGAAGAAGAAGAAGAGGATGAGGATGAAGAAGAAGAAGAAGAAGAAGAAGAAGAAGAAGTAGGATGAAAATAAGAATAATTCCAAGCCGGCAAAAAGGGTATCTGCAGAGCTCCTCTAAGTGTATCTGCAGAATAGAGGAGCTCTGCAGATACACTTTTTGCCGGCTTGGAATTAATCTTATTTTCATCCTACTTCTTCTTCTTCTTCTTCTTCCTCTTCATCCTCATTCTCATCCTCTTCTTCTTCTTATGAGGATGAGGATGAAGAAGAAGAAGAAGTAGGATGAAAATAAGAATAATTCCAAGCCGGCAAAAAGTGTATCTGCAGAGCTCCTCTATTCTGCAGATACACTTAGAGGAGCTCTGCAGATACACTTTTTGCCGGCTTGGAATTATTCTTATTTTCATCCTACTTCTTCTTCTTCTTCATCCTCATCCTCAGAAGAAGAAGAAGAGGATGAGGATGAAGAAGAAGAAGAAGAAGAAGTAGGATGAAAATAAGAATAATTCCAAGCCGGCAAAAAGTGTATCTGCAGAGCTCCTCTAAGTGTATCTGCAGAATGTCATTTATAGAAACAAATAGATACAATGTTTCAACCGCTGTATGGAGTGAATCTCACAGAACTGTCAGAAATAGGCTATTTCTGACAGTTCTGTGACATTCACTCCATACAGCGGTTGAAACATTGTATCTATTTTTTTCCATAAATGACATTCTGCAGATACACTTAGAGGAGCTCTGCAGATACACTTTTTGCCGGCTTGGAATTATTCTTATTTTCATCCTACTTCTTCTTCTTCTTCTTCTTCCTCATCCTCATCCTCTTCTTCTTCTTATGAGGATGAGGATGAAGAAGAAGAAGAAGAAGAAGAAGAAGTAGGATGAAAATAAGATTAATTCCAAGCCGGCAAAAAGTGTATCTGCAGAGCTCCTCTAAGTGTATCTGCAGAATGTCATTTATGGAAAAAAATAGATACAATGTTTCAACCGCTGTATGGAGTGAATGTCCCAGAACTGTCAGAAATAGACTATTTCTGACAGTTCTGGGACATTCCCTCCATACAGCGGTTGAAACCGCTGTATGGAGTGAATGTCACAGAACTGTCAGAAATAGACTATTTCTGACAGTTCTGTGACATTCACTCCATACAGCGGTTGAAACATTGTATCTATTTGTTTCCATAAATGAATCCATTTATGGAAACAAATAGATACAATGTTTCAACCGCTGTATGGAGTGAATGTCCCAGAACTGTCAGAAATAGGCTATTTCTGACAGTTCTGGGACATTCACTCCATACAGCGGTTGAAACCGCTGTATGGAGTGAATGTCACAGAACTATCAGAAATAGACAGAAACTGTCACAGAACTGTCCTTCTTCTCATCCTTATCCTTCTTCTCATCCTTCTTCTCATCCTTCTCCTTCTTCTCATCCTTCTCCTTCTTCTCATCCTTCTCCTTCTCCTTCTTCTCATCCTTCTCCTTCTTCTCATCCTTCTTCTCATCCTTCTCCTTCTTCTCATCCTTCTTCTCATCCTTCTCCTTCTTCTCATCCTTCTCCTTCTTCTCATCCTTCTTCTCATCCTTCTCCTTCTTCTCATCCTTCTTCTCATCCTTCTCCTTCTTCTCATCCTTCTCCTTCTTCTCATCCTTCTCCTTCTTCTCATCCTTCTTCTCATCCTTCTCCTTCTTCTCATCCTTCTTCTCATCCTTCTCCTTCTTCTCATCCTTCTCCTTCTTCTCATCCTTCTTCTCATCCTTCTCCTTCTTCTCATCCTTCTTCTCATCCTTCTCCTTCTTCTCATCCTTCTTCTCATCCTTCTCCTTCTTCTCATCCTTCTCCTTCTTCTCATCCTTCTCCTTCTCCTTCTTCTCATCCTTCTCCTTCTTCTCATCCTTCTCCTTCTTCTCATCCTTCTCCTTCTCCTTCTTCTCATCCTTCTCCTTCTTCTCATCCTTCTTCTCATCCTTCTCCTTCTTCTCATCCTTCTCCTTCTCCTTCTTCTCATCCTTCTCCTTCTTCTCATCCTTCTCCTTCTCCTTCTTCTCATCCTTCTCCTTCTTCTCATCCTTCTCCTTCTTCTCATCCTTCTCCTTCTCCTTCTTCTCATCCTTCTCCTTCTCCTTCTTCTCATCCTTCTCCTTCTCCTTCTTCTCATCCTTCTCCTTCTCCTTCTTCTCATCCTTCTCCTTCTTCTCATCCTTCTCCTTCTTCTCATCCTTCTCCTTCTCCTTCTTCTCATCCTTCTCCTTCTTCTCATCCTTCTCCTTCTCCTTCCTCATCTCCAAGGGCATTTAAATTAAAGGTACAGTGTTCTGCACTAATTTAAAGGCTCTCTGAAGCCTAGAAACCCTTTTTATAAGTTATCTTCGTAGCGAATAAATTCGCATCGAATCGAATTTCTTCCTGGAATTCGCCGAATCAGCCGAATCGAATTTTTGAATACTTCGCTCATCTCTAGTTGTGACTTAGATGATGTTCAGAGCACATTTTATGCCCAATTCATGCAAAACTTCACGTAATCCCAAGGGGTTCACATACGTTTTCTTGCAACTGTATATAGTCTTTACTAATGTTATATATGAGGCTGATTATTTACCCATACTGTTTTTTTATTTTACTCTGTGTAATTTGTTTTACTATATTAAGATATACTGTATAAATATATATATATATGTTTTTTTAATGGGCTATATCTTTTACAGGATTTCTGTTTCTTATCAAACCTTAAAGATGAGTCACATTGAAAAGAAGACATGTTCTGAAGGTAGTGAAAGTGTTCTTCTGAAGACACAACTTACTGAACACCAGAAGAGGCACACAGGAAAAAAATCATGGTCTTGTTCTGAATGTGATAAAAGCTTTCCAAGTAGGTCACATCTTGCCATCCACCAGAAGACTCACACTGGAGTGAAGCTATACCAATGTTCTGAATGTGGAAAACGTTTTAGTACCAAGGCACAGCAGAAAGTCCACTGTAGGCTTCATACTGGAGAAAAGCCATATCAGTGTGCTAAATGTGACATGTGTTTTACAATCAAAGCACAGCGCACTATTCACGAGAGGACTCACACTGGAGAGAAGCCATACCAGTGTTCTGAATGTGACAGATATTTTAAGATCAAGGCACAGCTTGATGTCCACTTGAGGATTCACACTGGAGAAAAGCCATATCAATGTTCTGAATGTAGCAAATGTTTTAATACCAAACTACAGTGCGACTTTCACAAGATGTCTCACACTGGGGAAAGGCCATATCAGTGTTCTGAATGTAGCAAATGTTTTAAAACTAAGCAGCATCTTGGTGAACATCAACGGACGCACACTGAAGAAAAGCCATTCCCATGTTCTGAATGTGACAAATGCTTTTCAGCTAGGACAACTCTAAACAAGCACTTGATGGAGCACACAGGGCAGAGACCCTTTTCCTGCTTGGAATGTGGCAAAGATTATAAACGCAAAGAACACCTTCAAAGACATGAAATGAGTCACACTGGAGAGAGACCCTATCCATGCTCAGAATGCAACAAGTCCTTTATAACATATTATAAGCTCTCTGAACATCAAAAGGTTCACACAGGAGAGAGAAAACTGAGATTATACACATGTTCAGAATGTTGCAAGAGCTTCTCATTAAAGAGACTACTTAACCAGCATTGCAGAATTCACATAGGAGAGAAGCCCTTACCATGTACTGAATGTGACAAGTGCTTCCCAGTAAAGGCACAACTTATACGGCACTACAGGAGTCACCTGGCAGAAAAACCCTATCCTTGTTTTACTTGTAGAAAATCCTTTGAAAGTGAGGCAGAGTTGGAAACACATAAAATGGGACACAAAGCAAAGAAGACATATCCCTGTCCTAAATGTCATAAATTATTGTCAAGCATGACAACTATAACCCGACACCTAATGATTCACACAGGAGAGAAGCCATATTTGTGTTCTGAATGCGATAAATGTTTTAGAAGCGACGTGGAACTGAAAAAACACAAGTGGATCCATACAGAAAAGAAGCAGTATGATTGCCCTCAATGTGATAAAAGTTTTAAAAACAATAGAGATCTGAGCCAACATCAGGAAACCCACACGGGAGAGAGGAAATATCACTGTCCTGAATGTTATAAAGGAATGGCAAGCAAACACCAGTTGAGCCGACACCGGATGATTCACACAGGAGAAAAGCCATATCCATGTTCTGAATGTGATAAATGTTTTAGAAGCAAACCAGAGTTGAAAATTCATCAGAGGAGTCACACAGGAGAAGTTCCATATTCTTGTCCTGAATGTTATAAAAAATTTCCACACAAGGTGCAGTTGATCCGACACCAGATGATTCACACAGGAGAGAAGCCATATCCGTGCTCTGTATGTGATATATGTTTTCGAAGCAAATCAGAGTTGAAAATTCATAAGAGGATACATACAGGAGAGAAGTCTTATCC
This sequence comes from Staurois parvus, assembly GCF_062004578.1. NCBI lineage: Eukaryota > Metazoa > Chordata > Amphibia > Anura > Ranidae > Staurois > Staurois parvus. Next base: position 943,663 of record NW_028318485.1, on the reverse strand, counting down.
ATGATCTGTGCGTGGTAAAATATCCAATCTTATGAGGGAGCTTGCCATACATGAGTTGACTCACACAGTAGAAATGCTATACTCATGTTCTGCATGCCGTGAAAGCTTTTCATAAAACAAAAATCTTACAAGACATCACAAAATACACACAGTATAAAAACGTATTCCCACACAAGCTCAAAATATATTTCAGACTGAAAGACCTGCTTGTTTTTGGAGAGTTTGCTTCTTGTCACTATGGAGCAGTACAGAGGTGTCCCTAGGGTTGGTGTCACCCGGTGCGGTAACACTTGGTGACACCCCCTCTGACGATCCTCGCAGAATGGATCGGATCTGCGGATTGAGCATAATCGATCGGACTCTGATCCATTATGCTCAATTCGCAGATCCGATCCATCCTGCGGGGATCGTCGGCTTTCTTTGCAACTTACCTTTTCTTGGAGCGGGTCCGGTAAAGAAAACAGCGGCGCTTTCTGACTGTAGTAAATTGATAAAATTGGATTTATTCAAAAACATAGAGCAACTCAGAAGATGTAATGTAAGGGCTCTCGTGTCACATAAAATACACCTTCTGTGAGGAATAAGTTCCTGGACCGCTGTTGATGGTAACTCCAGGACTCGTCGCACTGGTGGTATCCGGGGCTTTGAGCAGGCAGAGAGATCCACCGCTGATTGCGGTGACTGTGTGGAATAAGTTCCAGACCACTGCAGATGGTAACTCCAGGACCCTTTGCACTGGTGGTATCCAGGGCTTTGAGCAGGCAGAGAGATCCAACGCTGATTGTGGGAATGGAAGTGGGAGAGAGGCTGTCCAGCAGGTGCGTGTTCGGAGCATGCATGCTCCTTCCTCACGCCGTGATGCGGCCATGTTTGTTAAGGGCTCATAATATATGTAACGGACTAAAAGGCTCAGCGGAAGAGGAATATAGTACTACATAACAAACTAAAAACAGCATCAACACATACAGTAAAACATAACAACGAAGGCATATATATGGATAAGATGATTAAAATAAATAAATAATAACAGCTACATTGCATATACAGTATATATAAAGACACAGCAAGCAGGGAAAAAAAGCCAGCAGTACTTTTTGCAGGAAAGCGGGAAAGGGGAAGGTGGAGAAGGAAAAGAGGAATACGATACTCACAAAAATGGTCGTAGTCATGCAGGGAGACCATAATGGTCCTATAAAAAGGCAGTAATATATATAAAAATTATTGGCAGGGAATAAGTGAATAAAAGGCATGTATCCTCATCCTCGGGTTACATATAAATGAGCTTTTAGAGGAAGGAGCACACATGCTCTGAACGTGCGCCTGCTGGACAGGCTCTCTCCCACTTTCATTCCCGGTGATGTCACCTCGATCATCGTTGGATCTCTCTGCCTGCTTGAAGCCCTGGATACCACCAGTGTGATGGGTCCTGGAGTTTCCATCCGCAGTGATGCAGAACTTATTCTCCACAGGAGATGGCTGTTATGCAGGGGCGGACTGACCATTCCGGCACACAGGCACTGCCCATGGGCCCGGGGACAGTAGGGGGCCCCATGAGATGCTCCTGATAGCTTTCATAGGCTTTTTTGGGTGTGGTTTGAGTGAGGACACAGGGCCCCCATGATCCCCTATTGCCCGGGGGCCCCATGTGTTGTCAGTCCTCCCCTGCTGTTATGTGATGTGCGAGCCCTTACATTACATCTTGTAAGTTGCTCTATGTCTTTTAATAAATCCAAATTTATCGATTTACTACACTCAAACAGTGCCACTGTTTTCTTTACTTCTTGTACCCTTTACAGAGAAGCTTCCACTCTGAAGGCTGGCTGCATTACTCTGAGTACGTGTTCTTACAGTCTACATGGACTTTTTACTGGGAGTACAGATAATTCCCCTTAACTCCTAAAGCCCTCAGTATCTTTTTAGTGATATTGTTTTTTCCTCTCTGTTTTTTTCTCCCTGACCTACCTACTTTCCCAGCTCCACTTAATTGTCTATTTGCCTGTCTTAATACATGGACATCTCTGGGCACTGCATAGGGGCCCCAGGTGCATGGGGGCCCCATGATAATTTTGCATTATTGCATAATTATCATACTTGCCAACTGTCCCGGATTTGCCGGGGCAGTCCCGCTTTTTACTAAGCTGTTCCAGGATGGCTGTGCCCCGGGCAGCACCACAGAGCCTGTACTGTGCAATCCTGATCCCCTATACCGTGCAATCCTGACCCCAGTATAGTGCCCTCCTGACCCCCTGTACCGTGCAATCCTGATCCCAGTATAATGCCCTCCTGACCCCCTGTACCGTGCAATCCTGATCCCAGTATAGTGCCCTCCTGACCCCCTGTACTGTGCAATCCTGATCCCAGTATAGTGCCCTCCTGACCCCCTGTACCGTGCAATCCTGATCCCAGTATAGTGCCCTCCTGACCCCCTGTACCGTGGAATCCTGAACCCAGTATAGTGCCCTCCTGACCCCATGTACCGTGCAATCCTGGTCCCAGTATAGTGCCCTCCTGACCCCCTGTACCGTGCAATCCTGATCCCAGTATAGTGCCCTCCTGACCCCCTGTATCGTGCAATCCTGATCCCAGTATAGTGCCCTCCTGACCCCCTGTACTGTGCAATCCTGACCCCAGTAGAGTGCCCTCCTGACCCCCTGTACTGAGCAATCCTGATCCCAGTATAGTGCCCTCCTGACCCCCTGTACTGTGCAATCCTGATCCCAGTATAGTGCCCTCCTGACCCCCTGTACCGTGCAATCCTGATCCCAGTATAGTGCCCTCCTGACCCCCTGTACTGTGCAATCCTGATCCCAGTATAGTGCCCTCCTGACCCCCTGTACCGTGCAATCCTGAACCCAGTATAGTGCCCTCCTGACCCCCTGTACCGTGCAATCCTGAACCCAGTATAGTGCCCTCCTGACCCCATGTACCGTGCATTCCTGATCCCAGTATAGTGCCCTCCTGACCCCCTGTACCGTGCAATCCTGAACCCAGTATAGTGCCCTCCTGACCCCCTGTACTGAGCAATCCTGATCCCAGTATAGTGCCCTCCTGACCCCCTGTACTGTGCAATCCTGATCCCAGTATAGTGCCCTCCTGACCCCTGTACCGTGCAATCCTGATCCCAGTATAGTGCCCTCCTGACCCCCTGTACCGTGCAATCCTGATCCCAGTATAGTGCCCTCCTGACCCCCTGTACCGTGCAATCCTGAACCCAGTATAGTGCCCTCCTGACCCCCTGTATCGTGCAATCCTGATCCCAGTATAGTGCCCTCCTGACCCCCTGTACTGAGCAATCCTGATCCCAGTATAGTGCCCTCCTGACCCCCTGTACCGTGCAATCCTGAACCCAGTATAGTGCCCTCCTGACCCCCTGTACCGTGCAATCCTGAACCCAGTATAGTGCCCTCCTGACCCCCTGTACCGTGCAATCCTGATCCCAGTATAGTGCCCTCCTGACCCCCTGTACCGTGCAATCCTGATCCCCCATACTGTGCCCTTTGTGTTGAGTAGTCTTTACATTTATGGCACGGTTTCTTATTGTTTATCTGCTTCCCCGCCACTCTATAGCACAAATACTGCTACAGGGTGGCAGGGCTGCGCAAAATCACATATATATATATATATATGTGATTTTGCATCTCCGGGTAGGGGGTGCACGTGTGCCGCCTTACCTGCACTGCCATTGGCGGCTACGGCTGTCGATCACCGAGTCTCCGCCAGAGATTCCCTATCGGCACCCGGCAATCCCTGAAAAACACTGACAAGGGGGAGGACTGCAAGTGCAGTGCAAGCAGGCACAGCCTACATGAGAGTGACAACACTGCTCTTAGGTCAGAAGCAGTGCAGAATTGTTGCCGCACATTCACAGGCAGAGGCATATGGTGATTCTCACTGGCAGTTTAAAATTGAAATTCCTCATCAGACAACATCCGTTTTCATCGGTTTACATCTGTTTACATCCATTTACATCCGTTTTTCATCAGTTTAGATCAGTTTTTCTTCTGCTCAAAAAAATGGATGTTAATGGATACGGACATTAACGGATGCAAATGGATGATCATCCGTTTACATCCGCTAGTCCTAGGGGCGAACTGACAACTCATGGGGCCCCCGGGCAATAGGGGATCATGGGGTCCCTGTGTCCTTGCCCAAACTCAAAAAGGCCTATGAAAAAGGTACCAGGGGCATCTCATGGGGCCCCCTACAGACCCCGGGCCCTCGGGCAGTGACCGAGTTTCCAAATGGTCAGTCCGCCCCTGGCTAGTCCACCAGAGTATAGTTGTAAACCCTCAGGTAATACATAGAGATGAAACAAATCCTCATACATATGCTGTACCTGTTTATCTGCAGTCTTCTCTTTTCTACATCCATTGAAAATGCAGAATTTACACAGGATCTCTCAGCTCTGAAAAGCGGGGGGGGGGGGGGGGGGGATATGAAGTTACACTTTAGAGGTGAGCTCTGACCCCTGATTGGAGGGAAGGGACACCCCCCTCCCTTAAATAGCACACAGGAGCATAGCCGAGGTTGTCAATCACAAGCTGTGTGCTGGAGGTCCCTCCCCATCACATTTTTCTCTTTGTGTCAGGAGAACTTCTCGGACGTGGCTCATACAGATAGCAGAGGAATGGGGCAGCAGAGAGAAATGACACTTAGTGCTCTAGATTGAGACAAGTACACACTACAGAGGGATATGCTTTGTTTATATTTCATGTCTCCACAACCACTTTAAGGCAGTAATTTAAAAAAAAATAGGCTTTAAAAAGAAGACAGATCTCCGAAACAGATTGCCTAGAACCCTCTTTCTGTTCCACCAGTACCTCTCTGGGTCTCGCTGCTGTTGACTCAGATGACACACTAGGGAGTTCATCCTGGCACCATTGCCTTCCAGCCCTGCTATGTAGAGTTTGACAGCTCTCCCCACTCACAGTGTCATGCTCAGCCAGGGGCAGACTGACCATTTGGAAACTCGGGCACCGCCCGAGGGCCCGGGGTCAGTAGGGGGCCCCATGAGATGCCCCTGGTACCTTTTTCATAGGCTTTATTGAGTCTGGGCAAGGACACAGGGGCCCCATGATCCCCTATTGCCCGGGGGCCCCATGAGTTGTCAGTCCGCCCCTGTGCTCAGCTACTAAAACCCAGCGACTTTGCCGAACTTCCTGACAGGATAGCTGAGATTTTATCCTCCTTGTGTCCTACTTAGGCCCCATGTACAGGGGACACTTCTGAACGATGGAAACTGACTGCTGGAAAACGTAGGTTAAAAAACGTCTGTTTAGCCGCGTTTGCATACCGCGTTTATGCGCGTTTGCATTTAAAAGCGTTTTTTAAAGATAATCTCAGGACCTTACTAAATCCCCAGAATACACTGAAAAATAGTGAAAAATTAACTATTTCAACCATTTTGAGAGAAATAGAGAGAGCAGAAGCAGAGAGAGCAGTATTTGTTGAGATTAGCTGTCTTTTTTTTTGTGGTGTTTGGATGTGTTCCGGCTCATTTCTGTGCAGAAATTATTGCAGCAGCGTCTAACATATTTTCTTTCATGCAAAACCTCAAAATAAGGTGTGCCGGGTCCATTTGAGTACCGAGGAAAATGCTTTGCATGCATTTTTCATGATGAAAAAAGGCTCTGGACAGCATCTGGAAATGGAAGAGTTATAAAAAATTTCCAAATGCAAACACTTATAAACGCGGTTAGCTGCGTTTACAGGCATTTGGCATTTGAAACGATGATAAAATCTACTCCTGAATGCAAGTTTGGTGCGTTTAAAAAACCGACTGTAAACTCAACTGCCTGTGAACGACTGTAAAGGACGATGTGTACATGGACACATAGGAAACCATTAGGGAGAGTTCAGGGGCTGCTGAAAAAAACGCAGAAAAGCTCCTAAACACATGTTCACTGCAGCTGCTAAACTGACGTTCAGGAGCTGTTCAGTGTTTTTTTTCAGCAGCCCCTGAACTCTCCCTAATGGTTTCCTATGTGTCCATGTACACTTCCTAAACGCCTAGAAGCCGCTGCTCTACTGTCTTCTAAAAAATGATCACTTTTCAGAGGGCAGTTGAAATGACTTTCACTTCTTGTGTGATATTATTTGTTACAATGTTTTAATTGAATCATTCTCGGAAGGTTTGTGCTGGTAAATGTTTACACAACGGCAATACGCCTATTGATTTAGTGATTCATTTTAACAGAATGATACATATATATTTTTACGGGGTGGGAGGGATTTTCAATTTATTTTGGTAACACAGACTTTCAAAAAAATGTTTCTGTGCATGATGGTCTTCCCAAAATTATTAACAAAAGTGTGTAACAAAAAAATGAAATGAAATAAAAAAAATAAAATAAATGAGTTTTTAATAAAATGTGTTTCTATTTAAAGTGTTACTAAACCCACAACAGTGATATCAGTCTGTATATGCAGTAAAGCATGCTTGTTATACTCACTGTGGAACCTAAGGGGTTAATCCTCTGCATTGTGTAAAAAAAGCAGTTTGATCCTGACTTCTTTGATCCTTCTCTTGTTCAAATGTCCATCCACCTGATAAGACAGGCTGAACCCGTAGCCACATGCACATGCTCAGCTTGGTATGTATTGCTAGAGAGTTTTTTTTTTTTCTTGGGAGAGTGCATGTGGTCAGCACAGGGCCAATCAGCACTGTCCAGACAGAGGTCAGGGGTTCTGCATATTTGGTATCCCCAGACCCTGCATCCTCCTAGAGCAGAAAGAAAACTCCTCCTACAAGCTTTAACCAGGGCTCAGCTGAAGTCACAAGACTCTAACTGCTGATGAGACAAGGTAATTAGCAGTTTAGATTTACTAAAATAATTGCATTTCCATGTTGTGTGTACTGTGGGAGACCAGATATAGTGAATGCAGGGTCCGGGGAGACCAGATATAGTGAATACAGGGTCCGGGGAGACCGGATATAGTGAATGCAGGGTCCTGGGAGACCAGATATAGTGAATGCAGGGTCCTGGAGAGACCAGATATAGTGAATGCAGGGTCCGGGGAGACCAGATATAGTGAATACAGGGTCCGGGGAGACCGGATATAGTGAATGCAGGGTCCTGGGAGACCAGATATAGTGAATGCAGGGTCCGGGGAGACCAGATATAGTGAATGTAGGGTCCTGGGAGACCAGATATAGTGAATGCAGGGTCCAGGGGAGACCAGATATAGTGAATGCAGGGTCCGGGGAGACCAGGTATAGTGAATGCAGGGTCCTGGGAGACCAGATATAGTGAATGCAGGGTCCGGGGAGACCGGATATAGTGAATGCAGGGTCCTGGGAGACCAGATATAGTGAATGCAGTGTCCGGGGAGACCAGATATAGTGAATGCAGGGTCCGGGGAGACCAGATATAGTGAATGCAGGGTCCAGGGAGAGCGGATATAGTGAATGCAGGGTCCGGGGAGAGCGGATATAGTGAATTCAGGGTCCAGGGAGAGCGGATATAGTGAATGCAGGGTCCGGGGAGATCGGATATAGTGAATGCAGGGTCTGGGGAGACCGGATATAGTGAATGCAGGGTCCTGGGGAGACCAGATATAGTGAATGCAGTGTCCTGGGGAGACCAGATATAGTGAATGCAGGGTCCGGGGAGACCAGATATAGTGAGTGCAGGGTGCTGAGTTTAGTAACACAACGTTTTATTATCCTGTAATTTACCTTAATTGGCCCTAATTGTCTGGGCTATCTACTGTTTTTTGCTGATTATTTTATTTTTTGTTCCATTCATATGTAAACTTTTTGTGTTTGTTCACTTTGCATATGTTTGTAGTGTTGCGTTAAAACAAAAAATTTGAAAAAAAATGTATTTCATTTGTAAATAACATTGGCATAAATGTAATTTTATTGTCATTATAAATAGGACATACAAAGTTTGCATTTTTATCTAAAGTAACATTAGCCATTTTAAAACTAATTCTATTAAACAAACAAAAATATTTGTTAGACTGCTGGATGTGACATTTTTTACATGGAAAATTACACTTCATTGATCCACACATATGCCGGATAACCAGCCATGGGCTAATGAAAGGAGATACCCCCTCCAATGTAATTGGATAAAAAAGGGAATAATGGGCTTTTGAGGTACCCAAAGATTACAAATTATATAAAAGTTTAAATAATGTTAATACCATTTTAAAGGATAAATGAGAAGAGTTTAAAATGTATGCTTCCGGATACAATACATTTAGTTTAGTTGAGAGGAGGGAATGGACACACCCATGTCTACACAGTCCCATAGGGAAACAGACACAGCTGAAGCTGTCAATCACATTCTGTGTGCTGGATAGGGCAAGATTCTCTGGTGTCGGAATAACTTGTCAGAAGTGACTCATGCAGATGACAGGAAGAAAAGAGAGAAAAAAAAATCATACTTGGTGCTTTGCACTGAGGCAAGTACACACTAGAGAAGGATATGCGCTGTCCATTTTTTCATTTCAGAGGTTTACAAGCACTTTAGTTTGTATTTCTACAGATAAATGTATGCTATGCATTTTAACCTGATATATAATAAAGGTCATTTTTTGAAAGGCATATTTCAAGATCAAAGAATGCCTCTCACTTTAGGGTGTATGTTTCTTTAAGAGGATAAAACTAACCCAAAATGATATTTACATTTTTTTTTTTGTTTACGGTTTTATTTTTCAAGGGTAGAATGTAGAACAACAGTATAGTTTCAAGTAATGTGTACATTAATAACAAGGCACATTTGAAAAGTACATTTCAGAAGAGTACATATACGTAAAAAAGTTAGATAGGGAAGAAAAAAGAAAGAGAAAAGATTTTAAGTACATGAGGAATGTAAACGATAAAGTGGGTTGAAGATACATCTGTCAATAGCATATGCCAAATAACCTTCAAACGGAATGCTTTTCAGTCATGTAATGAATGTCTATGAACCCTCCATGATTCCCATTTTTTATCAAACAAGTACATCTTGTCCAGCAAAGTATAATGAATACGCTCCATGAGCATCACAGAGTCAACTCTATGTAAAACAGAGGCCAAGGGTACCCTGGTGGATTTCCAATGTAGGGCAATAGCCCATACAGTGGCAATACAAATGGTATGTATCAATCTCATAACAGCATCAGTGGCCCCCGGGATATGAGCTCCCAGTAAACAGGACTGTATTGTCAGACGTACCGGGGCACCTACCAAGGAAGCAGCTACCTCCGATATCCTACTCCAAACCAAGGATATAGTTGGGCAAGCCCAAAACATGTGAACCAATGTACCTGTGAGGCCACAGCCCCAGAAACATAAAGGGGACGTTTGTGGGTACAGTACATGTAGTCTTGATGGGGTATAATACCATCTGGTTAATACCTTGAGGGCAGTCTCATGGACAGAAAGGGATCTCAAACTCTTACATATGTTATCCACCATGGAATCCCACTCCTCATCTGAGAAAGTGATACCTCTATCCTCCTCCCATCTTTATCTATATATAGGGGGTGTGGGAGAGAAACTGATCAAAAATTGATGATAAAGATCTGAGATAAGACCCCTACCCCTAGGAGAGTCACGGCTAATACGTTCAAAGAATGAGATCAGAGAGGAGGGTATGAGGCCAAAATGTGACTGAAAAAAATGTCTAATCTGTCGATAACGATGATACTCGCGAAGCGGAAACTCAAAAAGTACTTGCAGCATATCAAAAGTAATATAAGATCCTCCTCTTTGAAAATCAGATAATCTAATAAGAGATCATGATATTTAAATTTTTAGTAAATGATGGAAAGTTAAAGTAGAAATAAATATTTATAAAATATTCCTTATTTTTTATAAAAATACATTTCCCTTAATTTGGTTCATGCACATCCTGTAGACATTTGGTATGAATGTGTGGTGAATGTGTGCATTCTAGTCAGTGCTGGGGCAAGGTCATTCAGCACCCAGGGCACAGATTTCAAACTGCGCCCCCCCAGGGGAGTTGGGCTACTAGCGGCGTGAGGAGCACTCTGTATATACTGTAATGTGAATGGCATGGGCAAAGATAGTGTCAATAGTTGTTGCACGCTGCAGCAAGCTGAAGGGTTTAAAATCAGTGCACAAATATGGGGAAAGAAAAGAAAAATCCTGGTGTCGGTGGTGTCACTAGAAGGAAAAATGTCCCTGTGTCAGTGGTGTTGCTAAGAAAAACAATGGTGCTGCGTCAGTGTTAGTGGGGAAAAACTACCGCTGCATTGCTGGTGTCAGTCTGAGGAGGACTGTCAGTGGGCTAAAGGAGGGAAGGGGAGGTGGGCTCTGAGGAGTGCCAGTGGCATCACTATGGTTGGTGTCACCTGGTGCTGTAAAACATGGTGTCACCCCCCCTAACACTATACTGTATGGTATAAACACTGGTCTGTATATAATGTACAGTACAGTAGCAGGGTACAGACTGATCTGTATATAGTATACAGTCTGGTGTCATCAGGGTACAGACTGGTCTGTATATATGTACAGTATGGTGTCCTCAGGGTACAGACTGGTCTGTATATATGTACAGTATGGTGTCCTCAGGGTACAGACTGGTCTGTATATATGTACAGTATGGTGTCCTCAGGGTACAGACTGGCCTGTATATATGTACAGTATGGTGTCCTCAGGGTACAGACTGGTCTGTATATATGTACAGTATGGTGTCCTCAGGGTACAGACTGATCTGTATATAGTATACAGTCTGGTGTCATCAGGGTACAGACTGGTCTGTATATATGTACAGTATGGTGTCCTCAGGGTACAGACTGGTCTGTATATATGTACAGTATGGTGTCCTCTGGGTACAGACTGGTCTGTATATATGTACAGTATGGTGTCCTCAGGGTACAGACTGGTCTGTATATATGTACAGTATGGTGTCCTCAGGGTACAGACTAGTCTGTATATATGTACAGTATGGTGTCCTCAGGGTACAGACTGGTCTGTATATATGTACAGTATGGTGTCCTCTGGGTACAGACTGGTCTGTATATATGTACAGTATGGTGTCCTCAGGGTACAGACTGGTCTGTATATATGTACAGTATGGTGTCCTCAGGGTACAGACTAGTCTGTATATATGTACAGTATGGTGTCCTCAGGGTACAGACTGGTCTGTATATATGTACAGTATGGTGTCCTCAGGGTACAGACTGGTCTGTATATATGTACAGTATGGTGTCCTCAGGGTACAGACTGGTCTGTATATATGTACAGTATGGTGTCCTCAGGGTACAGGTGCTACGTAAGAACTAGTGACAGTGGTAAGCTGTCCTACATAGAAGTAGTAGAAATACTGCTTCTATATATGATTTCCAGCTCCCGTCATACAAGGGGCCGAACAGACAGTAGTATGGGCGTTCATCCGAATGCAAGAAACAGCCAACGTTTGAATTGATTGGTTGGCTCATACCTACTAAAGAAGAAAAACTGTAAAACTTTGACATTTTTAATGACCCTGGAATATATTTTTCTAATTTAACCACTTCCTGACCAGGGCTGTGCAAAATCACGTATATAAACATGATTTTGTATTTCTGGGTAAGGGGCGCGCTTGCGTACCGCCCTACCTGTGCCTCAGTTGGAGGCTACAGGTGACCATTACCGGGTCCCAGCCGGAGATTCCCCGCTGGCACCCAGTGATTGCCAAGGAACACTGACAGAAGAGAGGTGTGTATGTACACAATACAGATCTTTCCCCTGTCAGCACCAGCACGCTGCTTTGCAGAGCAATACAAAGCAGCGTGCTTACACAGTAAAGCACACACAGACAAAATAGTAAAACAGCGCACAATTAACCCTTTGATCGTCCCAGATGTTAACCCCTTCCTGCCCAGTGTCATTAGTACATGCTTTTTATTAGTACTGATCACTGTATTAGTGTCATTGGCAGATAGTTCGTTCCCTCCAGTGTCAGAATACCAGCTGCAGTCCTGCTATAAGTCACTGATCGCCACCATTACTAGCATATGGGAAGCACACTGGCTAAATGGCTAGCACTTCCGCCTGGCAGTACTAGGGTCGTTGGTTTGAATCCCAACCATGGCACCCCCTGCCTGGAGTTTGCATGTTCTCCCTGTCCTTGCGTGGGTTTTCTCCAGGTAGTCCAGTTTCCTCCTACCATCCAAGACGCACTAGTAGGTTAATTGGTTCCTGTCTAAATTGGCCCTAGTATGTGGATGTATGAATGTGAGCTAGAGACCTTAGATTGTACACCCCTTGAGGGTTAGGGACTGATGTCAATGTACCATACATATGTAAAATACAGTCAGCACTGGCAATTTTTGAGAGTCTCTCAGGAGACTGAGCAATATGTTTGAAACAGCAGAAAAGCAATGGCTTCTAAGATGCAGACTGAGATGTGTTAGAGTTGAGGAAGCGGGTCACGGGGCCGGGGACACTATAGAGATCTTTTGTGTCATCACGCAGCCTGCTGAGTAGAACAATATGTGATTGCCACGTCATGCTCGTTCCCCCCCACTTGCCTTTAATCCAGAGTGGACTCTACCTCATTAAATTTTTCCTTGCTTTTTCTCTGCTAGACCTGGCATCATGAGGCTAAAGGTAAACTTTCTTTATTTGTAACCCAGTCAATTAGGAAGAGTACTGGAAGCGTGTTGGTCCAGGGTTAAGGAACCAGTTTGGCCGGTGTGTTTTTTGCAAGGCCCTTGTTTCCAGTGAAAGAGCATTGACCTATAAGTTACACTAAGCCAGAAACTTTCAGCGTTCTCCATCTCTACCAGACTGGACCCTATCTGCATGGTTGCAAGCTGTCCTAAAAAATGGAATGGGAGAGGACGATTGGCCAGCCGGAGTGAGCCAAATACTTGTGCATTCAGGCACACATCTCCTCTTTCTTTTGGCCGAATGGTCTTTTTCTGCCATAAAAGTGAAGTTTCAAGCAGATTGGACTGTTTTGGAGGAGGAGCTTTCAGAGCCCGGATAGCTCAGTCGGTAGAGCATCAGACTTTTAATCTGAGGGTCCAGGGTTCAAGTCCCTGTTCGGGCGGTAGCTTTGTCCTTGTTGTTGAGCTGCGGATAAGGTAATCTTTATGCCCATCTGCCGGAGTGCTCACTGGCCTAGAGAGAGGAAATGTCCTAAGGGATGCAAAATTCCCCCTTTCAAGGCTCTGTGAATCTAGCCCAGAAATAAAGGTGGCTGCAGGTGTTTGCCTGAACAACTGATTCCCAACAAGCCTGGTCTACGCCAGCTTTCCTGGACTCCAGTTCAGGCTTGTTATCCACAAAGCTTTCAACGACGGGCCCAAAGCTTTCCACCTTGGCTTTTTTTTTTCTCAACAGTGCAGCCGTCGGACCATATGCATTCAGTGGCCTTTGAGAACTGCTGTGGGAGAAATCCATTTGACATCTAGGCCCCAAAACTTGACATTCTCCTTAGTCCTTTCAAATGCAAACAATGCCAGCTTAGGCGTCTTCTCTGTCACATTAGCATGCCAAGTCCCAGAATGCTCAGCGGCCCACTGGATGACACTTTTGTGTGTCACCTCAATGTCAATACCTCCTCCAAGGATGGGCAGAAATTGGCAGACACTGATTTGGTTAGCTTTGCGCAGTGGCAGTATCATAGCCAATGAGGTCCACCTGAGGCGTGATTATTGCTAATTGAAAACTAATCCCAATACCCCGCTGTGATGACTTGAAATACAGTCAGCACTGGCAATTTTTGAGAGTCTCTCAGGAGACTGAGCAATATGTTTGAAACAGCAGAAAAGCAATGGCTTCTAAGATGCAGACTGAGATGTGTTAGAGTTGAGGAAGCGGGTCACGGGGCCGGGGACACTATAGAGATCTTTTGTGTCATCACACAGCCTGCTGAGTAGAACAATATGTGATTGCCACGTCATGCTCGTTCCCCCCCACTTGCCTTTAATCCAGAGTGGACTCTACCTCATTCAATTTTTCCTTGCTTTTTCTCTGCTAGACCTGGCATCATGAGGCTAAAGGTGAACTTTCTTTATTTGTAACCCAGTCAATTAGGAAGAATACTGGAAGCGTGTTGGTCCAGGGTTAAGGAACCAGTTTGGCCGGTGTGTTTTTTGCAAGGCCCTTGTTTCCAGTGAAAGAGCATTGACCTATAAGTTACACTAAGCCAGAAACTTTCAGCGTTCTCCATCTCTACCAGACTGGACCCTATCTGCATGGTTGCAAGCTGTCCTAAAAAATGGAATGGGAGAGGACGATTGGCCAGCCGGAGTGAGCCAAATACTTGTGCATTCAGGCACACATCTCCTCTTTCTTTTGGCTGAATGGTCTTTTTCTGCCATAAAAGTGAAGTTTCAAGCAGATTGGACTGTTTTGGAGGTTTCAGAGCCCGGATAGCTCAGTCGGTAGAGCATCAGACTTTTAATCTGAGGGTCCAGGGTTCAAGTCCCTGTTCGGGCGGTAGCTTTGTCCTTGTTGTTGAGCTGCGGATAAGGTAATCTTTATGCCCATCTGCCGGAGTGCTCACTGGCCTAGAGAGAGGAAATGTCCTAAGGGATGCAAAATTCCCCCTTTCAAGGCTCTGTGAATCTAGCCCAGAAATAAAGGTGGCTGCAGGTGTTTGCCTGAACAACTGATTCCCAACAAGCCTGGTCTACGCCAGCTTTCCTGGACTCCAGTTCAGGCTTGTTATCCACAAAGCTTTCAACGACGGGCCCAAAGCTTTCCACCTTGGCTTTTTTTTCCCCAACAGTGCAGCCGTCGGACCATATGCATTCAGTGGCCTTTGAGAACTGCTGTGGGAGAAAGCCATTTGACATTTGACATCTAGGCCCCAAAACTTGACATTCTCCTTAGTCCTTTCAAATGCAAACAATGCCAGCTTAGGCGTCTTCTCTGTCACATTAGCATGCCAAGTCCCAGAATGCTCAGCGGCCCACTGGATGACACTTTTGTGTCTCACCTCAATGTCAATACCTCCTCCAAGGATGGGCAGAAATTGGCAGACACTGATTTGGTTAGCTTTGCGCAGTGGCAGTATCATAGCCAATGAGGTCCACCTGAGGCGTGATTATTGCTAATTGAAAACTAATCCCAATACCCCGCTGTGATGACTTGAAATACAGTCAGCACTGGCAATTTTTGAGAGTCTCTCAGGAGACTGAGCAATATGTTTGAAACAGCAGAAAAGCAATGGCTTCTAAGATGCAGACTGAGATGTGTTAGAGTTGAGGAAGCGGGTCACGGGGCCGGGGACACTATAGAGATCTTTTGTGTCATCACGCAGCCTGCTGAGTAGAACAATATGTGATTGCCACGTCATGCTCGTTCCCCCCCACTTGCCTTTAATCCAGAGTGGACTCTACCTCATTCAATTTTTCCTTGCTTTTTCTCTGCTAGACCTGGCATCATGAGGCTAAAGGTGAACTTTCTTTATTTGTAACCCAGTCAATTAGGAAGAATACTGGAAGCGTGTTGGTCCAGGGTTAAGGAACCAGTTTGGCCGGTGTGTTTTTTGCAAGGCCCTTGTTTCCAGTGAAAGAGCATTGACCTATAAGTTACACTAAGCCAGAAACTTTCAGCGTTCTCCATCTCTACCAGACTGGACCCTATCTGCATGGTTGCAAGCTGTCCTAAAAAATGGAATGGGAGAGGACGATTGGCCAGCCGGAGTGAGCCAAATACTTGTGCATTCAGGCACACATCTCCTCTTTCTTTTGGCCGAATGGTCTTTTTCTGCCATAAAAGTGAAGTTTCAAGCAGATTGGACTGTTTTGGAGGTTTCAGAGCCCGGATAGCTCAGTCGGTAGAGCATCAGACTTTTAATCTGAGGGTCCAGGGTTCAAGTCCCTGTTCGGGCGGTAGCTTTGTCCTTGTTGTTGAGCTGCGGATAAGGTAATCTTTATGCCCATCTGCCGGAGTGCTCACTGGCCTAGAGAGAGGAAATGTCCTAAGGGATGCAAAATTCCCCCTTTCAAGGCTCTGTGAATCTAGCCCAGAAATAAAGGTGGCTGCAGGTGTTTGCCTGAACAACTGATTCCCAACAAGCCTGGTCTACGCCAGCTTTCCTGGACTCCAGTTCAGGCTTGTTATCCACAAAGCTTTCAACGACGGGCCCAAAGCTTTCCACCTTGGCTTTTTTTTCCCCAACAGTGCAGCCGTCGGACCATATGCATTCAGTGGCCTTTGAGAACTGCTGTGGGAGAAAGCCATTTGACATCTAGGCCCCAAAACTTGACATTCTCCTTAGTCCTTTCAAATGCAAACAATGCCAGCTTAGGCGTCTTCTCTGTCACATTAGCATGCCAAGTCCCAGAATGCTCAGCGGCCCACTGGATGACACTTTTGTGTCTCACCTCAATGTCAATACCTCCTCCAAGGATGGGCAGAAATTGGCAGACACTGATTTGGTTAGCTTTGCGCAGTGGCAGTATCATAGCCAATGAGGTCCACCTGAGGCGTGATTATTGCTAATTGAAAACTAATCCCAATACCCCGCTGTGATGACTTGAAATACAGTCAGCACTGGCAATTTTTGAGAGTCTCTCAGGAGACTGAGCAATATGTTTGAAACAGCAGAAAAGCAATGGCTTCTAAGATGCAGACTGAGATGTGTTAGAGTTGAGGAAACGGGGCCGGGGACACTATAGAGATCTTTTGTGTCATCACGCAGCCTGCTGAGTAGAACAATATGTGATTGCCACGTCATGCTCGTTCCCCCCCACTTGCCTTTAATCCAGAGTGGACTCTACCTCATTAAATTTTTCCTTGCTTTTTCTCTGCTAGACCTGGCATCATGAGGCTAAAGGTGAACTTTCTTTATTTGTAACCCAGTCAATTAGGAAGAATACTGGAAGCGTGTTGGTCCAGGGTTAAGGAACCAGTTTGGCCGGTGTGTTTTTTGCAAGGCCCTTGTTTCCAGTGAAAGAGCATTGACCTATAAGTTACACTAAGCCAGAAACTTTCAGCGTTCTCCATCTCTACCAGACTGGACCCTATCTGCATGGTTGCAAGCTGTCCTAAAAAATGGAATGGGAGAGGACGATTGGCCAGCCGGAGTGAGCCAAATACTTGTGCATTCAGGCACACATCTCCTCTTTCTTTTGGCCGAACGGTCTTTTTCTGCCATAAAAGTGAAGTTTCAAGCAGATTGGACTGTCTTGGAGGTTTCAGAGCCCGGATAGCTCAGTTGGTAGAGCATCAGACTTTTAATCTGAGGGTCCAGGGTTCAAGTCCCTGTTCGGGCGGTAGCTTTGTCCTTGTTGTTGAGCTGAGGATAAGGTAATCTTTATGCCCATCTGCCGGAGTGCTCACTGGCCTAGAGAGAGGAAATGTCCTAAGGGATGCAAAATTCCCCCTTTCAAGGCTCTGTGAATCTAGCCCAGAAATAAAGGTGGCTGCAGGTGTTTGCCTGAACAACTGATTCCCAACAAGCCTGGTCTACGCCAGCTTTCCTGGACTCCAGTTCAGGCTTATTATCCACAAAGCTTTCAACGACGGGCCCAAAGCTTTCCACCTTGGCTTTTTTTTCCCCAACAGTGCAGCCGTCGGACCATATGCATTCAGTGGCCTTTGAGAACTGCTGTGGGAGAAAGCCATTTGACATCTAGGCCCCAAAACTTGACATTCTCCTTAGTCCTTTCAAATGCAAACAATGCCAGCTTAGGC
This sequence comes from Staurois parvus, assembly GCF_062004578.1. Lineage (NCBI taxonomy): Eukaryota > Metazoa > Chordata > Amphibia > Anura > Ranidae > Staurois > Staurois parvus. Next base: position 926,067 of record NW_028318485.1, on the reverse strand, counting down.
GTCTTCTCTGTCACATTAGCATGCCAAGTCCCAGAATGCTCAGCGGCCCACTGGATGACACTTTTGTGTGTCACCTCAATGTCAATACCTCCTCCAAGGATGGGCAGAAATTGGCAGACACTGATTTGGTTAGCTTTGCGCAGTGGCAGTATCATAGCCAATGAGGTCCACCTGAGGCGTGATTATTGCTAATTGAAAACTAATCCCAATACCCCGCTGTGATGACTTGAAATACAGTCAGCACTGGCAATTTTTGAGAGTCTCTCAGGAGACTGAGCAATATGTTTGAAACAGCAGAAAAGCAATGGCTTCTAAGATGCAGACTGAGATGTGTTAGAGTTGAGGAAGCGGGTCACGGGGCCGGGGACACTATAGAGATCTTTTGTGTCATCACGCAGCCTGCTGAGTAGAACAATATGTGATTGCCACGTCATGCTCGTTCCCCCCCACTTGCCTTTAATCCAGAGTGGACTCTACCTCATTCAATTTTTCCTTGCTTTTTCTCTGCTAGACCTGGCATCATGAGGCTAAAGGTGAACTTTCTTTATCTGTAACCCAGTCAATTAGGAAGAATACTGGAAGCGTGTTGGTCCAGGGTTAAGGAACCAGTTTGGCCGGTGTGTTTTTTGCAAGGCCCTTGTTTCCAGTGAAAGAGCATTGACCTATAAGTTACACTAAGCCAGAAACTTTCAGCGTTCTCCATCTCTACCAGACTGGACCCTATCTGCATGGTTGCAAGCTGTCCTAAAAAATGGAATGGGAGAGGACGATTGGCCAGCCGGAGTGAGCCAAATACTTGTGCATTCAGGCACACATCTCCTCTTTCTTTTGGGCGCATGGTCTTTTTCTGCCATAAAAGTGAAGTTTCAAGCAGATTGGACTGTTTTGGAGGTGGAGCTTTCAGAGCCCGGATAGCTCAGTCGGTAGAGCATCAGACTTTTAATCTGAGGGTTCAAGTCCCTGTTCGGGCGGTAGCTTTGTCCTTGTTGTTGAGCTGCGGATAAGGTAATCTTTATGCCCATCTGCCGGAGTGCTCACTGGCCTAGAGAGAGGAAATGTCCTAAGGGATGCAAAATTCCCCCTTTCAAGGCTCTGTGAATCTAGCCCAGAAATAAAGGTGGCTGCAGGTGTTTGCCTGAACAACTGATTCCCAACAAGCCTGGTCTACGCCAGCTTTCCTGGACTCCAGTTCAGGCTTGTTATCCACAAAGCTTTCAACGACGGGCCCAAAGCTTTCCACCTTGGCTTTTTTTTCCCCAACAGTGCAGCCGTCGGACCATATGCATTCAGTGGCCTTTGAGAACTGCTGTGGGAGAAAGCCATTTGACATCTAGGCCCAAAACTTGACATTCTCCTTAGTCCTTTCAAATGCAAACAATGCCAGCTTAGGCGTCTTCTCTGTCATATTAGCATGCCAAGTCCCAGAATGCTCAGCGGCCCACTGGATGACACTTTTGTGTCTCACCTCAATGTCAATACCTCCTCCAAGGATGGGCAGAAATTGGCAGACACTGATTTGGTTAGCTTTGCGCAGTGGCAGTATCATAGCCAATGAGGTCCACCTGAGGCGTGATTATTGCTAATTGAAAACTAATCCCAATACCCCGCTGTGATGACTTGAAATACAGTCAGCACTGGCAATTTTTGAGAGTCTCTCAGGAGACTGAGCAATATGTTTGAAACAGCAGAAAAGCAATGGCTTCTAAGATGCAGACTGAGATGTGTTAGAGTTGAGGAAGCGGGTCACGGGGCCGGGGACACTATAGAGATCTTTTGTGTCATCACGCAGCCTGCTGAGTAGAACAATATGTGATTGCCACGTCATGCTCGTTCCCCCCCACTTGCCTTTAATCCAGAGTGGACTCTACCTCATTCAATTTTTCCTTGCTTTTTCTCTGCTAGACCTGGCATCATGAGGCTAAAGGTGAACTTTCTTTATTTGTAACCCAGTCAATTAGGAAGAATACTGGAAGCGTGTTGGTCCAGGGTTAAGGAACCAGTTTGGCCGGTGTGTTTTTTGCAAGGCCCTTGTTTCCAGTGAAAGAGCATTGACCTATAAGTTACACTAAGCCAGAAACTTTCAGCGTTCTCCATCTCTACCAGACTGGACCCTATCTGCATGGTTGCAAGCTGTCCTAAAAAATGGAATGGGAGAGGACGATTGGCCAGCCGGAGTGAGCCAAATACTTGTGCATTCAGGCACACATCTCCTCTTTCTTTTGGCCGAATGGTCTTTTTCTGCCATAAAAGTGAAGTTTCAAGCAGATTGGACTGTTTTGGAGGTTTCAGAGCCCGGATAGCTCAGTCGGTAGAGCATCAGACTTTTAATCTGAGGGTCCAGGGTTCAAGTCCCTGTTCGGGCGGTAGCTTTGTCCTTGTTGTTGAGCTGCGGATAAGGTAATCTTTATGCCCATCTGCCGGAGTGCTCACTGGCCTAGAGAGAGGAAATGTCCTAAGGGATGCAAAATTCCCCCTTTCAAGGCTCTGTGAATCTAGCCCAGAAATAAAGGTGGCTGCAGGTGTTTGCCTGAACAACTGATTCCCAACAAGCCTGGTCTACGCCAGCTTTCCTGGACTCCAGTTCAGGCTTGTTATCCACAAAGCTTTCAACGACGGGCCCAAAGCTTTCCACCTTGGCTTTTTTTTCCCCAACAGTGCAGCCGTCGGACCATATGCATTCAGTGGCCTTTGAGAACTGCTGTGGGAGAAAGCCATTTGACATCTAGGCCCCAAAACTTGACATTCTCCTTAGTCCTTTCAAATGCAAACAATGCCAGCTTAGGCGTCTTCTCTGTCACATTAGCATGCCAAGTCCCAGAATGCTCAGCGGCCCACTGGATGACACTTTTGTGTCTCACCTCAATGTCAATACCTCCTCCAAGGATGGGCAGAAATTGGCAGACACTGATTTGGCTAGCTTTGCGCAGTGGCAGTATCATAGCCAATGAGGTCCACCTGAGGCGTGATTATTGCTAATTGAAAACTAATCCCAATACCCCGCTGTGATGACTTGAAATACAGTCAGCACTGGCAATTTTTGAGAGTCTCTCAGGAGACTGAGCAATATGTTTGAAACAGCAGAAAAGCAATGGCTTCTAAGATGCAGACTGAGATGTGTTAGAGTTGAGGAAGCGGGTCACGGGGCCGGGGACACTATAGAGATCTTTTGTGTCATCACGCAGCCTGCTGAGTAGAACAATATGTGATTGCCACGTCATGCTCGTTCCCCCCCACTTGCCTTTAATCCAGAGTGGACTCTACCTCATTCAATTTTTCCTTGCTTTTTCTCTGCTAGACCTGGCATCATGAGGCTAAAGGTGAACTTTCTTTATCTGTAACCCAGTCAATTAGGAAGAATACTGGAAGCGTGTTGGTCCAGGGTTAAGGAACCAGTTTGGCCGGTGTGTTTTTTGCAAGGCCCTTGTTTCCAGTGAAAGAGCATTGACCTATAAGTTACACTAAGCCAGAAACTTTCAGCGTTCTCCATCTCTACCAGACTGGACCCTATCTGCATGGTTGCAAGCTGTCCTAAAAAATGGAATGGGAGAGGACGATTGGCCAGCCGGAGTGAGCCAAATACTTGTGCATTCAGGCACACATCTCCTCTTTCTTTTGGGCGCATGGTCTTTTTCTGCCATAAAAGTGAAGTTTCAAGCAGATTGGACTGTTTTGGAGGTGGAGCTTTCAGAGCCCGGATAGCTCAGTCGGTAGAGCATCAGACTTTTAATCTGAGGGTTCAAGTCCCTGTTCGGGCGGTAGCTTTGTCCTTGTTGTTGAGCTGCGGATAAGGTAATCTTTATGCCCATCTGCCGGAGTGCTCACTGGCCTAGAGAGAGGAAATGTCCTAAGGGATGCAAAATTCCCCCTTTCAAGGCTCTGTGAATCTAGCCCAGAAATAAAGGTGGCTGCAGGTGTTTGCCTGAACAACTGATTCCCAACAAGCCTGGTCTACGCCAGCTTTCCTGGACTCCAGTTCAGGCTTGTTATCCACAAAGCTTTCAACGACGGGCCCAAAGCTTTCCACCTTGGCTTTTTTTTCCCCAACAGTGCAGCCGTCGGACCATATGCATTCAGTGGCCTTTGAGAACTGCTGTGGGAGAAAGCCATTTGACATCTAGGCCCAAAACTTGACATTCTCCTTAGTCCTTTCAAATGCAAACAATGCCAGCTTAGGCGTCTTCTCTGTCATATTAGCATGCCAAGTCCCAGAATGCTCAGCGGCCCACTGGATGACACTTTTGTGTCTCACCTCAATGTCAATACCTCCTCCAAGGATGGGCAGAAATTGGCAGACACTGATTTGGTTAGCTTTGCGCAGTGGCAGTATCATAGCCAATGAGGTCCACCTGAGGCGTGATTATTGCTAATTGAAAACTAATCCCAATACCCCGCTGTGATGACTTGAAATACAGTCAGCACTGGCAATTTTTGAGAGTCTCTCAGGAGACTGAGCAATATGTTTGAAACAGCAGAAAAGCAATGGCTTCTAAGATGCAGACTGAGATGTGTTAGAGTTGAGGAAGCGGGTCACGGGGCCGGGGACACTATAGAGATCTTTTGTGTCATCACGCAGCCTGCTGAGTAGAACAATATGTGATTGCCACGTCATGCTCGTTCCCCCCCACTTGCCTTTAATCCAGAGTGGACTCTACCTCATTCAATTTTTCCTTGCTTTTTCTCTGCTAGACCTGGCATCATGAGGCTAAAGGTGAACTTTCTTTATTTGTAACCCAGTCAATTAGGAAGAATACTGGAAGCGTGTTGGTCCAGGGTTAAGGAACCAGTTTGGCCGGTGTGTTTTTTGCAAGGCCCTTGTTTCCAGTGAAAGAGCATTGACCTATAAGTTACACTAAGCCAGAAACTTTCAGCGTTCTCCATCTCTACCAGACTGGACCCTATCTGCATGGTTGCAAGCTGTCCTAAAAAATGGAATGGGAGAGGACGATTGGCCAGCCGGAGTGAGCCAAATACTTGTGCATTCAGGCACACATCTCCTCTTTCTTTTGGGCGCATGGTCTTTTTCTGCCATAAAAGTGAAGTTTCAAGCAGATTGGACTGTTTTGGAGGTTTCAGAGCCCGGATAGCTCAGTCGGTAGAGCATCAGACTTTTAATCTGAGGGTCCAGGGTTCAAGTCCCTGTTCGGGCGGTAGCTTTGTCCTTGTTGTTGAGCTGCGGATAAGGTAATCTTTATGCCCATCTGCCGGAGTGCTCACTGGCCTAGAGAGAGGAAATGTCCTAAGGGATGCAAAATTCCCCCTTTCAAGGCTCTGTGAATCTAGCCCAGAAATAAAGGTGGCTGCAGGTGTTTGCCTGAACAACTGATTCCCAACAAGCCTGGTCTACGCCAGCTTTCCTGGACTCCAGTTCAGGCTTGTTATCCACAAAGCTTTCAACGACGGGCCCAAAGCTTTCCACCTTGGCTTTTTTTTCCCCAACAGTGCAGCCGTCGGACCATATGCATTCAGTGGCCTTTGAGAACTGCTGTGGGAGAAAGCCATTTGACATTTGACATCTAGGCCCCAAAACTTGACATTCTCCTTAGTCCTTTCAAATGCAAACAATGCCAGCTTAGGCGTCTTCTCTGTCACATTAGCATGCCAAGTCCCAGAATGCTCAGCGGCCCACTGGATGACACTTTTGTGTCTCACCTCAATGTCAATACCTCCTCCAAGGATGGGCAGAAATTGGCAGACACTGATTTGGTTAGCTTTGCGCAGTGGCAGTATCATAGCCAATGAGGTCCACCTGAGGCGTGATTATTGCTAATTGAAAACTAATCCCAATACCCCGCTGTGATGACTTGAAATACAGTCAGCACTGGCAATTTTTGAGAGTCTCTCAGGAGACTGAGCAATATGTTTGAAACAGCAGAAAAGCAATGGCTTCTAAGATGCAGACTGAGATGTGTTAGAGTTGAGGAAGCGGGTCACGGGGCCGGGGACACTATAGAGATCTTTTGTGTCATCACGCAGCCTGCTGAGTAGAACAATATGTGATTGCCACGTCATGCTCGTTCCCCCCCACTTGCCTTTAATCCAGAGTGGACTCTACCTCATTAAATTTTTCCTTGCTTTTTCTCTGCTAGACCTGGCATCATGAGGCTAAAGGTGAACTTTCTTTATTTGTAACCCAGTCAATTAGGAAGAATACTGGAAGCGTGTTGGTCCAGGGTTAAGGAACCAGTTTGGCCGGTGTGTTTTTTGCAAGGCCCTTGTTTCCAGTGAAAGAGCATTGACCTATAAGTTACACTAAGCCAGAAACTTTCAGCGTTCTCCATCTCTACCAGACTGGACCCTATCTGCATGGTTGCAAGCTGTCCTAAAAAATGGAATGGGAGAGGACGATTGGCCAGCCGGAGTGAGCCAAATACTTGTGCATTCAGGCACACATCTCCTCTTTCTTTTGGGCGCATGGTCTTTTTCTGCCATAAAAGTGAAGTTTCAAGCAGATTGGACTGTTTTGGAGCTTTCAGAGCCCGGATAGCTCAGTCGGTAGAGCATCAGAGTTTTAATCTGAGGGTCCAGGGTTCAAGTCCCTGTTCAGGCGGTAGCTTTGTCCTTGTTGTTGAGCTGCGGATAAGGTAATCTTTATGCCCATCTGCCGGAGTGCTCACTGGCCTAGAGAGAGGAAATGTCCTAAGGGATGCAAAATTCCCCCTTTCAAGGCTCTGTGAATCTAGCCCAGAAATAAAGGTGGCTGCAGGTGTTTGCCTGAACAACTGATTCCCAACAAGCCTGGTCTACGCCAGCTTTCCTGGACTCCAGTTCAGGCTTGTTATCCACAAAGCTTTCAACGACGGGCCCAAAGCTTTCCACCTTGGCTTTTTTTTCCCCAACAGTGCAGCCGTCGGACCATATGCATTCAGTGGCCTTTGAGAACTGCTGTGGGAGAAAGCCATTTGACATTTGACATCTAGGCCCCAAAACTTGACATTCTCCTTAGTCCTTTCAAATGCAAACAATGCCAGCTTAGGCGTCTTCTCTGTCACATTAGCATGCCAAGTCCCAGAATGCTCAGCGGCCCACTGGATGACACTTTTGTGTGTCACCTCAATGTCAATACCTCCTCCAAGGATGGGCAGAAATTGGCAGACACTGATTTGGTTAGCTTTGCGCAGTGGCAGTATCATAGCCAATGAGGTCCACCTGAGGCGTGATTATTGCTAATTGAAAACTAATCCCAATACCCCGCTGTGATGACTTGAAATACAGTCAGCACTGGCAATTTTTGAGAGTCTCTCAGGAGACTGAGCAATATGTTTGAAACAGCAGAAAAGCAATGGCTTCTAAGATGCAGACTGAGATGTGTTAGAGTTGAGGAAGCGGGTCACGGGGCCGGGGACACTATAGAGATCTTTTGTGTCATCACGCAGCCTGCTGAGTAGAACAATATGTGATTGCCACGTCATGCTCGTTCCCCCCCACTTGCCTTTAATCCAGAGTGGACTCTACCTCATTCAATTTTTCCTTGCTTTTTCTCTGCTAGACCTGGCATCATGAGGCTAAAGGTGAACTTTCTTTATTTGTAACCCAGTCAATTAGGAAGAATACTGGAAGCGTGTTGGTCCAGGGTTAAGGAACCAGTTTGGCCGGTGTGTTTTTTGCAAGGCCCTTGTTTCCAGTGAAAGAGCATTGACCTATAAGTTACACTAAGCCAGAAACTTTCAGCGTTCTCCATCTCTACCAGACTGGACCCTATCTGCATGGTTGCAAGCTGTCCTAAAAAATGGAATGGGAGAGGACGATTGGCCAGCCGGAGTGAGCCAAATACTTGTGCATTCAGGCACACATCTCCTCTTTCTTTTGGGCGCATGGTCTTTTTCTGCCATAAAAGTGAAGTTTCAAGCAGATTGGACTGTTTTGGAAGTGGAGCTTTCAGAGCCCGGATAGCTCAGTCGGTAGAGCATCAGACTTTTAATCTGAGGGTCCAGGGTTCAAGTCCCTGTTCGGGCGGTAGCTTTGTCCTTGTTGTTGAGCTGCGGATAAGGTAATCTTTATGCCCATCTGCCGGAGTGCTCACTGGCCTAGAGAGAGGAAATGTCCTAAGGGATGCAAAATTCCCCCTTTCAAGGCTCTGTGAATCTAGCCCAGAAATAAAGGTGGCTGCAGGTGTTTGCCTGAACAACTGATTCCCAACAAGCCTGGTCTACGCCAGCTTTCCTGGACTCCAGTTCAGGCTTGTTATCCACAAAGCTTTCAACGACGGGCCCAAAGCTTTCCACCTTGGCTTTTTTTTCCCCAACAGTGCAGCCGTCGGACCATATGCATTCAGTGGCCTTTGAGAACTGCTGTGGGAGAAAGCCATTTGACATTTGACATCTAGGCCCCAAAACTTGACATTCTCCTTAGTCCTTTCAAATGCAAACAATGCCAGCTTAGGCGTCTTCTCTGTCACATTAGCATGCCAAGTCCCAGAATGCTCAGCGGCCCACTGGATGACACTTTTGTGTGTCACCTCAATGTCAATACCTCCTCCAAGGATGGGCAGAAATTGGCAGACACTGATTTGGTTAGCTTTGCGCAGTGGCAGTATCATAGCCAATGAGGTCCACCTGAGGCGTGATTATTGCTAATTGAAAACTAATCCCAATACCCCGCTGTGATGACTTGAAATACAGTCAGCACTGGCAATTTTTGAGAGTCTCTCAGGAGACTGAGCAATATGTTTGAAACAGCAGAAAAGCAATGGCTTCTAAGATGCAGACTGAGATGTGTTAGAGTTGAGGAAGCGGGTCACGGGGCCGGGGACACTATAGAGATCTTTTGTGTCATCACGCAGCCTGCTGAGTAGAACAATATGTGATTGCCACGTCATGCTCGTTCCCCCCCACTTGCCTTTAATCCAGAGTGGACTCTACCTCATTCAATTTTTCCTTGCTTTTTCTCTGCTAGACCTGGCATCATGAGGCTAAAGGTGAACTTTCTTTATTTGTAACCCAGTCAATTAGGAAGAATACTGGAAGCGTGTTGGTCCAGGGTTAAGGAACCAGTTTGGCCGGTGTGTTTTTTGCAAGGCCCTTGTTTCCAGTGAAAGAGCATTGACCTATAAGTTACACTAAGCCAGAAACTTTCAGCGTTCTCCATCTCTACCAGACTGGACCCTATCTGCATGGTTGCAAGCTGTCCTAAAAAATGGAATGGGAGAGGACGATTGGCCAGCCGGAGTGAGCCAAATACTTGTGCATTCAGGCACACATCTCCTCTTTCTTTTGGGCGCATGGTCTTTTTCTGCCATAAAAGTGAAGTTTCAAGCAGATTGGACTGTTTTGGAGCTTTCAGAGCCCGGATAGCTCAGTCGGTAGAGCATCAGACTTTTAATCTGAGGGTCCAGGGTTCAAGTCCCTGTTCGGGCGGTAGCTTTGTCCTTGTTGTTGAGCTGCGGATAAGGTAATCTTTATGCCCATCTGCCGGAGTGCTCACTGGCCTAGAGAGAGGAAATGTCCTAAGGGATGCAAAATTCCCCCTTTCAAGGCTCTGTGAATCTAGCCCAGAAATAAAGGTGGCTGCAGGTGTTTGCCTGAACAACTGATTCCCAACAAGCCTGGTCTACGCCAGCTTTCCTGGACTCCAGTTCAGGCTTGTTATCCACAAAGCTTTCAACGACGGGCCCAAAGCTTTCCACCTTGGCTTTTTTTTCCCCAACAGTGCAGCCGTCGGACCATATGCATTCAGTGGCCTTTGAGAACTGCTGTGGGAGAAAGCCATTTGACATTTGACATCTAGGCCCCAAAACTTGACATTCTCCTTAGTCCTTTCAAATGCAAACAATGCCAGCTTAGGCGTCTTCTCTGTCACATTAGCATGCCAAGTCCCAGAATGCTCAGCGGCCCACTGGATGACACTTTTGTGTCTCACCTCAATGTCAATACCTCCTCCAAGGATGGGCAGAAATTGGCAGACACTGATTTGGTTAGCTTTGCGCAGTGGCAGTATCATAGCCAATGAGGTCCACCTGAGGCGTGATTATTGCTAATTGAAAACTAATCCCAATACCCCGCTGTGATGACTTGAAATACAGTCAGCACTGGCAATTTTTGAGAGTCTCTCAGGAGACTGAGCAATATGTTTGAAACAGCAGAAAAGCAATGGCTTCTAAGATGCAGACTGAGATGTGTTAGAGTTGAGGAAGCGGGGTCACGGGGCCGGGGACACTATAGAGATCTTTTGTGTCATCACGCAGCCTGTGAGTAGAACAATATGTGATTGCCACGTCATGCTCGTTCCCCCCCACTTGCCTTTAATCCAGAGTGGACTCTACCTCATTAAATTTTTCCTTGCTTTTTCTCTGCTAGACCTGGCATCATGAGGCTAAAGGTGAACTTTCTTTATTTGTAACCCAGTCAATTAGGAAGAATACTGGAAGCGTGTTGGTCCAGGGTTAAGGAACCAGTTTGGCCGGTGTGTTTTTTGCAAGGCCCTTGTTTCCAGTGAAAGAGCATTGACCTATAAGTTACACTAAGCCAGAAACTTTCAGCGTTCTCCATCTCTACCAGACTGGACCCTATCTGCATGGTTGCAAGCTGTCCTAAAAAATGGAATGGGAGAGGACGATTGGCCAGCCGGAGTGAGCCAAATACTTGTGCATTCAGGCACACATCTCCTCTTTCTTTTGGCCGAATGGTCTTTTTTCTGCCATAAAAGTGAAGTTTCAAGCAGATTGGACTGTTTTGGAGGTTTCAGAGCCCAGATAGCTCAGTCGGTAGAGCATCAGACTTTTAATCTGAGGGTCCAGGGTTCAAGTCCCTGTTCGGGCGGTAGCTTTGTCCTTGTTGTTGAGCTGCGGATAAGGTAATCTTTATGCCCATCTGCCGGAGTGCTCACTGGCCTAGAGAGAGGAAATGTCCTAAGGGTGCAAAAATTCCCCCTTTCAAGGCTCTGTGAATCTAGCCCAGAAATAAAGGTGGCTGCAGGTGTTTGCCTGAACAACTGATTCCCAACAAGCCTGGTCTACGCCAGCTTTCCTGGACTCCAGTTCAGGCTTGTTATCCACAAAGCTTTCAACGACGGGCCCCAAAGCTTTCCACCTTGGCTTTTTTTTCCCCAACAGTGCAGCCGTCGGACCATATGCATTCAGTGGCCTTTGAGAACTGCTGTGGAGAAAGCCATTTGACATCTAGGCCCAAAACTTGACATTCTCCTTAGTCCTTTCAAATGCAAACAATGCCAGCTTAGGCGTCTTCTCTGTCACATTAGCATGCCAAGTCCCAGAATGCTCAGCGGCCCACTGGATGACACTTTTGTGTCTCACCTCAATGTCAATACCTCTTCCAAGGATGGGCAGAAATTGGCAGACACTGATTTGGTTAGCTTTGCGCAGTGGCAGTATCATAGCCAATGAGGTCCACCTGAGGCGTGATTATTGCTAATTGAAAACTAATCCCAATACCCCGCTGTGATGACTTGAAATACAGTCAGCACTGGCAATTTTTGAGAGTCTCTCAGGAGACTGAGCAATATGTTTGAAACAGCAGAAAAGCAATGGCTTCTAAGATGCAGACTGAGATGTGTTAGAGTTGAGGAAGCGGGTCACGGGGCCGGGGACACTATAGAGATCTTTTGTGTCATCACGCAGCCTGCTGAGTAGAACAATATGTGATTGCCACGTCATGCTCGTTCCCCCCCACTTGCCTTTAATCCAGAGTGGACTCTACCTCATTCAATTTTTCCTTGCTTTTTCTCTGCTAGACCTGGCATCATGAGGCTAAAGGTGAACTTTCTTTATTTGTAACCCAGTCAATTAGGAAGAATACTGGAAGCGTGTTGGTCCAGGGTTAAGGAACCAGTTTGGCCGGTGTGTTTTTTGCAAGGCCCTTGTTTCCAGTGAAAGAGCATTGACCTATAAGTTACACTAAGCCAGAAACTTTCAGCGTTCTCCATCTCTACCAGACTGGACCCTATCTGCATGGTTGCAAGCTGTCCTAAAAAATGGAATGGGAGAGGACGATTGGCCAGCCGGAGTGAGCCAAATACTTGTGCATTCAGGCACACATCTCCTCTTTCTTTTGGGCGCATGGTATTTTTCTGCCATAAAAGTGAAGTTTCAAGCAGATTGGACTGTTTTGGAGGTGGAACTTTCAGAGCCCGGATAGCTCAGTCGGTAGAGCATCAGACTTTTAATCTGAGGGTCCAGGGTTCAAGTCCCTGTTCGGGCAGTAGCTTTGTCCTTGTTGTTGAGCTGCGGATAAGGTAATCTTTATGCCCATCTGCCGGAGTGCTCACTGGCCTAGAGAGAGGAAATGTCCTAAGGGATGCAAAATTCCCCCTTTCAAGGCTCTGTGAATCTAGCCCAGAAATAAAGGTGGCTGCAGGTGTTTGCCTGAACAACTGATTCCCAACAAGCCTGGTCTACGCCAGCTTTCCTGGACTCCAGTTCAGGCTTGTTATCCACAAAGCTTTCAACGACGGGCCCAAAGCTTTCCACCTTGGCTTTTTTTTCCCCAACAGTGCAGCCGTCGGACCATATGCATTCAGTGGCCTTTGAGAACTGCTGTGGGAGAAAGCCATTTGACATTTGACATCTAGGCCCCAAAACTTGACATTCTCCTTAGTCCTTTCAAATGCAAACAATGCCAGCTTAGGCGTCTTCTCTGTCACATTAGCATGCCAAGTCCCAGAATGCTCAGCGGCCCACTGGATGACACTTTTGTGTCTCACCTCAATGTCAATACCTCTTCCAAGGATGGGCAGAAATTGGCAGACACTGATTTGGTTAGCTTTGCGCAGTGGCAGTATCATAGCCAATGAGGTCCACCTGAGGCGTGATTATTGCTAATTGAAAACTAATCCCAATACCCCGCTGTGATGACTTGAAATACAGTCAGCACTGGCAATTTTTGAGAGTCTCTCAGGAGACTGAGCAATATGTTTGAAACAGCAGAAAAGCAATGGCTTCTAAGATGCAGACTGAGATGTGTTAGAGTTGAGGAAGCGGGTCACGGGGCCGGGGACACTATAGAGATCTTTTGTGTCATCACGCAGCCTGCTGAGTAGAACAATATGTGATTGCCACGTCATGCTCGTTCCCCCCCACTTGCCTTTAATCCAGAGTGGACTCTACCTCATTAAATTTTTCCTTGCTTTTTCTCTGCTAGACCTGGCATCATGAGGCTAAAGGTGAACTTTCTTTATTTGTAACCCAGTCAATTAGGAAGAATACTGGAAGCGTGTTGGTCCAGGGTTAAGGAACCAGTTTGGCCGGTGTGTTTTTTGCAAGGCCCTTGTTTCCAGTGAAAGAGCATTGACCTATAAGTTACACTAAGCCAGAAACTTTCAGCGTTCTCCATCTCTACCAGACTGGACCCTATCTGCATGGTTGCAAGCTGTCCTAAAAAATGGAATGGGAGAGGACGATTGGCCAGCCGGAGTGAGCCAAATACTTGTGCATTCAGGCACACATCTCCTCTTTCTTTTGGCTGAATGGTCTTTTTCTGCCATAAAAGTGAAGTTTCAAGCAGATTGGACTGTTTTGGAGGTTTCAGAGCCCGGATAGCTCAGTCGGTAGAGCATCAGACTTTTAATCTGAGGGTCCAGGGTTCAAGTCCCTGTTCGGGCGGTAGCTTTGTCCTTGTTGTTGAGCTGCGGATAAGGTAATCTTTATGCCCATCTGCCGGAGTGCTCACTGGCCTAGAGAGAGGAAATGTCCTAAGGGATGCAAAATTCCCCCTTTCAAGGCTCTGTGAATCTAGCCCAGAAATAAAGGTGGCTGCAGGTGTTTGCCTGAACAACTGATTCCCAACAAGCCTGGTCTACGCCAGCTTTCCTGGACTCCAGTTCAGGCTTGTTATCCACAAAGCTTTCAACGACGGGCCCAAAGCTTTCCACCTTGGCTTTTTTTTCCCCAACAGTGCAGCCGTCGGACCATATGCATTCAGTGGCCTTTGAGAACTGCTGTGGGAGAAAGCCATTTGACATCTAGGCCCCAAAACTTGACATTCTCCTTAGTCCTTTCAAATGCAAACAATGCCAGCTTAGGCGTCTTCTCTGTCATATTAGCATGCCAAGTCCCAGAATGCTCAGCGGCCCACTGGATGACACTTTTGTGTCTCACCTCAATGTCAATACCTCCTCCAAGGATGGGCAGAAATTGGCAGACACTGATTTGGTTAGCTTTGCGCAGTGGCAGTATCATAGCCAATGAGGTCCACCTGAGGCGTGATTATTGCTAATTGAAAACTAATCCCAATACCCCGCTGTGATGACTTGAAATACAGTCAGCACTGGCAATTTTTGAGAGTCTCTCAGGAGACTGAGCAATATGTTTGAAACAGCAGAAAAGCAATGGCTTCTAAGATGCAGACTGAGATGTGTTAGAGTTGAGGAAGCGGGTCACGGGGCCGGGGACACTATAGAGATCTTTTGTGTCATCACGCAGCCTGCTGAGTAGAACAATATGTGATTGCCACGTCATGCTCGTTCCCCCCCACTTGCCTTTAATCCAGAGTGGACTCTACCTCATTCAATTTTTCCTTGCTTTTTCTCTGCTAGACCTGGCATCATGAGGCTAAAGGTGAACTTTCTTTATTTGTAACCCAGTCAATTAGGAAGAATACTGGAAGCGTGTTGGTCCAGGGTTAAGGAACCAGTTTGGCCGGTGTGTTTTTTGCAAGGCCCTTGTTTCCAGTGAAAGAGCATTGACCTATAAGTTACACTAAGCCAGAAACTTTCAGCGTTCTCCATCTCTACCAGACTGGACCCTATCTGCATGGTTGCAAGCTGTCCTAAAAAATGGAATGGGAGAGGACGATTGGCCAGCCGGAGTGAGCCAAATACTTGTGCATTCAGGCACACATCTCCTCTTTCTTTTGGGCGCATGGTCTTTTTCTGCCATAAAAGTGAAGTTTCAAGCAGATTGGACTGTTTTGGAGATGGAGCTTTCAGAGCCCGGATAGCTCAGTCGGTAGAGCATCAGACTTTTAATCTGAGGGTCCAGGGTTCAAGTCCCTGTTCGGGCGGTAGCTTTGTCCTTGTTGTTGAGCTGCGGATAAGGTAATCTTTATGCCCATCTGCCGGAGTGCTCACTGGCCTAGAGAGAGGAAATGTCCTAAGGGATGCAAAATTCCCCCTTTCAAGGCTCTGTGAATCTAGCCCAGAAATAAAGGTGGCTGCAGGTGTTTGCCTGAACAACTGATTCCCAACAAGCCTGGTCTACGCCAGCTTTCCTGGACTCCAGTTCAGGCTTGTTATCCACAAAGCTTTCAACGACGGGCCCAAAGCTTTCCACCTTGGCTTTTTTTTCCCCAACAGTGCAGCCGTCGGACCATATGCATTCAGTGGCCTTTGAGAACTGCTGTGGGAGAAAGCCATTTGACATTTGACATCTAGGCCCCAAAACTTGACATTCTCCTTAGTCCTTTCAAATGCAAACAATGCCAGCTTAGGCGTCTTCTCTGTCACATTAGCATGCCAAGTCCCAGAATGCTCAGCGGCCCACTGGATGACACTTTTGTGTCTCACCTCAATGTCAATACCTCCTCCAAGGATGGGCAGAAATTGGCAGACACTGATTTGGTTAGCTTTGCGCAGTGGCAGTATCATAGCCAATGAGGTCCACCTGAGGCGTGATTATTGCTAATTGAAAACTAATCCCAATACCCCGCTGTGATGACTTGAAATACAGTCAGCACTGGCAATTTTTGAGAGTCTCTCAGGAGACTGAGCAATATGTTTGAAACAGCAGAAAAGCAATGGCTTCTAAGATGCAGACTGAGATGTGTTAGAGTTGAGGAAGCGGGTCACGGGGCCGGGGACACTATAGAGATCTTTTGTGTCATCACGCAGCCTGCTGAGTAGAACAATATGTGATTGCCACGTCATGCTCGTTCCCCCCCACTTGCCTTTAATCCAGAGTGGACTCTACCTCATTAAATTTTTCCTTGCTTTTTCTCTGCTAGACCTGGCATCATGAGGCTAAAGGTGAACTTTCTTTATTTGTAACCCAGTCAATTAGGAAGAATACTGGAAGCGTGTTGGTCCAGGGTTAAGGAACCAGTTTGGCCGGTGTGTTTTTTGCAAGGCCCTTGTTTCCAGTGAAAGAGCATTGACCTATAAGTTACACTAAGCCAGAAACTTTCAGCGTTCTCCATCTCTACCAGACTGGACCCTATCTGCATGGTTGCAAGCTGTCCTAAAAAATGGAATGGGAGAGGACGATTGGCCAGCCGGAGTGAGCCAAATACTTGTGCATTCAGGCACACATCTCCTCTTTCTTTTGGGCGCATGGTCTTTTTCTGCCATAAAAGTGAAGTTTCAAGCAGATTGGACTGTTTTGGAGGTGGAGCTTTCAGAGCCCGGATAGCTCAGTCGGTAGAGCATCAGACTTTTAATCTGAGGGTCCAGGGTTCAAGTCCCTGTTCGGGCAGTAGCTTTGTCCTTGTTGTTGAGCTGCGGATAAGGTAATCTTTATGCCCATCTGCCGGAGTGCTCACTGGCCTAGAGAGAGGAAATGTCCTAAGGGATGCAAAATTCCCCCTTTCAAGGCTCTGTGAATCTAGCCCAGAAATAAAGGTGGCTGCAGGTGTTTGCCTGAACAACTGATTCCCAACAAGCCTGGTCTACGCCAGCTTTCCTGGACTCCAGTTCAGGCTTGTTATCCACAAAGCTTTCAACGACGGGCCCAAAGCTTTCCACCTTGGCTTTTTTTTCCCCAACAGTGCAGCCGTCGGACCATATGCATTCAGTGGCCTTTGAGAACTGCTGTGGGAGAAAGCCATTTGACATTTGACATCTAGGCCCCAAAACTTGACATTCTCCTTAGTCCTTTCAAATGCAAACAATGCCAGCTTAGGCGTCTTCTCTGTCACATTAGCATGCCAAGTCCCAGAATGCTCAGCGGCCCACTGGATGACACTTTTGTGTCTCACCTCAATGTCAATACCTCCTCCAAGGATGGGCAGAAATTGGCAGACACTGATTTGGTTAGCTTTGCGCAGTGGCAGTATCATAGCCAATGAGGTCCACCTGAGGCGTGATTATTGCTAATTGAAAACTAATCCCAATACCCCGCTGTGATGACTTGAAATACAGTCAGCACTGGCAATTTTTGAGAGTCTCTCAGGAGACTGAGCAATATGTTTGAAACAGCAGAAAAGCAATGGCTTCTAAGATGCAGACTGAGATGTGTTAGAGTTGAGGAAGCGGGTCACGGGGCCGGGGACACTATAGAGATCTTTTGTGTCATCACGCAGCCTGCTGAGTAGAACAATATGTGATTGCCACGTCATGCTCGTTCCCCCCCACTTGCCTTTAATCCAGAGTGGACTCTACCTCATTCAATTTTTCCTTGCTTTTTCTCTGCTAGACCTGGCATCATGAGGCTAAAGGTGAACTTTCTTTATTTGTAACCCAGTCAATTAGGAAGAATACTGGAAGCGTGTTGGTCCAGGGTTAAGGAACCAGTTTGGCCGGTGTGTTTTTTGCAAGGCCCTTGTTTCCAGTGAAAGAGCATTGACCTATAAGTTACACTAAGCCAGAAACTTTCAGCGTTCTCCATCTCTACCAGACTGGACCCTATCTGCATGGTTGCAAGCTGTCCTAAAAAATGGAATGGGAGAGGACGATTGGCCAGCCGGAGCGAGCCAAATACTTGTGCATTCAGGCACACATCTCCTCTTTCTTTTGGGCGCATGGTCTTTTTCTGCCATAAAAGTGAAGTTTCAAGCAGATTGGACTGTTTTGGAGGTGGAGCTTTCAGAGCCCGGATAGCTCAGTCGGTAGAGCATCAGACTTTTAATCTGAGGGTTCAAGTCCCTGTTCGGGCGGTAGCTTTGTCCTTGTTGTTGAGCTGCGGATAAGGTAATCTTTATGCCCATCTGCCGGAGTGCTCACTGGCCTAGAGAGAGGAAATGTCCTAAGGGATGCAAAATTCCCCCTTTCATGGCTCTGTGAATCTAGCCCAGAAATAAAGGTGGCTGCAGGTGTTTGCCTGAACAACTGATTCCCAACAAGCCTGGTCTACGCCAGCTTTCCTGGACTCCAGTTCAGGCTTGTTATCCACAAAGCTTTCAACGACGGGCCCAAAGCTTTCCACCTTGGCTTTTTTTTCCCCAACAGTGCAGCCGTCGGACCATATGCATTCAGTGGCCTTTGAGAACTGCTGTGGGAGAAAGCCATTTGACATCTAGGCCCAAAACTTGACATTCTCCTTAGTCCTTTCAAATGCAAACAATGCCAGCTTAGGCGTCTTCTCTGTCACATTAGCATGCCAAGTCCCAGAATGCTCAGCGGCCCACTGGATGACACTTTTGTGTCTCACCTCAATGTCAATACCTCCTCCAAGGATGGGCAGAAATTGGCAGACACTGATTTGGTTAGCTTTGCGCAGTGGCAGTATCATAGCCAATGAGGTCCACCTGAGGCGTGATTATTGCTAATTGAAAACTAATCCCAATACCCCGCTGTGATGACTTGAAATACAGTCAGCACTGGCAATTTTTGAGAGTCTCTCAGGAGACTGAGCAATATGTTTGAAACAGCAGAAAAGCAATGGCTTCTAAGATGCAGACTGAGATGTGTTAGAGTTGAGGAAGCGGGTCACGGGGCCGGGGACACTATAGAGATCTTTTGTGTCATCACGCAGCCTGCTGAGTAGAACAATATGTGATTGCCACGTCATGCTCGTTCCCCCCCACTTGCCTTTAATCCAGAGTGGACTCTACCTCATTAAATTTTTCCTTGCTTTTTCTCTGCTAGACCTGGCATCATGAGGCTAAAGGTGAACTTTCTTTATTTGTAACCCAGTCAATTAGGAAGAATACTGGAAGCGTGTTGGTCCAGGGTTAAGGAACCAGTTTGGCCGGTGTGTTTTTTGCAAGGCCCTTGTTTCCAGTGAAAGAGCATTGACCTATAAGTTACACTAAGCCAGAAACTTTCAGCGTTCTCCATCTCTACCAGACTGGACCCTATCTGCATGGTTGCAAGCTGTCCTAAAAAATGGAATGGGAGAGGACGATTGGCCAGCCGGAGTGAGCCAAATACTTGTGCATTCAGGCACACATCTCCTCTTTCTTTTGGGCGCATGGTCTTTTTCTGCCATAAAAGTGAAGTTTCAAGCAGATTGGACTGTTTTGGAGGTGGAGCTTTCAGAGCCCGGATAGCTCAGTCGGTAGAGCATCAGACTTTTAATCTGAGGGTCCAGGGTTCAAGTCCCTGTTCGGGCGGTAGCTTTGTCCTTGTTGTTGAGCTGCGGATAAGGTAATCTTTATGCCCATCTGCCGGAGTGCTCACTGGCCTAGAGAGAGGAAATGTCCTAAGGGATGCAAAATTCCCCCTTTCAAGGCTCTGTGAATCTAGCCCAGAAATAAAGGTGGCTGCAGGTGTTTGCCTGAACAACTGATTCCCAACAAGCCTGGTCTACGCCAGCTTTCCTGGACTCCAGTTCAGGCTTGTTATCCACAAAGCTTTCAACGACGGGCCCAAAGCTTTCCACCTTGGCTTTTTTTTCCCCAACAGTGCAGCCGTCGGACCATATGCATTCAGTGGCCTTTGAGAACTGCTGTGGGAGAAAGCCATTTGACATTTGACATCTAGGCCCCAAAACTTGACATTCTCCTTAGTCCTTTCAAATGCAAACAATGCCAGCTTAGGCGTCTTCTCTGTCACATTAGCATGCCAAGTCCCAGAATGCTCAGCGGCCCACTGGATGACACTTTTGTGTCTCACCTCAATGTCAATACCTCCTCCAAGGATGGGCAGAAATTGGCAGACACTGATTTGGTTAGCTTTGCGCAGTGGCAGTATCATAGCCAATGAGGTCCACCTGAGGCGTGATTATTGCTAATTGAAAACTAATCCCAATACCCCGCTGTGATGACTTGAAATACAGTCAGCACTGGCAATTTTTGAGAGTCTCTCAGGAGACTGAGCAATATGTTTGAAACAGCAGAAAAGCAATGGCTTCTAAGATGCAGACTGAGATGTGTTAGAGTTGAGGAAGCGGGTCACGGGGCCGGGGACACTATAGAGATCTTTTGTGTCATCACGCAGCCTGCTGAGTAGAACAATATGTGATTGCCACGTCATGCTCGTTCCCCCCCACTTGCCTTTAATCCAGAGTGGACTCTACCTCATTAAATTTTTCCTTGCTTTTTCTCTGCTAGACCTGGCATCATGAGGCAAAAGGTGAACTTTCTTTATTTGTAACCCAGTCAATTAGGAAGAATACTGGAAGCGTGTTGGTCCAGGGTTAAGGAACCAGTTTGGCCGGTGTGTTTTTTGCAAGGCCCTTGTTTCCAGTGAAAGAGCATTGACCTATAAGTTACACTAAGCCAGAAACTTTCAGCGTTCTCCATCTCTACCAGACTGGACCCTATCTGCATGGTTGCAAGCTGTCCTAAAAAATGGAATGGGAGAGGACGATTGGCCAGCCGGAGTGAGCCAAATACTTGTGCATTCAGGCACACATCTCCTCTTTCTTTTGGGCGCATGGTCTTTTTCTGCCATAAAAGTGAAGATTCAAGCAGATTGGACTGTTTTGGAGGTGGAGCTTTCAGAGCCCGGATAGCTCAGTCGGTAGAGCATCAGACTTTTAATCTGAGGGTCCAGGGTTCAAGTCCCTGTTCGGGCGGTAGCTTTGTCCTTGTTGTTGAGCTGCGGATAAGGTAATCTTTATGCCCATCTGCCGGAGTGCTCACTGGCCTAGAGAGAGGAAATGTCCTAAGGGATGCAAAATTCCCCCTTTCAAGGCTCTGTGAATCTAGCCCAGAAATAAAGGTGGCTGCAGGTGTTTGCCTGAACAACTGATTCCCAACAAGCCTGGTCTACGCCAGCTCTCCTGGACTCCAGTTCAGGCTTGTTATCCACAAAGCTTTCAACGACGGGCCCAAAGCTTTCCACCTTGGCTTTTTTTTCCCCAACAGTGCAGCCGTCGGACCATATGCATTCAGTGGCCTTTGAGAACTGCTGTGGGAGAAAGCCATTTGACATTTGACATCTAGGCCCCAAAACTTGACATTCTCCTTAGTCCTTTCAAATGCAAACAATGCCAGCTTAGGCGTCTTCTCTGTCACATTAGCATGCCAAGTCCCAGAATGCTCAGCGGCCCACTGGATGACACTTTTGTGTCTCACCTCAATGTCAATACCTCCTCCAAGGATGGGCAGAAATTGGCAGACACTGATTTGGTTAGCTTTGCGCAGTGGCAGTATCATAGCCAATGAGGTCCACCTGAGGCGTGATTATTGCTAATTGAAAACTAATCCCAATACCCCGCTGTGATGACTTGAAATACAGTCAGCACTGGCAATTTTTGAGAGTCTCTCAGGAGACTGAGCAATATGTTTGAAACAGCAGAAAAGCAATGGCTTCTAAGATGCAGACTGAGATGTGTTAGAGTTGAGGAAGCGGGTCACTGGGCCGTGGACACTATAGAGATCTTTTGTGTCATCACGCAGCCTGCTGAGTAGAACAATATGTGATTGCCACGTCATGCTCGTTCCCCCCCACTTGCCTTTAATCCAGAGTGGACTCTACCTCATTAAATTTTTCCTTGCTTTTTCTCTGCTAGACCTGGCATCATGAGGCAAAAGGTGAACTTTCTTTATTTGTAACCCAGTCAATTAGGAAGAATACTGGAAGCGTGTTGGTCCAGGGTTAAGGAACCAGTTTGGCCGGTGTGTTTTTTGCAAGGCCCTTGTTTCCAGTGAAAGAGCATTGACCTATAAGTTACACTAAGCCAGAAACTTTCAGCGTTCTCCATCTCTACCAGAATGGACCCTATCTGCATGGTTGCAAGCTGTCCTAAAAAATGGAATGGGAGAGGACGATTGGCCAGCCGGAGTGAGCCAAATACTTGTGCATTCAGGCACACATCTCCTCTTTCTTTTGGGCGCATGGTCTTTTTCTGCCATAAA
This sequence comes from Staurois parvus, assembly GCF_062004578.1. Classification (NCBI taxonomy): domain Eukaryota; kingdom Metazoa; phylum Chordata; class Amphibia; order Anura; family Ranidae; genus Staurois; species Staurois parvus. The sequence goes on along the minus strand of NW_028318485.1, from coordinate 904,222 downwards.
AGTGAAGATTCAAGCAGATTGGACTGTTTTGGAGGTGGAGCTTTCAGAGCCCGGATAGCTCAGTCGGTAGAGCATCAGACTTTTAATCTGAGGGTCCAGGGTTCAAGTCCCTGTTCGGGCGGTAGCTTTGTCCTTGTTGTTGAGCTGCGGATAAGGTAATCTTTATGCCCATCTGCCGGAGTGCTCACTGGCCTAGAGAGAGGAAATGTCCTAAGGGATGCAAAATTCCCCCTTTCAAGGCTCTGTGAATCTAGCCCAGAAATAAAGGTGGCTGCAGGTGTTTGCCTGAACAACTGATTCCCAACAAGCCTGGTCTACGCCAGCTTTCCTGGACTCCAGTTCAGGCTTGTTATCCACAAAGCTTTCAACGACGGGCCCAAAGCTTTCCACCTTGGCTTTTTTTTCCCCAACAGTGCAGCCGTCGGACCATATGCATTCAGTGGCCTTTGAGAACTGCTGTGGGAGAAAGCCATTTGACATTTGACATCTAGGCCCCAAAACTTGACATTCTCCTTAGTCCTTTCAAATGCAAACAATGCCAGCTTAGGCGTCTTCTCTGTCACATTAGCATGCCAAGTCCCAGAATGCTCAGCGGCCCACTGGATGACACTTTTGTGTCTCACCTCAATGTCAATACCTCCTCCAAGGATGGGCAGAAATTGGCAGACACTGATTTGGTTAGCTTTGCGCAGTGGCAGTATCATAGCCAATGAGGTCCACCTGAGGCGTGATTATTGCTAATTGAAAACTAATCCCAATACCCCGCTGTGATGACTTGAAATACAGTCAGCACTGGCAATTTTTGAGAGTCTCTCAGGAGACTGAGCAATATGTTTGAAACAGCAGAAAAGCAATGGCTTCTAAGATGCAGACTGAGATGTGTTAGAGTTGAGGAAGCGGGTCACGGGGCCGGGGACACTATAGAGATCTTTTGTGTCATCACGCAGCCTGCTGAGTAGAACAATATGTGATTGCCACGTCATGCTCGTTCCCCCCCACTTGCCTTTAATCCAGAGTGGACTCTACCTCATTCAATTTTTCCTTGCTTTTTCTCTGCTAGACCTGGCATCATGAGGCTAAAGGTGAACTTTCTTTATTTGTAACCCAGTTAATTAGGAAGAATACTGGAAGCGTGTTGGTCCAGGGTTAAGGAACCAGTTTGGCCGGTGTGTTTTTTGCAAGGCCCTTGTTTCCAGTGAAAGAGCATTGACCTATAAGTTACACTAAGCCAGAAACTTTCAGCGTTCTCCATCTCTACCAGACTGGACCCTATCTGCATGGTTGCAAGCTGTCCTAAAAAATGGAATGGGAGAGGACGATTGGCCAGCCGGAGTGAGCCAAATACTTGTGCATTCAGGCACACATCTCCTCTTTCTTTTGGGCGCATGGTCTTTTTCTGCCATAAAAGTGAAGTTTCAAGCAGATTGGACTGTTTTGGAGGTGGAGCTTTCAGAGCCCGGATAGCTCAGTCGGTAGAGCATCAGACTTTTAATCTGAGGGTTCAAGTCCCTGTTCGGGCGGTAGCTTTGTCCTTGTTGTTGAGCTGCGGATAAGGTAATCTTTATGCCCATCTGCCGGAGTGCTCACTGGCCTAGAGAGAGGAAATGTCCTAAGGGATGCAAAATTCCCCCTTTCAAGGCTCTGTGAATCTAGCCCAGAAATAAAGGTGGCTGCAGGTGTTTGCCTGAACAACTGATTCCCAACAAGCCTGGTCTACGCCAGCTTTCCTGGACTCCAGTTCAGGCTTGTTATCCACAAAGCTTTCAACGACGGGCCCAAAGCTTTCCACCTTGGCTTTTTTTTCCCCAACAGTGCAGCCGTCGGACCATATGCATTCAGTGGCCTTTGAGAACTGCTGTGGGAGAAAGCCATTTGACATCTAGGCCCAAAACTTGACATTCTCCTTAGTCCTTTCAAATGCAAACAATGCCAGCTTAGGCGTCTTCTCTGTCACATTAGCATGCCAAGTCCCAGAATGCTCAGCGGCCCACTGGATGACACTTTTGTGTCTCACCTCAATGTCAATACCTCCTCCAAGGATGGGCAGAAATTGGCAGACACTGATTTGGTTAGCTTTGCGCAGTGGCAGTATCATAGCCAATGAGGTCCACCTGAGGCGTGATTATTGCTAATTGAAAACTAATCCCAATACCCCGCTGTGATGACTTGAAATACAGTCAGCACTGGCAATTTTTGAGAGTCTCTCAGGAGACTGAGCAATATGTTTGAAACAGCAGAAAAGCAATGGCTTCTAAGATGCAGACTGAGATGTGTTAGAGTTGAGGAAGCGGGTCACGGGGCCGGGGACACTATAGAGATCTTTTGTGTCATCACGCAGCCTGCTGAGTAGAACAATATGTGATTGCCACGTCATGCTCGTTCCCCCCCACTTGCCTTTAATCCAGAGTGGACTCTACCTCATTAAATTTTTCCTTGCTTTTTCTCTGCTAGACCTGGCATCATGAGGCTAAAGGTGAACTTTCTTTATTTGTAACCCAGTCAATTAGGAAGAATACTGGAAGCGTGTTGGTCCAGGGTTAAGGAACCAGTTTGGCCGGTGTGTTTTTTGCAAGGCCCTTGTTTCCAGTGAAAGAGCATTGACCTATAAGTTACACTAAGCCAGAAACTTTCAGCGTTCTCCATCTCTACCAGACTGGACCCTATCTGCATGGTTGCAAGCTGTCCTAAAAAATGGAATGGGAGAGGACGATTGGCCAGCCGGAGTGAGCCAAATACTTGTGCATTCAGGCACACATCTCCTCTTTCTTTTGGGCGCATGGTCTTTTTCTGCCATAAAAGTGAAGTTTCAAGCAGATTGGACTGTTTTGGAGGTGGAGCTTTCAGAGCCCGGATAGCTCAGTCGGTAGAGCATCAGACTTTTAATCTGAGGGTCCAGGGTTCAAGTCCCTGTTCGGGCGGTAGCTTTGTCCTTGTTGTTGAGCTGCGGATAAGGTAATCTTTATGCCCATCTGCCGGAGTGCTCACTGGCCTAGAGAGAGGAAATGTCCTAAGGGATGCAAAATTCCCCCTTTCAAGGCTCTGTGAATCTAGCCCAGAAATAAAGGTGGCTGCAGGTGTTTGCCTGAACAACTGATTCCCAACAAGCCTGGTCTATGCCAGCTTTCCTGGACTCCAGTTCAGGCTTGTTATCCACAAAGCTTTCAACGACGGGCCCAAAGCTTTCCACCTTGGCTTTTTTTTCCCCAACAGTGCAGCCGTCGGACCATATGCATTCAGTGGCCTTTGAGAACTGCTGTGGGAGAAAGCCATTTGACATTTGACATCTAGGCCCCAAAACTTGACATTCTCCTTAGTCCTTTCAAATGCAAACAATGCCAGCTTAGGCGTCTTCTCTGTCACATTAGCATGCCAAGTCCCAGAATGCTCAGCGGCCCACTGGATGACACTTTTGTGTCTCACCTCAATGTCAATACCTCCTCCAAGGATGGGCAGAAATTGGCAGACACTGATTTGGTTAGCTTTGCGCAGTGGCAGTATCATAGCCAATGAGGTCCACCTGAGGCGTGATTATTGCTAATTGTAAACTAATCCCAATACCCCGCTGTGATGACTTGAAATACAGTCAGCACTGGCAATTTTTGAGAGTCTCTCAGGAGACTGAGCAATATGTTTGAAACAGCAGAAAAGCAATGGCTTCTAAGATGCAGACTGAGATGTGTTAGAGTTGAGGAAGCGGGTCACGGGGCCGGGGACACTATAGAGATCTTTTGTGTCATCACGCAGCCTGCTGAGTAGAACAATATGTGATTGCCACGTCATGCTCGTTCCCCCCCACTTGCCTTTAATCCAGAGTGGACTCTACCTCATTAAATTTTTCCTTGCTTTTTCTCTGCTAGACCTGGCATCATGAGGCAAAAGGTGAACTTTCTTTATTTGTAACCCAGTCAATTAGGAAGAATACTGGAAGCGTGTTGGTCCAGGGTTAAGGAACCAGTTTGGCCGGTGTGTTTTTTGCAAGGCCCTTGTTTCCAGTGAAAGAGCATTGACCTATAAGTTACACTAAGCCAGAAACTTTCAGCGTTCTCCATCTCTACCAGACTGGACCCTATCTGCATGGTTGCAAGCTGTCCTAAAAAATGGAATGGGAGAGGACGATTGGCCAGCCGGAGTGAGCCAAATACTTGTGCATTCAGGCACACATCTCCTCTTTCTTTTGGGCGCATGGTCTTTTTCTGCCATAAAAGTGAAGATTCAAGCAGATTGGACTGTTTTGGAGGTGGAGCTTTCAGAGCCTGGATAGCTCAGTCGGTAGAGCATCAGACTTTTAATCTGAGGGTCCAGGGTTCAAGTCCCTGTTCGGGCGGTAGCTTTGTCCTTGTTGTTGAGCTGCGGATAAGGTAATCTTTATGCCCATCTGCCGGAGTGCTCACTGGCCTAGAGAGAGGAAATGTCCTAAGGGATGCAAAATTCCCCCTTTCAAGGCTCTGTGAATCTAGCCCAGAAATAAAGGTGGCTGCAGGTGTTTGCCTGAACAACTGATTCCCAACAAGCCTGGTCTACGCCAGCTTTCCTGGACTCCAGTTCAGGCTTGTTATCCACAAAGCTTTCAACGACGGGCCCAAAGCTTTCCACCTTGGCTTTTTTTTCCCCAACAGTGCAGCCGTCGGACCATATGCATTCAGTGGCCTTTGAGAACTGCTGTGGGAAAAAGCCATTTGACATTTGACATCTAGGCCCCAAAACTTGACATTCTCCTTAGTCCTTTCAAATGCAAACAATGCCAGCTTAGGCGTCTTCTCTGTCACATTAGCATGCCAAGTCCCAGAATGCTCAGCGGCCCACTGGATGACACTTTTGTGTCTCACCTCAATGTCAATACCTCCTCCAAGGATGGGCAGAAATTGGCAGACACTGATTTGGTTAGCTTTGCGCAGTGGCAGTATCATAGCCAATGAGGTCCACCTGAGGCGTGATTATTGCTAATTGAAAACTAATCCCAATACCCCGCTGTGATGACTTGAAATACAGTCAGCACTGGCAATTTTTGAGAGTCTCTCAGGAGACTGAGCAATATGTTTGAAACAGCAGAAAAGCAATGGCTTCTAAGATGCAGACTGAGATGTGTTAGAGTTGAGGAAGCGGGTCACGGGGCCGGGGACACTATAGAGATCTTTTGTGTCATCACGCAGCCTGCTGAGTAGAACAATATGTGATTGCCACGTCATGCTCGTTCCCCCCCACTTGCCTTTAATCCAGAGTGGACTCTACCTCATTAAATTTTTCCTTGCTTTTTCTCTGCTAGACCTGGCATCATGAGGCTAAAGGTGAACTTTCTTTATTTGTAACCCAGTCAATTAGGAAGAATACTGGAAGCGTGTTGGTCCAGGGTTAAGGAACCAGTTTGGCCGGTGTGTTTTTTGCAAGGCCCTTGTTTCCAGTGAAAGAGCATTGACCTATAAGTTACACTAAGCCAGAAACTTTCAGCGTTCTCCATCTCTACCAGACTGGACCCTATCTGCATGGTTGCAAGCTGTCCTAAAAAATGGAATGGGAGAGGACGATTGGCCAGCCGGAGTGAGCCAAATACTTGTGCATTCAGGCACACATCTCCTCTTTCTTTTGGGCGCATGGTCTTTTTCTGCCATAAAAGTGAAGTTTCAAGCAGATTGGACTGTTTTGGAGGTTTCAGAGCCCGGATAGCTCAGTCGGTAGAGCATCAGACTTTTAATCTGAGGGTCCAGGGTTCAAGTCCCTGTTCGGGCGGTAGCTTTGTCCTTGTTGTTGAGCTGCGGATAAGGTAATCTTTATGCCCATCTGCCGGAGTGCTCACTGGCCTAGAGAGAGGAAATGTCCTAAGGGATGCAAAATTCCCCCTTTCAAGGCTCTGTGAATCTAGCCCAGAAATAAAGGTGGCTGCAGGTGTTTGCCTGAACAACTGATTCCCAACAAGCCTGGTCTACGCCAGCTTTCCTGGACTCCAGTGCAGGCTTGTTATCCACAAAGCTTTCCACCTTGGCTTTTTTTTCCCCAACAGTGCAGCCGTCGGACCATATGCATTCAGTGGCCTTTGAGAACTGCTGTGGGAGAAAGCCATTTGACATCTAGGCCCCAAAACTTGACATTCTCCTTAGTCCTTTCAAATGCAAACAATGCCAGCTTAGGCGTCTTCTCTGTCATATTAGCATGCCAAGTCCCAGAATGCTCAGCGGCCCACTGGATGACACTTTTGTGTCTCACCTCAATGTCAATACCTCCTCCAAGGATGGGCAGAAATTGGCAGACACTGATTTGGTTAGCTTTGCGCAGTGGCAGTATCATAGCCAATGAGGTCCACCTGAGGCGTGATTATTGCTAATTGAAAACTAATCCCAATACCCCGCTGTGATGACTTGAAATACAGTCAGCACTGGCAATTTTTGAGAGTCTCTCAGGAGACTGAGCAATATGTTTGAAACAGCAGAAAAGCAATGGCTTCTAAGATGCAGACTGAGATGTGTTAGAGTTGAGGAAGCGGGTCACGGGGCCGGGGACACTATAGAGATCTTTTGTGTCATCACGCAGCCTGCTGAGTAGAACAATATGTGATTGCCACGTCATGCTCGTTCCCCCCCACTTGCCTTTAATCCAGAGTGGACTCTACCTCATTAAATTTTTCCTTGCTTTTTCTCTGCTAGACCTGGCATCATGAGGCTAAAGGTGAACTTTCTTTATTTGTAACCCAGTCAATTAGGAAGAATACTGGAAGCGTGTTGGTCCAGGGTTAAGGAACCAGTTTGGCCGGTGTGTTTTTTGCAAGGCCCTTGTTTCCAGTGAAAGAGCATTGACCTATAAGTTACACTAAGCCAGAAACTTTCAGCGTTCTCCATCTCTACCAGACTGGACCCTATCTGCATGGTTGCAAGCTGTCCTAAAAAATGGAATGGGAGAGGACGATTGGCCAGCCGGAGTGAGCCAAATACTTGTGCATTCAGGCACACATCTCCTCTTTCTTTTGGGCGCATGGTCTTTTTCTGCCATAAAAGTGAAGTTTCAAGCAGATTGGACTGTTTTGGAGGTTTCAGAGCCCGGATAGCTCAGTCGGTAGAGCATCAGACTTTTAATCTGAGGGTCCAGGGTTCAAGTCCCTGTTCGGGCGGTAGCTTTGTCCTTGTTGTTGAGCTGCGGATAAGGTAATCTTTATGCCCATCTGCCGGAGTGCTCACTGGCCTAGAGAGAGGAAATGTCCTAAGGGATGCAAAATTCCCCCTTTCAAGGCTCTGTGAATCTAGCCCAGAAATAAAGGTGGCTGCAGGTGTTTGCCTGAACAACTGATTCCCAACAAGCCTGGTCTACGCCAGCTTTCCTGGACTCCAGTTCAGGCTTGTTATCCACAAAGCTTTCAACGACGGGCCCAAAGCTTTCCACCTTGGCTTTTTTTTCCCCAACAGTGCAGCCGTCGGACCATATGCATTCAGTGGCCTTTGAGAACTGCTGTGGGAGAAAGCCATTTGACATCTAGGCCCAAAACTTGACATTCTCCTTAGTCCTTTCAAATGCAAACAATGCCAGCTTAGGCGTCTTCTCTGTCACATTAGCATGCCAAGTCCCAGAATGCTCAGCGGCCCACTGGATGACACTTTTGTGTCTCACCTCAATGTCAATACCTCTTCCAAGGATGGGCAGAAATTGGCAGACACTGATTTGGTTAGCTTTGCGCAGTGGCAGTATCATAGCCAATGAGGTCCACCTGAGGCGTGATTATTGCTAATTGAAAACTAATCCCAATACCCCGCTGTGATGACTTGAAATACAGTCAGCACTGGCAATTTTTGAGAGTCTCTCAGGAGACTGAGCAATATGTTTGAAACAGCAGAAAAGCAATGGCTTCTAAGATGCAGACTGAGATGTGTTAGAGTTGAGGAAGCGGGTCACGGGGCCGGGGACACTATAGAGATCTTTTGTGTCATCACGCAGCCTGCTGAGTAGAACAATATGTGATTGCCACGTCATGCTCGTTCCCCCCCACTTGCCTTTAATCCAGAGTGGACTCTACCTCATTAAATTTTTCCTTGCGTTTTCTCTGCTAGACCTGGCATCATGAGGCTAAAGGTGAACTTTCTTTATTTGTAACCCAGTCAATTAGGAAGAATACTGGAAGCGTGTTGGTCCAGGGTTAAGGAACCAGTTTGGCCGGTGTGTTTTTTGCAAGGCCCTTGTTTCCAGTGAAAGAGCATTGACCTATAAGTTACACTAAGCCAGAAACTTTCAGCGTTCTCCATCTCTACCAGACTGGACCCTATCTGCATGGTTGCAAGCTGTCCTAAAAAATGGAATGGGAGAGGACGATTGGCCAGCCGGAGTGAGCCAAATACTTGTGCATTCAGGCACACATCTCCTCTTTCTTTTGGGCGCATGGTCTTTTTCTGCCATAAAAGTGAAGTTTCAAGCAGATTGGACTGTTTTGGAGGAGGAGCTTTCAAAGCCCGGATAGCTCAGTCGGTAGAGCATCAGACTTTTAATCTGAGGTTCAAGTCACTGTTCGGGCGATAGCTTTGTCCTTGTTGTTGAGCTGCGGATAAGGTAATCTTTATGCCCATCTGCCGGAGTGCTCACTGGCCTAGAGAGAGGAAATGTCCTAAGGGATGCAAAATTCCCCCTTTCAAGGCTCTGTGAATCTAGCCCAGAAATAAAGGTGGCTGCAGGTGTTTGCCTGAACAACTGATTCCCAACAAGCCTGGTCTACGCCAGCTTTCCTGGACTCCAGTTCAGGCTTGTTATCCACAAAGCTTTCAACGACGGGCCCAAAGCTTTCCACCTTGGCTTTTTTTTCCCCAACAGTGCAGCCGTCGGACCATATGCATTCAGTGGCCTTTGAGAACTGCTGTGGGAGAAAGCCATTTGACATCTAGGCCCAAAACTTGACATTCTCCTTAGTCCTTTCAAATGCAAACAATGCCAGCTTAGGCGTCTTCTCTGTCACATTAGCATGCCAAGTCCCAGAATGCTCAGCGGCCCACTGGATGACACTTTTGTGTCTCACCTCAATGTCAATACCTCTTCCAAGGATGGGCAGAAATTGGCAGACACTGATTTGGTTAGCTTTGCGCAGTGGCAGTATCATAGCCAATGAGGTCCACCTGAGGCGTGATTATTGCTAATTGAAAACTAATCCCAATACCCCGCTGTGATGACTTGAAATACAGTCAGCACTGGCAATTTTTGAGAGTCTCTCAGGAGACTGAGCAATATGTTTGAAACAGCAGAAAAGCAATGGCTTCTAAGATGCAGACTGAGATGTGTTAGAGTTGAGGAAGCGGGTCACGGGGCCGGGGACACTATAGAGATCTTTTGTGTCATCACGCAGCCTGCTGAGTAGAACAATATGTGATTGCCACGTCATGCTCGTTCCCCCCCACTTGCCTTTAATCCAGAGTGGACTCTACCTCATTAAATTTTTCCTTGCTTTTTCTCTGCTAGACCTGGCATCATGAGGCTAAAGGTGAACTTTCTTTATTTGTAACCCAGTCAATTAGGAAGAATACTGGAAGCGTGTTGGTCCAGGGTTAAGGAACCAGTTTGGCCGGTGTGTTTTTTGCAAGGCCCTTGTTTCCAGTGAAAGAGCATTGACCTATAAGTTACACTAAGCCAGAAACTTTCAGCGTTCTCCATCTCTACCAGACTGGACCCTATCTGCATGGTTGCAAGCTGTCCTAAAAAATGGAATGGGAGAGGACGATTGGCCAGCCGGAGTGAGCCAAATACTTGTGCATTCAGGCACACATCTCCTCTTTCTTTTGGCCGAATGGTCTTTTTCTGCCATAAAAGTGAAGTTTCAAGCAGATTGGACTGTTTTGGAGGTGGAACTTTCAGAGCCCGGATAGCTCAGTCGGTAGAGCATCAGACTTTTAATCTGAGGGTCTAGGGTTCAAGTCCCTGTTCGGGCGGTAGCTTTGTCCTTGTTGTTGAGCTGCGGATAAGGTAATCTTTATGCCCATCTGCCGGAGTGCTCACAGGCCTAGAGAGAGGAAATGTCCTAAGGGATGCAAAATTCCCCCTTTCAAGGCTCTGTGAATCTAGCCCAGAAATAAAGGTGGCTGCAGGTGTTTGCCTGAACAACTGATTCCCAACAAGCCTGGTCTACGCCAGCTTTCCTGGACTCCAGTTCAGGCTTGTTATCCACAAAGCTTTCAACGACGGGCCCAAAGCTTTCCACCTTGGCTTTTTTTTCCCCAACAGTGCAGCCGTCGGACCATATGCATTCAGTGGCCTTTGAGAACTGCTGTGGGAGAAAGCCATTTGACATTTGACATCTAGGCCCCAAAACTTGACATTCTCCTTAGTCCTTTCAAATGCAAACAATGCCAGCTTAGGCGTCTTCTCTGTCACATTAGCATGCCAAGTCCCAGAATGCTCAGCGGCCCACTGGATGACACTTTTGTGTCTCACCTCAATGTCAATACCTCTTCCAAGGATGGGCAGAAATTGGCAGACACTGATTTGGTTAGCTTTGCGCAGTGGCAGTATCATAGCCAATGAGGTCCACCTGAGGCGTGATTATTGCTAATTGAAAACTAATCCCAATACCCCGCTGTGATGACTTGAAATACAGTCAGCACTGGCAATTTTTGAGAGTCTCTCAGGAGACTGAGCAATATGTTTGAAACAGCAGAAAAGCAATGGCTTCTAAGATGCAGACTGAGATGTGTTAGAGTTGAGGAAGCGGGTCACGGGGCCGGGGACACTATAGAGATCTTTTGTGTCATCACGCAGCCTGCTGAGTAGAACAATATGTGATTGCCACGTCATGCTCGTTCCCCCCCACTTGCCTTTAATCCAGAGTGGACTCTACCTCATTCAATTTTTCCTTGCTTTTTCTCTGCTAGACCTGGCATCATGAGGCTAAAGGTGAACTTTCTTTATTTGTAACCCAGTCAATTAGGAAGAATACTGGAAGCGTGTTGGTCCAGGGTTAAGGAACCAGTTTGGCCGGTGTGTTTTTTGCAAGGCCCTTGTTTCCAGTGAAAGAGCATTGACCTATAAGTTACACTAAGCCAGAAACTTTCAGCGTTCTCCATCTCTACCAGACTGGACCCTATCTGCATGGTTGCAAGCTGTCCTAAAAAATGGAATGGGAGAGGACGATTGGCCAGCCGGAGTGAGCCAAATACTTGTGCATTCAGGCACACATCTCCTCTTTCTTTTGGCCGAATGGTCTTTTTCTGCCATAAAAGTGAAGTTTCAAGCAGATTGGACTGTTTTGGAGGTTTCAGAGCCCGGATAGCTCAGTCAGTAGAGCATCAGACTTTTAATCTGAGGGTCCAGGGTTCAAGTCCCTGTTCGGGCGGTAGCTTTGTCCTTGTTGTTGAGCTGCGGATAAGGTAATCTTTATGCCCATCTGCCGGAGTGCTCACTGGCCTAGAGAGAGGAAATGTCCTAAGGGATGCAAAATTCCCCCTTTCAAGGCTCTGTGAATCTAGCCCAGAAATAAAGGTGGCTGCAGGTGTTTGCCTGAACAACTGATTCCCAACAAGCCTGGTCTACGCCAGCTTTCCTGGACTCCAGTTCAGGCTTGTTATCCACAAAGCTTTCAACGACGGGCCCAAAGCTTTCCACCTTGGCTTTTTTTTCCCCAACAGTGCAGCCGTCGGACCATATGCATTCAGTGGCCTTTGAGAACTGCTGTGGGAGAAAGCCATTTGACATCTAGGCCCCAAAACTTGACATTCTCCTTAGTCCTTTCAAATGCAAACAATGCCAGCTTAGGCGTCTTCTCTGTCATATTAGCATGCCAAGTCCCAGAATGCTCAGCGGCCCACTGGATGACACTTTTGTGTCTCACCTCAATGTCAATACCTCCTCCAAGGATGGGCAGAAATTGGCAGACACTGATTTGGTTAGCTTTGCGCAGTGGCAGTATCATAGCCAATGAGGTCCACCTGAGGCGTGATTATTGCTAATTGAAAACTAATCCCAATACCCCGCTGTGATGACTTGAAATACAGTCAGCACTGGCAATTTTTGAGAGTCTCTCAGGAGACTGAGCAATATGTTTGAAACAGCAGAAAAGCAATGGCTTCTAAGATGCAGACTGAGATGTGTTAGAGTTGAGGAAACGGGGCCGGGGACACTATAGAGATCTTTTGTGTCATCACGCAGCCTGCTGAGTAGAACAATATGTGATTGCCACGTCATGCTCGTTCCCCCCCACTTGCCTTTAATCCAGAGTGGACTCTACCTCATTCAATTTTTCCTTGCTTTTTCTCTGCTAGACCTGGCATCATGAGGCTAAAGGTGAACTTTCTTTATTTGTAACCCAGTCAATTAGGAAGAATACTGGAAGCGTGTTGGTCCAGGGTTAAGGAACCAGTTTGGCCGGTGTGTTTTTTGCAATGCCCTTGTTTCCAGTGAAAGAGCATTGACCTATAAGTTACACTAAGCCAGAAACTTTCAGCGTTCTCCATCTCTACCAGACTGGACCCTATCTGCATGGTTGCAAGCTGTCCTAAAAAATGGAATGGGAGAGGACGATTGGCCAGCCGGAGTGAGCCAAATACTTGTGTATTCAGGCACACATCTCCTCTTTCTTTTGGGCGCATGGTCTTTTTCTGCCATAAAAGTGAAGTTTCAAGCAGATTGGACTGTTTTGGAGGTGGAGCTTTCAGAGCCCGGATAGCTCAGTCGGTAGAGCATCAGACTTTTAATCTGAGGGTCCAGGATTCAAGTCCCTGTTTGGGCGGTAGCTTTGTCCTTGTTGTTGAGCTGCGGATAAGGTAATCTTTATGCCCATCTGCCGGAGTGCTCACTGGCCTAGAGAGAGGAATTGTCCTAAGGGATGCAAAATTCCCCCTTTCAAGGCTCTGTGAATCTAGCCCAGAAATAAAGGTGGCTGCAGGTGTTTGCCTGAACAACTGATTCCCAACAAGCCTGGTCTACGCCAGCTTTCCTGGACTCCAGTTCAGGCTTGTTATCCACAAAGCTTTCAACGACGGGCCCAAAGCTTTCCACCTTGGCTTTTTTTTCCCCAACAGTGCAGCCGTCGGACCATATGCATTCAGTGGCCTTTGAGAACTGCTGTGGGAGAAAGCCATTTGACATTTGACATCTAGGCCCCAAAACTTGACATTCTCCTTAGTCCTTTCAAATGCAAACAATGCCAGCTTAGGCGTCTTCTCTGTCACATTAGCATGCCAAGTCCCAGAATGCTCAGCGGCCCACTGGATGACACTTTTGTGTCTCACCTCAATGTCAATACCTCCTCCAAGGATGGGCAGAAATTGGCAGACACTGATTTGGTTAGCTTTGCGCAGTGGCAGTATCATAGCCAATGAGGTCCACCTGAGGCGTGATTATTGCTAATTGAAAACTAATCCCAATACCCCGCTGTGATGACTTGAAATACAGTCAGCACTGGCAATTTTTGAGAGTCTCTCAGGAGACTGAGCAATATGTTTGAAACAGCAGAAAAGCAATGGCTTCTAAGATGCAGACTGAGATGTGTTAGAGTTGAGGAAGCGGGTCATGGGGCCGGGGACACTATAGAGATCTTTTGTGTCATCACGCAGCCTGCTGAGTAGAACAATATGTGATTGCCACGTCATGCTCGTTCCCCCCCACTTGCCTTTAATCCAGAGTGGACTCTACCTCATTCAATTTTTCCTTGCTTTTTCTCTGCTAGACCTGGCATCATGAGGCAAAAGGTGAACTTTCTTTATTTGTAACCCAGTCAATTAGGAAGAATACTGGAAGCGTGTTGGTCCAGGGTTAAGGAACCAGTTTGGCCGGTGTGTTTTTTGCAAGGCCCTTGTTTCCAGTGAAAGAGCATTGACCTATAAGTTACACTAAGCCAGAAACTTTCAGCGTTCTCCATCTCTACCAGACTGGACCCTATCTGCATGGTTGCAAGCTGTCCTAAAAAATGGAATGGGAGAGGACGATTGGCCAGCCGGAGTGAGCCAAATACTTGTGCATTCAGGCACACATCTCCTCTTTCTTTTGGGCGCATGGTCTTTTTCTGCCATAAAAGTGAAGTTTCAAGCAGATTGGACTGTTTTGGAGGTGGAGCTTTCAGAGCCCGGATAGCTCAGTCGGTAGAGCATCAGACTTTTAATCTGAGGGTCCAGGGTTCAAGTCCCTGTTCGGGCGGTAGCTTTGTCCTTGTTGTTGAGCTGCGGATAAGGTAATCTTTATGCCCATCTGCCGGAGTGCTCACTGGCCTAGAGAGAGGAAATGTCCTAAGGGATGCAAAATTCCCCCTTTCAAGGCTCTGTGAATCTAGCCCAGAAATAAAGGTGGCTGCAGGTGTTTGCCTGAACAACTGATTCCCAACAAGCCTGGTCTACGCCAGCTTTCCTGGACTCCAGTTCAGGCTTGTTATCCACAAAGCTTTCAACGACGGGCCCAAAGCTTTCCACCTTGGCTTTTTTTTCCCCAACAGTGCAGCCGTCGGACCATATGCATTCAGTGGCCTTTGAGAACTGCTGTGGGAGAAAGCCATTTGACATTTGACATCTAGGCCCCAAAACTTGACATTCTCCTTAGTCCTTTCAAATGCAAACAATGCCAGCTTAGGCGTCTTCTCTGTCACATTAGCATGCCAAGTCCCAGAATGCTCAGCGGCCCACTGGATGACACTTTTGTGTCTCACCTCAATGTCAATACCTCTTCCAAGGATGGGCAGAAATTGGCAGACACTGATTTGGTTAGCTTTGCGCAGTGGCAGTATCATAGCCAATGAGGTCCACCTGAGGCGTGATTATTGCTAATTGAAAACTAATCCCAATACCCCGCTGTGATGACTTGAAATACAGTCAGCACTGGCAATTTTTGAGAGTCTCTCAGGAGACTGAGCAATATGTTTGAAACAGCAGAAAAGCAATGGCTTCTAAGATGCAGACTGAGATGTGTTAGAGTTGAGGAAGCGGGTCACGGGGCCGGGGACACTATAGAGATCTTTTGTGTCATCACGCAGCCTGCTGAGTAGAACAATATGTGATTGCCACGTCATGCTCGTTCCCCCCCACTTGCCTTTAATCCAGAGTGGACTCTACCTCATTCAATTTTTCCTTGCTTTTTCTCTGCTAGACCTGGCATCATGAGGCTAAAGGTGAACTTTCTTTATTTGTAACCCAGTCAATTAGGAAGAATACTGGAAGCGTGTTGGTCCAGGGTTAAGGAACCAGTTTGGCCGGTGTGTTTTTTGCAAGGCCCTTGTTTCCAGTGAAAGAACATTGACCTATAAGTTACACTAAGCCAGAAACTTTCAGCGTTCTCCATCTCTACCAGACTGGACCCTATCTGCATGGTTGCAAGCTGTCCTAAAAAATGGAATGGGAGAGGACGATTGGCCAGCCGGAGTGAGCCAAATACTTGTGCATTCAGGCACACATCTCCTCTTTCTTTTGGCCGAATGGTCTTTTTCTGCCATAAAAGTGAAGTTTCAAGCAGATTGGACTGTTTTGGAGGTTTCAGAGCCCGGATAGCTCAGTCGGTAGAGCATCAGACTTTTAATCTGAGGGTCCAGGGTTCAAGTCCCTGTTCGGGCGGTAGCTTTGTCCTTGTTGTTGAGCTGCGGATAAGGTAATCTTTATGCCCATCTGCCGGAGTGCTCACTGGCCTAGAGAGAGGAAATGTCCTAAGGGATGCAAAATTCCCCCTTTCAAGGCTCTGTGAATCTAGCCCAGAAATAAAGGTGGCTGCAGGTGTTTGCCTGAACAACTGATTCCCAACAAGCCTGGTCTACGCCAGCTTTCCTGGACTCCAGTTCAGGCTTGTTATCCACAAAGCTTTCAACGACGGGCCCAAAGCTTTCCACCTTGGCTTTTTTTTCCCCAACAGTGCAGCCGTCGGACCATATGCATTCAGTGGCCTTTGAGAACTGCTGTGGGAGAAAGCCATTTGACATCTAGGCCCCAAAACTTGACATTCTCCTTAGTCCTTTCAAATGCAAACAATGCCAGCTTAGGCGTCTTCTCTGTCATATTAGCATGCCAAGTCCCAGAATGCTCAGCGGCCCACTGGATGACACTTTTGTGTCTCACCTCAATGTCAATACCTCCTCCAAGGATGGGCAGAAATTGGCAGACACTGATTTGGTTAGCTTTGCGCAGTGGCAGTATCATAGCCAATGAGGTCCACCTGAGGCGTGATTATTGCTAATTGAAAACTAATCCCAATACCCCGCTGTGATGACTTGAAATACAGTCAGCACTGGCAATTTTTGAGAGTCTCTCAGGAGACTGAGCAATATGTTTGAAACAGCAGAAAAGCAATGGCTTCTAAGATGCAGACTGAGATGTGTTAGAGTTGAGGAAACGGGGCCGGGGACACTATAGAGATCTTTTGTGTCATCACGCAGCCTGCTGAGTAGAACAATATGTGATTGCCACGTCATGCTCGTTCCCCCCCACTTGCCTTTAATCCAGAGTGGACTCTACCTCATTAAATTTTTCCTTGCTTTTTCTCTGCTAGACCTGGCATCATGAGGCTAAAGGTGAACTTTCTTTATTTGTAACCCAGTCAATTAGGAAGAATACTGGAAGCGTGTTGGTCCAGGGTTAAGGAACCAGTTTGGCCGGTGTGTTTTTTGCAATGCCCTTGTTTCCAGTGAAAGAGCATTGACCTATAAGTTACACTAAGCCAGAAACTTTCAGCGTTCTCCATCTCTACCAGACTGGACCCTATCTGCATGGTTGCAAGCTGTCCTAAAAAATGGAATGGGAGAGGACGATTGGCCAGCCGGAGTGAGCCAAATACTTGTGTATTCAGGCACACATCTCCTCTTTCTTTTGGGCGCATGGTCTTTTTCTGCCATAAAAGTGAAGTTTCAAGCAGATTGGACTGTTTTGGAGGAGGAGCTTTCAGAGCCCGGATAGCTCAGTCGGTAGAGCATCAGACTTTTAATCTGAGGTTCAAGTCACTGTTCGGGCGATAGCTTTGTCCTTGTTGTTGAGCTGCGGATAAGGTAATCTTTATGCCCATCTGCCGGAGTGCTCACTGGCCTAGAGAGAGGAATTGTCCTAAGGGATGCAAAATTCCCCCTTTCAAGGCTCTGTGAATCTAGCCCAGAAATAAAGGTGGCTGCAGGTGTTTGCCTGAACAACTGATTCCCAACAAGCCTGGTCTACGCCAGCTTTCCTGGACTCCAGTTCAGGCTTGTTATCCACAAAGCTTTCAACGACGGGCCCAAAGCTTTCCACCTTGGCTTTTTTTTCCCCAACAGTGCAGCCGTCGGACCATATGCATTCAGTGGCCTTTGAGAACTGCTGTGGGAGAAAGCCATTTGACATCTAGGCCCCAAAACTTGACATTCTCCTTAGTCCTTTCAAATGCAAACAATGCCAGCTTAGGCGTCTTCTCTGTCACATTAGCATGCCAAGTCCCAGAATGCTCAGCTGCCCACTGGATGACACTTTTGTGTCTCACCTCAATGTCAATACCTCCTCCAAGGATGGGCAGAAATTGGCAGACACTGATTTGGTTAGCTTTGCGCAGTGGCAGTATCATAGCCAATGAGGTCCACCTGAGGCGTGATTATTGCTAATTGAAAACTAATCCCAATACCCCGCTGTGATGACTTGAAATACAGTCAGCACTGGCAATTTTTGAGAGTCTCTCAGGAGACTGAGCAATATGTTTGAAACAGCAGAAAAGCAATGGCTTCTAAGATGCAGACTGAGATGTGTTAGAGTTGAGGAAGCGGGTCACGGGGCCGGGGACACTATAGAGATCTTTTGTGTCATCACGCAGCCTGCTGAGTAGAACAATATGTGATTGCCACGTCATGCTCGTTCCCCCCCACTTGCCTTTAATCCAGAGTGGACTCTACCTCATTCAATTTTTCCTTGCTTTTTCTCTGCTAGACCTGGCATCATGAGGCAAAAGGTGAACTTTCTTTATTTGTAACCCAGTCAATTAGGAAGAATACTGGAAGCGTGTTGGTCCAGGGTTAAGGAACCAGTTTGGCCGGTGTGTTTTTTGCAAGGCCCTTGTTTCCAGTGAAAGAGCATTGACCTATAAGTTACACTAAGCCAGAAACTTTCAGCGTTCTCCATCTCTACCAGACTGGACCCTATCTGCATGGTTGCAAGCTGTCCTAAAAAATGGAATGGGAGAGGACGATTGGCCAGCCGGAGTGAGCCAAATACTTGTGCATTCAGGCACACATCTCCTCTTTCTTTTGGGCGCATGGTCTTTTTCTGCCATAAAAGTGAAGATTCAAGCAGATTGGACTGTTTTGGAGGTGGAGCTTTCAGAGCCCGGATAGCTCAGTCGGTAGAGCATCAGACTTTTAATCTGAGGGTCCAGGGTTCAAGTCCCTGTTCGGGCGGTAGCTTTGTCCTTGTTGTTGAGCTGCGGATAAGGTAATCTTTATGCCCATCTGCCGGAGTGCTCACTGGCCTAGAGAGAGGAAATGTCCTAAGGGATGCAAAATTCCCCCTTTCAAGGCTCTGTGAATCTAGCCCAGAAATAAAGGTGGCTGCAGGTGTTTGCCTGAACAACTGATTCCCAACAAGCCTGGTCTACGCCAGCATTCCTGGACTCCAGTTCAGGCTTGTTATCCACAAAGCTTTCAACGACGGGCCCAAAGCTTTCCACCTTGGCTTTTTTTTCCCCAACAGTGCAGCCGTCGGACCATATGCATTCAGTGGCCTTTGAGAACTGCTGTGGGAGAAAGCCATTTGACATTTGACATCTAGGCCCCAAAACTTGACATTCTCCTTAGTCCTTTCAAATGCAAACAATGCCAGCTTAGGCGTCTTCTCTGTCACATTAGCATGCCAAGTCCCAGAATGCTCAGCGGCCCACTGGATGACACTTTTGTGTCTCACCTCAATGTCAATACCTCCTCCAAGGATGGGCAGAAATTGGCAGACACTGATTTGGTTAGCTTTGCGCAGTGGCAGTATCATAGCCAATGAGGTCCACCTGAGGCGTGATTATTGCTAATTGAAAACTAATCCCAATACCCCGCTGTGATGACTTGAAATACAGTCAGCACTGGCAATTTTTGAGAGTCTCTCAGGAGACTGAGCAATATGTTTGAAACAGCAGAAAAGCAATGGCTTCTAAGATGCAGACTGAGATGTGTTAGAGTTGAGGAAGCGGGTCACGGGGCCGGGGACACTATAGAGATCTTTTGTGTCATCACGCAGCCTGCTGAGTAGAACAATATGTGATTGCCACGTCATGCTCGTTCCCCCCCACTTGCCTTTAATCCAGAGTGGACTCTACCTCATTAAATTTTTCCTTGCTTTTTCTCTGCTAGACCTGGCATCATGAGGCTAAAGGTGAACTTTCTTTATTTGTAACAAAGTCAATTAGGAAGAATACTGGAAGCGTGTTGGTCCAGGGTTAAGGAACCAGTTTGGCCGGTGTGTTTTTTGCAAGGCCCTTGTTTCCAGTGAAAGAGCATTGACCTATAAGTTACACTAAGCCAGAAACTTTCAGCGTTCTCCATCTCTACCAGACTGGACCCTATCTGCATGGTTGCAAGCTGTCCTAAAAAATGGAATGGGAGAGGACGATTGGCCAGCCGGAGTGAGCCAAATACTTGTGCATTCAGGCACACATCTCCTCTTTCTTTTGGGCGCATGGTCTTTTTCTGCCATAAAAGTGAAGTTTCAAGCAGATTGGACTGTTTTGGAGGTGGAGCTTTCAGAGCCCGGATAGCTCAGTCGGTAGAGCATCAGACTTTTAATCTGAGGGTCCAGGGTTTCAAGTCCCTGTTCGGGCGGTAGCTTTGTCCTTGTTGTTGAGCTGCGGATAAGGTAATCTTTATGCCCATCTGCCGGAGTGCTCACTGGCCTAGAGAGAGGAAATGTCCTAAGGGATGCAAAATTCCCCCTTTCAAGGCTCTGTGAATCTAGCCCAGAAATAAAGGTGGCTGCAGGTGTTTGCCTGAACAACTGATTCCCAACAAGCCTGGTCTACGCCAGCTTTCCTGGACTCCAGTGCAGGCTTGTTATCCACAAAGCTTTCCACCTTGGCTTTTTTTTCCCCAACAGTGCAGCCGTCGGACCATATGCATTCAGTGGCCTTTGAGAACTGCTGTGGGAGAAAGCCATTTGACATCTAGGCCCCAAAACTTGACATTCTCCTTAGTCCTTTCAAATGCAAACAATGCCAGCTTAGGCGTCTTCTCTGTCATATTAGCATGCCAAGTCCCAGAATGCTCAGCGGCCCACTGGATGACACTTTTGTGTCTCACCTCAATGTCAATACCTCCTCCAAGGATGGGCAGAAATTGGCAGACACTGATTTGGTTAGCTTTGCGCAGTGGCAGTATCATAGCCAATGAGGTCCACCTGAGGCGTGATTATTGCTAATTGAAAACTAATCCCAATACCCCGCTGTGATGACTTGAAATACAGTCAGCACTGGCAATTTTTGAGAGTCTCTCAGGAGACTGAGCAATATGTTTGAAACAGCAGAAAAGCAATGGCTTCTAAGATGCAGACTGAGATGTGTTAGAGTTGAGGAAGCGGGTCACGGGGCCGGGGACACTATAGAGATCTTTTGTGTCATCACGCAGCCTGCTGAGTAGAACAATATGTGATTGCCACGTCATGCTCGTTCCCCCCCACTTGCCTTTAATCCAGAGTGGACTCTACCTCATTAAATTTTTCCTTGCTTTTTCTCTGCTAGACCTGGCATCATGAGGCTAAAGGTGAACTTTCTTTATTTGTAACCCAGTCAATTAGGAAGAATACTGGAAGCGTGTTGGTCCAGGGTTAAGGAACCAGTTTGGCCGGTGTGTTTTTTGCAAGGCCCTTGTTTCCAGTGAAAGAGCATTGACCTATAAGTTACACTAAGCCAGAAACTTTCAGCGTTCTCCATCTCTACCAGACTGGACCCTATCTGCATGGTTGCAAGCTGTCCTAAAAAATGGAATGGGAGAGGACGATTGGCCAGCCGGAGTGAGCCAAATACTTGTGCATTCAGGCACACATCTCCTCTTTCTTTTGGGCGCATGGTCTTTTTCTGCCATAAAAGTGAAGTTTCAAGCAGATTGGACTGTTTTGGAGGTTTCAGAGCCCGGATAGCTCAGTCGGTAGAGCATCAGACTTTTAATCTGAGGGTCCAGGGTTCAAGTCCCTGTTCGGGCGGTAGCTTTGTCCTTGTTGTTGAGCTGCGGATAAGGTAATCTTTATGCCCATCTGCCGGAGTGCTCACTGGCCTAGAGAGAGGAAATGTCCTAAGGGATGCAAAATTCCCCCTTTCAAGGCTCTGTGAATCTAGCCCAGAAATAAAGGTGGCTGCAGGTGTTTGCCTGAACAACTGATTCCCAACAAGCCTGGTCTACGCCAGCTTTCCTGGACTCCAGTTCAGGCTTGTTATCCACAAAGCTTTCAACGACGGGCCCAAAGCTTTCCACCTTGGCTTTTTTTTCCCCAACAGTGCAGCCGTCGGACCATATGCATTCAGTGGCCTTTGAGAACTGCTGTGGGAGAAAGCCATTTGACATCTAGGCCCAAAACTTGACATTCTCCTTAGTCCTTTCAAATGCAAACAATGCCAGCTTAGGCGTCTTCTCTGTCACATTAGCATGCCAAGTCCCAGAATGCTCAGCGGCCCACTGGATGACACTTTTGTGTCTCACCTCAATGTCAATACCTCTTCCAAGGATGGGCAGAAATTGGCAGACACTGATTTGGTTAGCTTTGCGCAGTGGCAGTATCATAGCCAATGAGGTCCACCTGAGGCGTGATTATTGCTAATTGAAAACTAATCCCAATACCCCGCTGTGATGACTTGAAATACAGTCAGCACTGGCAATTTTTGAGAGTCTCTCAGGAGACTGAGCAATATGTTTGAAACAGCAGAAAAGCAATGGCTTCTAAGATGCAGACTGAGATGTGTTAGAGTTGAGGAAGCGGGTCACGGGGCCGGGGACACTATAGAGATCTTTTGTGTCATCACGCAGCCTGCTGAGTAGAACAATATGTGATTGCCACGTCATGCTCGTTCCCCCCCACTTGCCTTTAATCCAGAGTGGACTCTACCTCATTAAATTTTTCCTTGCGTTTTCTCTGCTAGACCTGGCATCATGAGGCTAAAGGTGAACTTTCTTTATTTGTAACCCAGTCAATTAGGAAGAATACTGGAAGCGTGTTGGTCCAGGGTTAAGGAACCAGTTTGGCCGGTGTGTTTTTTGCAAGGCCCTTGTTTCCAGTGAAAGAGCATTGACCTATAAGTTACACTAAGCCAGAAACTTTCAGCGTTCTCCATCTCTACCAGACTGGACCCTATCTGCATGGTTGCAAGCTGTCCTAAAAAATGGAATGGGAGAGGACGATTGGCCAGCCGGAGTGAGCCAAATACTTGTGCATTCAGGCACACATCTCCTCTTTCTTTTGGGCGCATGGTCTTTTTCTGCCATAAAAGTGAAGTTTCAAGCAGATTGGACTGTTTTGGAGGTGGAGCTTTCAGAGCCCGGATAGCTCAGTCGGTAGAGCATCAGACTTTTAATCTGAGGTTCAAGTCACTGTTCGGGCGATAGCTTTGTCCTTGTTGTTGAGCTGCGGATAAGGTAATCTTTATGCCCATCTGCCGGAGTGCTCACTGGCCTAGAGAGAGGAAATGTCCTAAGGGATGCAAAATTCCCCCTTTCAAGGCTCTGTGAATCTAGCCCAGAAATAAAGGTGGCTGCAGGTGTTTGCCTGAACAACTGATTCCCAACAAGCCTGGTCTACGCCAGCTTTCCTGGACTCCAGTTCAGGCTTGTTATCCACAAAGCTTTCAACGACGGGCCCAAAGCTTTCCACCTTGGCTTTTTTTTCCCCAACAGTGCAGCCGTCGGACCATATGCATTCAGTGGCCTTTGAGAACTGCTGTGGGAGAAAGCCATTTGACATCTAGGCCCAAAACTTGACATTCTCCTTAGTCCTTTCAAATGCAAACAATGCCAGCTTAGGCGTCTTCTCTGTCACATTAGCATGCCAAGTCCCAGAATGCTCAGCGGCCCACTGGATGACACTTTTGTGTCTCACCTCAATGTCAATACCTCTTCCAAGGATGGGCAGAAATTGGCAGACACTGATTTGGTTAGCTTTGCGCAGTGGCAGTATCATAGCCAATGAGGTCCACCTGAGGCGTGATTATTGCTAATTGAAAACTAATCCCAATACCCCGCTGTGATGACTTGAAATACAGTCAGCACTGGCAATTTTTGAGAGTCTCTCAGGAGACTGAGCAATATGTTTGAAACAGCAGAAAAGCAATGGCTTCTAAGATGCAGACTGAGATGTGTTAGAGTTGAGGAAGCGGGTCACGGGGCCGGGGACACTATAGAGATCTTTTGTGTCATCACGCAGCCTGCTGAGTAGAACAATATGTGATTGCCACGTCATGCTCGTTCCCCCCCACTTGCCTTTAATCCAGAGTGGACTCTACCTCATTAAATTTTTCCTTGCTTTTTCTCTGCTAGACCTGGCATCATGAGGCTAAAGGTGAACTTTCTTTATTTGTAACCCAGTCAATTAGGAAGAATACTGGAAGCGTGTTGGTCCAGGGTTAAGGAACCAGTTTGGCCGGTGTGTTTTTTGCAAGGCCCTTGTTTCCAGTGAAAGAGCATTGACCTATAAGTTACACTAAGCCAGAAACTTTCAGCGTTCTCCATCTCTACCAGACTGGACCCTATCTGCATGGTTGCAAGCTGTCCTAAAAAATGGAATGGGAGAGGACGATTGGCCAGCCGGAGTGAGCCAAATACTTGTGCATTCAGGCACACATCTCCTCTTTCTTTTGGCCGAATGGTCTTTTTCTGCCATAAAAGTGAAGTTTCAAGCAGATTGGACTGTTTTGGAGGTGGAACTTTCAGAGCCCGGATAGCTCAGTCGGTAGAGCATCAGACTTTTAATCTGAGGGTCCAGGGTTCAAGTCCCTGTTCGGGCGGTAGCTTTGTCCTTGTTGTTGAGCTGCGGATAAGGTAATCTTTATGCCCATCTGCCGGAGTGCTCACAGGCCTAGAGAGAGGAAATGTCCTAAGGGATGCAAAATTCCCCCTTTCAAGGCTCTGTGAATCTAGCCCAGAAATAAAGGTGGCTGCAGGTGTTTGCCTGAACAACTGATTCCCAACAAGCCTGGTCTACGCCAGCTTTCCTGGACTCCAGTTCAGGCTTGTTATCCACAAAGCTTTCAACGACGGGCCCAAAGCTTTCCACCTTGGCTTTTTTTTCCCCAACAGTGCAGCCGTCGGACCATATGCATTCAGTGGCCTTTGAGAACTGCTGTGGGAGAAAGCCATTTGACATTTGACATCTAGGCCCCAAAACTTGACATTCTCCTTAGTCCTTTCAAATGCAAACAATGCCAGCTTAGGCGTCTTCTCTGTCACATTAGCATGCCAAGTCCCAGAATGCTCAGCGGCCCACTGGATGACACTTTTGTGTCTCACCTCAATGTCAATACCTCTTCCAAGGATGGGCAGAAATTGGCAGACACTGATTTGGTTAGCTTTGCGCAGTGGCAGTATCATAGCCAATGAGGTCCACCTGAGGCGTGATTATTGCTAATTGAAAACTAATCCCAATACCCCGCTGTGATGACTTGAAATACAGTCAGCACTGGCAATTTTTGAGAGTCTCTCAGGAGACTGAGCAATATGTTTGAAACAGCAGAAAAGCAATGGCTTCTAAGATGCAGACTGAGATGTGTTAGAGTTGAGGAAGCGGGTCACGGGGCCGGGGACACTATAGAGATCTTTTGTGTCATCACGCAGCCTGCTGAGTAGAACAATATGTGATTGCCACGTCATGCTCGTTCCCCCCCACTTGCCTTTAATCCAGAGTGGACTCTACCTCATTCAATTTTTCCTTGCTTTTTCTCTGCTAGACCTGGCATCATGAGGCTAAAGGTGAACTTTCTTTATTTGTAACCCAGTCAATTAGGAAGAATACTGGAAGCGTGTTGGTCCAGGGTTAAGGAACCAGTTTGGCCGGTGTGTTTTTTGCAAGGCCCTTGTTTCCAGTGAAAGAGCATTGACCTATAAGTTACACTAAGCCAGAAACTTTCAGCGTTCTCCATCTCTACCAGACTGGACCCTATCTGCATGGTTGCAAGCTGTCCTAAAAAATGGAATGGGAGAGGACGATTGGCCAGCCGGAGTGAGCCAAATACTTGTGCATTCAGGCACACATCTCCTCTTTCTTTTGGCCGAATGGTCTTTTTCTGCCATAAAAGTGAAGTTTCAAGCAGATTGGACTGTTTTGGAGGTTTCAGAGCCCGGATAGCTCAGTCAGTAGAGCATCAGACTTTTAATCTGAGGGTCCAGGGTTCAAGTCCCTGTTCGGGCGGTAGCTTTGTCCTTGTTGTTGAGCTGCGGATAAGGTAATCTTTATGCCCATCTGCCGGAGTGCTCACTGGCCTAGAGAGAGGAAATGTCCTAAGGGATGCAAAATTCCCCCTTTCAAGGCTCTGTGAATCTAGCCCAGAAATAAAGGTGGCTGCAGGTGTTTGCCTGAACAACTGATTCCCAACAAGCCTGGTCTACGCCAGCTTTCCTGGACTCCAGTTCAGGCTTGTTATCCACAAAGCTTTCAACGACGGGCCCAAAGCTTTCCACCTTGGCTTTTTTTTCCCCAACAGTGCAGCCGTCGGACCATATGCATTCAGTGGCCTTTGAGAACTGCTGTGGGAGAAAGCCATTTGACATCTAGGCCCCAAAACTTGACATTCTCCTTAGTCCTTTCAAATGCAAACAATGCCAGCTTAGGCATCTTCTCTGTCATATTAGCATGCCAAGTCCCAGAATGCTCAGCGGCCCACTGGATGACACTTTTGTGTCTCACCTCAATGTCAATACCTCTTCCAAGGATGGGCAGAAATTGGCAGACACTGATTTGGTTAGCTTTGCGCAGTGGCAGTATCATAGCCAATGAGGTCCACCTGAGGCGTGATTATTGCTAATTGAAAACTAATCCCAATACCCCGCTGTGATGACTTGAAATACAGTCAGCACTGGCAATTTTTGAGAGTCTCTCAGGAGACTGAGCAATATGTTTGAAACAGCAGAAAAGCAATGGCTTCTAAGATGCAGACTGAGATGTGTTAGAGTTGAGGAAACGGGGCCGGGGACACTATAGAGATCTTTTGTGTCATCACGCAGCCTGCTGAGTAGAACAATATGTGATTGCCACGTCATGCTCGTTCCCCCCCACTTGCCTTTAATCCAGAGTGGACTCTACCTCATTAAATTTTTCCTTGCTTTTTCTCTGCTAGACCTGGCATCATGAGGCTAAAGGTGAACTTTCTTTATTTGTAACCCAGTCAATTAGGAAGAATACTGGAAGCGTGTTGGTCCAGGGTTAAGGAACCAGTTTGGCCGGTGTGTTTTTTGCAATGCCCTTGTTTCCAGTGAAAGAGCATTGACCTATAAGTTACACTAAGCCAGAAACTTTCAGCGTTCTCCATCTCTACCAGACTGGACCCTATCTGCATGGTTGCAAGCTGTCCTAAAAAATGGAATGGGAGAGGACGATTGGCCAGCCGGAGTGAGCCAAATACTTGTGTATTCAGGCACACATCTCCTCTTTCTTTTGGGCGCATGGTCTTTTTCTGCCATAAAAGTGAAGTTTCAAGCAGATTGGACTGTTTTGGAGGTGGAGCTTTCAGAGCCCGGATAGCTCAGTCGGTAGAGCATCAGACTTTTAATCTGAGGGTCCAGGATTCAAGTCCCTGTTTGGGCGGTAGCTTTGTCCTTGTTGTTGAGCTGCGGATAAGGTAATCTTTATGCCCATCTGCCGGAGTGCTCACTGGCCTAGAGAGAGGAATTGTCCTAAGGGATGCAAAATTCCCCCTTTCAAGGCTCTGTGAATCTAGCCCAGAAATAAAGGTGGCTGCAGGTGTTTGCCTGAACAACTGATTCCCAACAAGCCTGGTCTACGCCAGCTTTCCTGGACTCCAGTTCAGGCTTGTTATCCACAAAGCTTTCAACGACGGGCCCAAAGCTTTCCACCTTGGCTTTTTTTTCCCCAACAGTGCAGCCGTCGGACCATATGCATTCAGTGGCCTTTGAGAACTGCTGTGGGAGAAAGCCATTTGACATTTGACATCTAGGCCCCAAAACTTGACATTCTCCTTAGTCCTTTCAAATGCAAACAATGCCAGCTTAGGCGTCTTCTCTGTCACATTAGCATGCCAAGTCCCAGAATGCTCAGCGGCCCACTGGATGACACTTTTGTGTCTCACCTCAATGTCAATACCTCCTCCAAGGATGGGCAGAAATTGGCAGACACTGATTTGGTTAGCTTTGCGCAGTGGCAGTATCATAGCCAATGAGGTCCACCTGAGGCGTGATTATTGCTAATTGAAAACTAATCCCAATACCCCGCTGTGATGACTTGAAATACAGTCAGCACTGGCAATTTTTGAGAGTCTCTCAGGAGACTGAGCAATATGTTTGAAACAGCAGAAAAGCAATGGCTTCTAAGATGCAGACTGAGATGTGTTAGAGTTGAGGAAGCGGGTCATGGGGCCGGGGACACTATAGAGATCTTTTGTGTCATCACGCAGCCTGCTGAGTAGAACAATATGTGATTGCCACGTCATGCTCGTTCCCCCCCACTTGCCTTTAATCCAGAGTGGACTCTACCTCATTCAATTTTTCCTTGCTTTTTCTCTGCTAGACCTGGCATCATGAGGCAAAAGGTGAACTTTCTTTATTTGTAACCCAGTCAATTAGGAAGAATACTGGAAGCGTGTTGGTCCAGGGTTAAGGAACCAGTTTGGCCGGTGTGTTTTTTGCAAGGCCCTTGTTTCCAGTGAAAGAGCATTGACCTATAAGTTACACTAAGCCAGAAACTTTCAGCGTTCTCCATCTCTACCAGACTGGACCCTATCTGCATGGTTGCAAGCTGTCCTAAAAAATGGAATGGGAGAGGACGATTGGCCAGCCGGAGTGAGCCAAATACTTGTGCATTCAGGCACACATCTCCTCTTTCTTTTGGGCGCATGGTCTTTTTCTGCCATAAAAGTGAAGTTTCAAGCAGATTGGACTGTTTTGGAGGTGGAGCTTTCAGAGCCCGGATAGCTCAGTCGGTAGAGCATCAGACTTTTAATCTGAGGGTCCAGGGTTCAAGTCCCTGTTCGGGCGGTAGCTTTGTCCTTTTTGTTGAGCTGCGGATAAGGTAATCTTTATGCCCATCTGCCGGAGTGCTCACTGGCCTAGAGAGAGGAAATGTCCTAAGGGATGCAAAATTCCCCCTTTCAAGGCTCTGTGAATCTAGCCCAGAAATAAAGGTGGCTGCAGGTGTTTGCCTGAACAACTGATTCCCAACAAGCCTGGTCTACGCCAGCTTTCCTGGACTCCAGTTCAGGCTTGTTATCCACAAAGCTTTCAACGACGGGCCCAAAGCTTTCCACCTTGGCTTTTTTTTCCCCAACAGTGCAGCCGTCGGACCATATGCATTCAGTGGCCTTTGAGAACTGCTGTGGGAGAAAGCCATTTGACATTTGACATCTAGGCCCCAAAACTTGACATTCTCCTTAGTCCTTTCAAATGCAAACAATGCCAGCTTAGGCGTCTTCTCTGTCACATTAGCATGCCAAGTCCCAGAATGCTCAGCGGCCCACTGGATGACACTTTTGTGTCTCACCTCAATGTCAATACCTCTTCCAAGGATGGGCAGAAATTGGCAGACACTGATTTGGTTAGCTTTGCGCAGTGGCAGTATCATAGCCAATGAGGTCCACCTGAGGCGTGATTATTGCTAATTGAAAACTAATCCCAATACCCCGCTGTGATGACTTGAAATACAGTCAGCACTGGCAATTTTTGAGAGTCTCTCAGGAGACTGAGCAATATGTTTGAAACAGCAGAAAAGCAATGGCTTCTAAGATGCAGACTGAGATGTGTTAGAGTTGAGGAAGCGGGTCACGGGGCCGGGGACACTATAGAGATCTTTTGTGTCATCACGCAGCCTGCTGAGTAGAACAATATGTGATTGCCACGTCATGCTCGTTCCCCCCCACTTGCCTTTAATCCAGAGTGGACTCTACCTCATTCAATTTTTCCTTGCTTTTTCTCTGCTAGACCTGGCATCATGAGGCTAAAGGTGAACTTTCTTTATTTGTAACCCAGTCAATTAGGAAGAATACTGGAAGCGTGTTGGTCCAGGGTTAAGGAACCAGTTTGGCCGGTGTGTTTTTTGCAAGGCCCTTGTTTCCAGTGAAAGAGCATTGACCTATAAGTTACACTAAGCCAGAAACTTTCAGCGTTCTCCATCTCTACCAGACTGGACCCTATCTGCATGGTTGCAAGCTGTCCTAAAAAATGGAATGGGAGAGGACGATTGGCCAGCCGGAGTGAGCCAAATACTTGTGCATTCAGGCACACATCTCCTCTTTCTTTTGGCCGAATGGTCTTTTTCTGCCATAAAAGTGAAGTTTCAAGCAGATTGGACTGTTTTGGAGGTTTCAGAGCCCGGATAGCTCAGTCAGTAGAGCATCAGACTTTTAATCTGAGGGTCCAGGGTTCAAGTCCCTGTTCGGGCGGTAGCTTTGTCCTTGTTGTTGAGCTGCGGATAAGGTAATCTTTATGCCCATCTGCCGGAGTGCTCACTGGCCTAGAGAGAGGAAATGTCCTAAGGGATGCAAAATTCCCCCTTTCAAGGCTCTGTGAATCTAGCCCAGAAATAAAGGTGGCTGCAGGTGTTTGCCTGAACAACTGATTCCCAACAAGCCTGGTCTACGCCAGCTTTCCTGGACTCCAGTTCAGGCTTGTTATCCACAAAGCTTTCAACGACGGGCCCAAAGCTTTCCACCTTGGCTTTTTTTTCCCCAACAGTGCAGCCGTCGGACCATATGCATTCAGTGGCCTTTGAGAACTGCTGTGGGAGAAAGCCATTTGACATCTAGGCCCCAAAACTTGACATTCTCCTTAGTCCTTTCAAATGCAAACAATGCCAGCTTAGGCGTCTTCTCTGTCATATTAGCATGCCAAGTCCCAGAATGCTCAGCGGCCCACTGGATGACACTTTTGTGTCTCACCTCAATGTCAATACCTCCTCCAAGGATGGGCAGAAATTGGCAGACACTGATTTGGTTAGCTTTGCGCAGTGGCAGTATCATAGCCAATGAGGTCCACCTGAGGCGTGATTATTGCTAATTGAAAACTAATCCCAATACCCCGCTGTGATGACTTGAAATACAGTCAGCACTGGCAATTTTTGAGAGTCTCTCAGGAGACTGAGCAATATGTTTGAAACAGCAGAAAAGCAATGGCTTCTAAGATGCAGACTGAGATGTGTTAGAGTTGAGGAAACGGGGCCGGGGACACTATAGAGATCTTTTGTGTCATCACGCAGCCTGCTGAGTAGAACAATATGTGATTGCCACGTCATGCTCGTTCCCCCCCACTTGCCTTTAATCCAGAGTGGACTCTACCTCATTAAATTTTTCCTTGCTTTTTCTCTGCTAGACCTGGCATCATGAGGCTAAAGGTGAACTTTCTTTATTTGTAACCCAGTCAATTAGGAAGAATACTGGAAGCGTGTTGGTCCAGGGTTAAGGAACCAGTTTGGCCGGTGTGTTTTTTGCAATGCCCTTGTTTCCAGTGAAAGAGCATTGACCTATAAGTTACACTAAGCCAGAAACTTTCAGCGTTCTCCATCTCTACCAGACTGGACCCTATCTGCATGGTTGCAAGCTGTCCTAAAAAATGGAATGGGAGAGGACGATTGGCCAGCCGGAGTGAGCCAAATACTTGTGTATTCAGGCACACATCTCCTCTTTCTTTTGGGCGCATGGTCTTTTTCTGCCATAAAAGTGAAGTTTCAAGCAGATTGGACTGTTTTGGAGGTGGAGCTTTCAGAGCCCGGATAGCTCAGTCGGTAGAGCATCAGACTTTTAATCTGAGGGTCCAGGATTCAAGTCCCTGTTTGGGCGGTAGCTTTGTCCTTGTTGTTGAGCTGCGGATAAGGTAATCTTTATGCCCATCTGCCGGAGTGCTCACTGGCCTAGAGAGAGGAATTGTCCTAAGGGATGCAAAATTCCCCCTTTCAAGGCTCTGTGAATCTAGCCCAGAAATAAAGGTGGCTGCAGGTGTTTGCCTGAACAACTGATTCCCAACAAGCCTGGTCTACGCCAGCTTTCCTGGACTCCAGTTCAGGCTTGTTATCCACAAAGCTTTCAACGACGGGCCCAAAGCTTTCCACCTTGGCTTTTTTTTCCCCAACAGTGCAGCCGTCGGACCATATGCATTCAGTGGCCTTTGAGAACTGCTGTGGGAGAAAGCCATTTGACATTTGACATCTAGGCCCCAAAACTTGACATTCTCCTTAGTCCTTTCAAATGCAAACAATGCCAGCTTAGGCGTCTTCTCTGTCACATTAGCATGCCAAGTCCCAGAATGCTCAGCGGCCCACTGGATGACACTTTTGTGTCTCACCTCAATGTCAATACCTCCTCCAAGGATGGGCAGAAATTGGCAGACACTGATTTGGTTAGCTTTGCGCAGTGGCAGTATCATAGCCAATGAGGTCCACCTGAGGCGTGATTATTGCTAATTGAAAACTAATCCCAATACCCCGCTGTGATGACTTGAAATACAGTCAGCACTGGCAATTTTTGAGAGTCTCTCAGGAGACTGAGCAATATGTTTGAAACAGCAGAAAAGCAATGGCTTCTAAGATGCAGACTGAGATGTGTTAGAGTTGAGGAAGCGGGTCATGGGGCCGGGGACACTATAGAGATCTTTTGTGTCATCACGCAGCCTGCTGAGTAGAACAATATGTGATTGCCACGTCATGCTCGTTCCCCCCCACTTGCCTTTAATCCAGAGTGGACTCTACCTCATTCAATTTTTCCTTGCTTTTTCTCTGCTAGACCTGGCATCATGAGGCAAAAGGTGAACTTTCTTTATTTGTAACCCAGTCAATTAGGAAGAATACTGGAAGCGTGTTGGTCCAGGGTTAAGGAACCAGTTTGGCCGGTGTGTTTTTTGCAAGGCCCTTGTTTCCAGTGAAAGAGCATTGACCTATAAGTTACACTAAGCCAGAAACTTTCAGCGTTCTCCATCTCTACCAGACTGGACCCTATCTGCATGGTTGCAAGCTGTCCTAAAAAATGGAATGGGAG
Source organism: Staurois parvus (assembly GCF_062004578.1). Classification (NCBI taxonomy): domain Eukaryota; kingdom Metazoa; phylum Chordata; class Amphibia; order Anura; family Ranidae; genus Staurois; species Staurois parvus. The sequence continues at coordinate 872,209 of NW_028318485.1, read as the reverse complement.
AGGACGATTGGCCAGCCGGAGTGAGCCAAATACTTGTGCATTCAGGCACACATCTCCTCTTTCTTTTGGGCGCATGGTCTTTTTCTGCCATAAAAGTGAAGTTTCAAGCAGATTGGACTGTTTTGGAGGTGGAGCTTTCAGAGCCCGGATAGCTCAGTCGGTAGAGCATCAGACTTTTAATCTGAGGGTCCAGGGTTCAAGTCCCTGTTCGGGCGGTAGCTTTGTCCTTGTTGTTGAGCTGCGGATAAGGTAATCTTTATGCCCATCTGCCGGAGTGCTCACTGGCCTAGAGAGAGGAAATGTCCTAAGGGATGCAAAATTCCCCCTTTCAAGGCTCTGTGAATCTAGCCCAGAAATAAAGGTGGCTGCAGGTGTTTGCCTGAACAACTGATTCCCAACAAGCCTGGTCTACGCCAGCTTTCCTGGACTCCAGTTCAGGCTTGTTATCCACAAAGCTTTCAACGACGGGCCCAAAGCTTTCCACCTTGGCTTTTTTTTCCCCAACAGTGCAGCCGTCGGACCATATGCATTCAGTGGCCTTTGAGAACTGCTGTGGGAGAAAGCCATTTGACATTTGACATCTAGGCCCCAAAACTTGACATTCTCCTTAGTCCTTTCAAATGCAAACAATGCCAGCTTAGGCGTCTTCTCTGTCACATTAGCATGCCAAGTCCCAGAATGCTCAGCGGCCCACTGGATGACACTTTTGTGTGTCACCTCAATGTCAATACCTCCTCCAAGGATGGGCAGAAATTGGCAGACACTGATTTGGTTAGCTTTGCGCAGTGGCAGTATCATAGCCAATGAGGTCCACCTGAGGCGTGATTATTGCTAATTGAAAACTAATCCCAATACCCCGCTGTGATGACTTGAAATACAGTCAGCACTGGCAATTTTTGAGAGTCTCTCAGGAGACTGAGCAATATGTTTGAAACAGCAGAAAAGCAATGGCTTCTAAGATGCAGACTGAGATGTGTTAGAGTTGAGGAAGCGGGTCACGGGGCCGGGGACACTATAGAGATCTTTTGTGTCATCACGCAGCCTGCTGAGTAGAACAATATGTGATTGCCACGTCATGCTCGTTCCCCCCCACTTGCCTTTAATCCAGAGTGGACTCTACCTCATTAAATTTTTCCTTGCTTTTTCTCTGCTAGACCTGGCATCATGAGGCTAAAGGTGAACTTTCTTTATTTGTAACCCAGTCAATTAGGAAGAATACTGGAAGCGTGTTGGTCCAGGGTTAAGGAACCAGTTTGGCCGGTGTGTTTTTTGCAAGGCCCTTGTTTCCAGTGAAAGAGCATTGACCTATAAGTTACACTAAGCCAGAAACTTTCAGCGTTCTCCATCTCTACCAGACTGGACCCTATCTGCATGGTTGCAAGCTGTCCTAAAAAATGGAATGGGAGAGGACGATTGGCCAGCCGGAGTGAGCCAAATACTTGTGCATTCAGGCACACATCTCCTCTTTCTTTTGGCCGAATGGTCTTTTTCTGCCATAAAAGTGAAGTTTCAAGCAGATTGGACTGTTTTGGAGGTTTCAGAGCCCGGATAGCTCAGTCGGTAGAGCATCAGACTTTTAATCTGAGGGTCCAGGGTTCAAGTCCCTGTTCGGGCGGTAGCTTTGTCCTTGTTGTTGAGCTGCGGATAAGGTAATCTTTATGCCCATCTGCCGGAGTGCTCACTGGCCTAGAGAGAGGAAATGTCCTAAGGGATGCAAAATTCCCCCTTTCAAGGCTCTGTGAATCTAGCCCAGAAATAAAGGTGGCTGCAGGTGTTTGCCTGAACAACTGATTCCCAACAAGCCTGGTCTACGCCAGCTTTCCTGGACTCCAGTTCAGGCTTGTTATCCAAAAAGCTTTCAACGACGGGCCCAAAGCTTTCCACCTTGGCTTTTTTTTCCCCAACAGTGCAGCCGTCGGACCATATGCATTCAGTGGCCTTTGAGAACTGCTGTGGGAGAAAGCCATTTGACATCTAGGCCCCAAAACTTGACATTCTCCTTAGTCCTTTCAAATGCAAACAATGCCAGCTTAGGCGTCTTCTCTGTCATATTAGCATGCCAAGTCCCAGAATGCTCAGCGGCCCACTGGATGACACTTTTGTGTCTCACCTCAATGTCAATACCTCCTCCAAGGATGGGCAGAAATTGGCAGACACTGATTTGGTTAGCTTTGCGCAGTGGCAGTATCATAGCCAATGAGGTCCACCTGAGGCGTGATTATTGCTAATTGAAAACGAATCCCAATACCCCGCTGTGATGACTTGAAATACAGTCAGCACTGGCAATTTTTGAGAGTCTCTCAGGAGACTGAGCAATATGTTTGAAACAGCAGAAAAGCAATGGCTTCTAAGATGCAGACTGAGATGTGTTAGAGTTGAGGAAGCGGGTCACGGGGCCGGGGACACTATAGAGATCTTTTGTGTCATCACGCAGCCTGCTGAGTAGAACAATATGTGATTGCCACGTCATGCTCGTACCCCCCCACTTGCCTTTAATCCAGAGTGGACTCTACCTCATTAAATTTTTCCTTGCTTTTTCTCTGCTAGACCTGGCATCATGAGGCTAAAGGTGAACTTTCTTTATTTGTAACCCAGTCAATTAGGAAGAATACTGGAAGCGTGTTGGTCCAGGGTTAAGGAACCAGTTTGGCCGGTGTGTTTTTTGCAATGCCCTTGTTTCCAGTGAAAGAGCATTGACCTATAAGTTACACTAAGCCAGAAACTTTCAGCGTTCTCCATCTCTACCAGACTGGACCCTATCTGCATGGTTGCAAGCTGTCCTAAAAAATGGAATGGGAGAGGACGATTGGCCAGCCGGAGTGAGCCAAATACTTGTGTATTCAGGCACACATCTCCTCTTTCTTTTGGGCGCATGGTCTTTTTCTGCCATAAAAGTGAAGTTTCAAGCAGATTGGACTGTTTTGGAGGTGGAGCTTTCAGAGCCCGGATAGCTCAGTCGGTAGAGCATCAGACTTTTAATCTGAGGGTCCAGGATTCAAGTCCCTGTTTGGGCGGTAGCTTTGTCCTTGTTGTTGAGCTGCGGATAAGGTAATCTTTATGCCCATCTGCCGGAGTGCTCACTGGCCTAGAGAGAGGAATTGTCCTAAGGGATGCAAAATTCCCCCTTTCAAGGCTCTGTGAATCTAGCCCAGAAATAAAGGTGGCTGCAGGTGTTTGCCTGAACAACTGATTCCCAACAAGCCTGGTCTACGCCAGCTTTCCTTGACTCCAGTTCAGGCTTGTTATCCACAAAGCTTTCAACGACGGGCCCAAAGCTTTCCACCTTGGCTTTTTTTTCCCCAACAGTGCAGCCGTCGGACCATATGCATTCAGTGGCCTTTGAGAACTGCTGTGGGAGAAAGCCATTTGACATCTAGGCCCCAAAACTTGACATTCTCCTTAGTCCTTTCAAATGCAAACAATGCCAGCTTAGGCGTCTTCTCTGTCACATTAGCATGCCAAGTCCCAGAATGCTCAGCGGCCCACTGGATGACACTTTTGTGTCTCACCTCAATGTCAATACCTCCTCCAAGGATGGGCAGAAATTGGCAGACACTGATTTGGTTAGCTTTGCGCAGTGGCAGTATCATAGCCAATGAGGTCCACCTGAGGCGTGATTATTGCTAATTGAAAACTAATCCCAATACCCCGCTGTGATGACTTGAAATACAGTCAGCACTGGCAATTTTTGAGAGTCTCTCAGGAGACTGAGCAATATGTTTGAAACAGCAGAAAAGCAATGGCTTCTAAGATGCAGACTGAGATGTGTTAGAGTTGAGGAAGCGGGTCACGGGGCCGGGGACACTATAGAGATCTTTTGTGTCATCACGCAGCCTGCTGAGTAGAACAATATGTGATTGCCACGTCATGCTCGTTCCCCCCCACTTGCCTTTAATCCAGAGTGGACTCTACCTCATTCAATTTTTCCTTGCTTTTTCTCTGCTAGACCTGGCATCATGAGGCAAAAGGTGAACTTTCTTTATTTGTAACCCAGTCAATTAGGAAGAATACTGGAAGCGTGTTGGTCCAGGGTTAAGGAACCAGTTTGGCCGGTGTGTTTTTTGCAAGGCCCTTGTTTCCAGTGAAAGAGCATTGACCTATAAGTTACACTAAGCCAGAAACTTTCAGCGTTCTCCATCTCTACCAGACTGGACCCTATCTGCATGGTTGCAAGCTGTCCTAAAAAATGGAATGGGAGAGGACGATTGGCCAGCCGGAGTGAGCCAAATACTTGTGCATTCAGGCACACATCTCCTCTTTCTTTTGGGCGCATGGTCTTTTTCTGCCATAAAAGTGAAGTTTCAAGCAGATTGGACTGTTTTGGAGGTGGAGCTTTCAGAGCCCGGATAGCTCAGTCGGTAGAGCATCAGACTTTTAATCTGAGGGTCCAGGGTTCAAGTCCCTGTTCGGGCGGTAGCTTTGTCCTTGTTGTTGAGCTGCGGATAAGGTAATCTTTATGCCCATCTGCCGGAGTGCTCACTGGCCTAGAGAGAGGAAATGTCCTAAGGGATGCAAAATTCCCCCTTTCAAGGCTCTGTGAATCTAGCCCAGAAATAAAGGTGGCTGCAGGTGTTTGCCTGAACAACTGATTCCCAACAAGCCTGGTCTACGCCAGCTTTCCTGGACTCCAGTTCAGGCTTGTTATCCACAAAGCTTTCAACGACGGGCCCAAAGCTTTCCACCTTGGCTTTTTTTTCCCCAACAGTGCAGCCGTCGGACCATATGCATTCAGTGGCCTTTGAGAACTGCTGTGGGAGAAAGCCATTTGACATTTGACATCTAGGCCCCAAAACTTGACATTCTCCTTAGTCCTTTCAAATGCAAACAATGCCAGCTTAGGCGTCTTCTCTGTCACATTAGCATGCCAAGTCCCAGAATGCTCAGCGGCCCACTGGATGACACTTTTGTGTCTCACCTCAATGTCAATACCTCCTCCAAGGATGGGCAGAAATTGGCAGACACTGATTTGGTTAGCTTTGCGCAGTGGCAGTATCATAGCCAATGAGGTCCACCTGAGGCGTGATTATTGCTAATTGAAAACTAATCCCAATACCCCGCTGTGATGACTTGAAATACAGTCAGCACTGGCAATTTTTGAGAGTCTCTCAGGAGACTGAGCAATATGTTTGAAACAGCAGAAAAGCAATGGCTTCTAAGATGCAGACTGAGATGTGTTAGAGTTGAAGAAGCGGGTCACGGGGCCGGGGACACTATAGAGATCTTTTGTGTCATCACGCAGCCTGCTGAGTAGAACAATATGTGATTGCCACGTCATGCTCGTTCCCCCCCACTTGCCTTTAATCCAGAGTGGACTCTACCTCATTAAATTTTTCCTTGCTTTTTCTCTGCTAGACCTGGCATCATGAGGCAAAAGGTGAACTTTCTTTATTTGTAACCCAGTCAATTAGGAAGAATACTGGAAGCGTGTTGGTCCAGGGTTAAGGAACCAGTTTGGCCGGTGTGTTTTTTGCAAGGCCCTTGTTTCCAGTGAAAGAGCATTGACCTATAAGTTACACTAAGCCAGAAACTTTCAGCGTTCTCCAGCTCTACCAGACTGGACCCTATCTGCATGGTTGCAAGCTGTCCTAAAAAATGGAATGGGAGAGGACGATTGGCCAGCCGGAGTGAGCCAAATACTTGTGCATTCAGGCACACATCTCCTCTTTCTTTTGGGCGCATGGTCTTTTTCTGCCATAAAAGTGAAGATTCAAGCAGATTGGACTGTTTTGGAGGTGGAGCTTTCAGAGCCCGGATAGCTCAGTCGGTAGAGCATCAGACTTTTAATCTGAGGGTCCAGGGTTCAAGTCCCTGTTTGGGCGGTAGCTTTGTCCTTGTTGTTGAGCTGCGGATAAGGTAATCTTTATGCCCATCTGCCGGAGTGCTCACTGGCCTAGAGAGAGGAAATGTCCTAAGGGATGCAAAATTCCCCCTTTCAAGGCTCTGTGAATCTAGCCCAGAAATAAAGGTGGCTGCAGGTGTTTGCCTGAACAACTGATTCCCAACAAGCCTGGTCTACGCCAGCTTTCCTGGACACCAGTTCAGGCTTGTTATCCACAAAGCTTTCAACGACGGGCCCAAAGCTTTCCACCTTGGCTTTTTTTTCCCCAACAGTGCAGCCGTCGGACCATATGCATTCAGTGGCCTTTGAGAACTGCTGTGGGAGAAAGCCATTTGACATTTGACATCTAGGCCCCAAAACTTGACATTCTCCTTAGTCCTTTCAAATGCAAACAATGCCAGCTTAGGCGTCTTCTCTGTCACATTAGCATGCCAAGTCCCAGAATGCTCAGCGGCCCACTGGATGACACTTTTGTGTCTCACCTCAATGTCAATACCTCCTCCAAGGATGGGCAGAAATTGGCAGACACTGATTTGGTTAGCTTTGCGCAGTGGCAGTATCATAGCCAATGAGGTCCACCTGAGGCGTGATTATTGCTAATTGAAAACTAATCCCAATACCCCGCTGTGATGACTTGAAATACAGTCAGCACTGGCAATTTTTGAGAGTCTCTCAGGAGACTGAGCAATATGTTTGAAACAGCAGAAAAGCAATGGCTTCTAAGATGCAGACTGAGATGTGTTAGAGTTGAGGAAGCGGGTCACGGGGCCGGGGACACTATAGAGATCTTTTGTGTCATCACGCAGCCTGCTGAGTAGAACAATATGTGATTGCCACGTCATGCTCGTTCCCCCCCACTTGCCTTTAATCCAGAGTGGACTCTACCTCATTCAATTTTTCCTTGCTTTTTCTCTGCTAGACCTGGCATCATGAGGCTAAAGGTGAACTTTCTTTATTTGTAACCCAGTCAATTAGGAAGAATACTGGAAGCGTGTTGGTCCAGGGTTAAGGAACCAGTTTGGCCGGTGTGTTTTTTGCAAGGCCCTTGTTTCCAGTGAAAGAGCATTGACCTATAAGTTACACTAAGCCAGAAACTTTCAGCGTTCTCCATCTCTACCAGACTGGACCCTATCTGCATGGTTGCAAGCTGTCCTAAAAAATGGAATGGGAGAGGACGATTGGCCAGCCGGAGTGAGCCAAATACTTGTGCATTCAGGCACACATCTCCTCTTTCTTTTGGGCGCATGGTCTTTTTCTGCCATAAAAGTGAAGTTTCAAGCAGATTGGACTGTTTTGGAGGTGGAGCTTTCAGAGCCCGGATAGCTCAGTCGGTAGAGCATCAGACTTTTAATCTGAGAGTCCAGGGTTCAAGTCCCTGTTCGGGCGGTAGCTTTGTCCTTGTTGTTGAGCTGCGGATAAGGTAATCTTTATGCCCATCTGCCGGAGTGCTCACTGGCCTAGAGAGAGGAAATGTCCTAAGGGATGCAAAATTCCCCCTTTCAAGGCTCTGTGAATCTAGCCCAGAAATAAAGGTGGCTGCAGGTGTTTGCCTGAACAACTGATTCCCAACAAGCCTGGTCTACGCCAGCTTTCCTGGACTCCAGTGCAGGCTTGTTATCCACAAAGCTTTCCACCTTGGCTTTTTTTTCCCCAACAGTGCAGCCGTCGGACCATATGCATTCAGTGGCCTTTGAGAACTGCTGTGGGAGAAAGCCATTTGACATCTAGGCCCCAAAACTTGACATTCTCCTTAGTCCTTTCAAATGCAAACAATGCCAGCTTAGGCGTCTTCTCTGTCATATTAGCATGCCAAGTCCCAGAATGCTCAGCGGCCCACTGGATGACACTTTTGTGTCTCACCTCAATGTCAATACCTCCTCCAAGGATGGGCAGAAATTGGCAGACACTGATTTGGTTAGCTTTGCGCAGTGGCAGTATCATAGCCAATGAGGTCCACCTGAGGCGTGATTATTGCTAATTGAAAACTAATCCCAATACCCCGCTGTGATGACTTGAAATACAGTCAGCACTGGCAATTTTTGAGAGTCTCTCAGGAGACTGAGCAATATGTTTGAAACAGCAGAAAAGCAATGGCTTCTAAGATGCAGACTGAGATGTGTTAGAGTTGAGGAAGCGGGTCACGGGGCCGGGGACACTATAGAGATCTTTTGTGTCATCACGCAGCCTGCTGAGTAGAACAATATGTGATTGCCACGTCATGCTCGTTCCCCCCCACTTGCCTTTAATCCAGAGTGGACTCTACCTCATTAAATTTTTCCTTGCTTTTTCTCTGCTAGACCTGGCATCATGAGGCTAAAGGTGAACTTTCTTTATTTGTAACCCAGTCAATTAGGAAGAATACTGGAAGCGTGTTGGTCCAGGGTTAAGGAACCAGTTTGGCCGGTGTGTTTTTTGCAAGGCCCTTGTTTCCAGTGAAAGAGCATTGACCTATAAGTTACACTAAGCCAGAAACTTTCAGCGTTCTCCATCTCTACCAGACTGGACCCTATCTGCATGGTTGCAAGCTGTCCTAAAAAATGGAATGGGAGAGGACGATTGGCCAGCCGGAGTGAGCCAAATACTTGTGCATTCAGGCACACATCTCCTCTTTCTTTTGGCCGAATGGTCTTTTTCTGCCATAAAAGTGAAGTTTCAAGCAGATTGGACTGTTTTGGAGGTTTCAGAGCCCGGATAGCTCAGTCGGTAGAGCATCAGACTTTTAATCTGAGGGTCCAGGGTTCAAGTCCCTGTTTGGGCGGTAGCTTTGTCCTTGTTGTTGAGCTGCGGATAAGGTAATCTTTATGCCCATCTGCCGGAGTGCTCACTGGCCTAGAGAGAGGAAATGTCCTAAGGGATGCAAAATTCCCCCTTTCAAGGCTCTGTGAATCTAGCCCAGAAATAAAGGTGGCTGCAGGTGTTTGCCTGAACAACTGATTCCCAACAAGCCTGGTCTACGCCAGCTTTCCTGGACACCAGTTCAGGCTTGTTATCCACAAAGCTTTCAACGACGGGCCCAAAGCTTTCCACCTTGGCTTTTTTTTCCCCAACAGTGCAGCCGTCGGACCATATGCATTCAGTGGCCTTTGAGAACTGCTGTGGGAGAAAGCCATTTGACATTTGACATCTAGGCCCCAAAACTTGACATTCTCCTTAGTCCTTTCAAATGCAAACAATGCCAGCTTAGGCGTCTTCTCTGTCACATTAGCATGCCAAGTCCCAGAATGCTCAGCGGCCCACTGGATGACACTTTTGTGTCTCACCTCAATGTCAATACCTCCTCCAAGGATGGGCAGAAATTGGCAGACACTGATTTGGTTAGCTTTGCGCAGTGGCAGTATCATAGCCAATGAGGTCCACCTGAGGCGTGATTATTGCTAATTGAAAACTAATCCCAATACCCCGCTGTGATGACTTGAAATACAGTCAGCACTGGCAATTTTTGAGAGTCTCTCAGGAGACTGAGCAATATGTTTGAAACAGCAGAAAAGCAATGGCTTCTAAGATGCAGACTGAGATGTGTTAGAGTTGAGGAAGCGGGTCACGGGGCCGGGGACACTATAGAGATCTTTTGTGTCATCACGCAGCCTGCTGAGTAGAACAATATGTGATTGCCACGTCATGCTCGTTCCCCCCCACTTGCCTTTAATCCAGAGTGGACTCTACCTCATTCAATTTTTCCTTGCTTTTTCTCTGCTAGACCTGGCATCATGAGGCTAAAGGTGAACTTTCTTTATTTGTAACCCAGTCAATTAGGAAGAATACTGGAAGCGTGTTGGTCCAGGGTTAAGGAACCAGTTTGGCCGGTGTGTTTTTTGCAAGGCCCTTGTTTCCAGTGAAAGAGCATTGACCTATAAGTTACACTAAGCCAGAAACTTTCAGCGTTCTCCATCTCTACCAGACTGGACCCTATCTGCATGGTTGCAAGCTGTCCTAAAAAATGGAATGGGAGAGGACGATTGGCCAGCCGGAGTGAGCCAAATACTTGTGCATTCAGGCACACATCTCCTCTTTCTTTTGGGCGCATGGTCTTTTTCTGCCATAAAAGTGAAGTTTCAAGCAGATTGGACTGTTTTGGAGGTGGAGCTTTCAGAGCCCGGATAGCTCAGTCGGTAGAGCATCAGACTTTTAATCTGAGAGTCCAGGGTTCAAGTCCCTGTTCGGGCGGTAGCTTTGTCCTTGTTGTTGAGCTGCGGATAAGGTAATCTTTATGCCCATCTGCCGGAGTGCTCACTGGCCTAGAGAGAGGAAATGTCCTAAGGGATGCAAAATTCCCCCTTTCAAGGCTCTGTGAATCTAGCCCAGAAATAAAGGTGGCTGCAGGTGTTTGCCTGAACAACTGATTCCCAACAAGCCTGGTCTACGCCAGCTTTCCTGGACTCCAGTGCAGGCTTGTTATCCACAAAGCTTTCCACCTTGGCTTTTTTTTCCCCAACAGTGCAGCCGTCGGACCATATGCATTCAGTGGCCTTTGAGAACTGCTGTGGGAGAAAGCCATTTGACATCTAGGCCCCAAAACTTGACATTCTCCTTAGTCCTTTCAAATGCAAACAATGCCAGCTTAGGCGTCTTCTCTGTCATATTAGCATGCCAAGTCCCAGAATGCTCAGCGGCCCACTGGATGACACTTTTGTGTCTCACCTCAATGTCAATACCTCCTCCAAGGATGGGCAGAAATTGGCAGACACTGATTTGGTTAGCTTTGCGCAGTGGCAGTATCATAGCCAATGAGGTCCACCTGAGGCGTGATTATTGCTAATTGAAAACTAATCCCAATACCCCGCTGTGATGACTTGAAATACAGTCAGCACTGGCAATTTTTGAGAGTCTCTCAGGAGACTGAGCAATATGTTTGAAACAGCAGAAAAGCAATGGCTTCTAAGATGCAGACTGAGATGTGTTAGAGTTGAGGAAGCGGGTCACGGGGCCGGGGACACTATAGAGATCTTTTGTGTCATCACGCAGCCTGCTGAGTAGAACAATATGTGATTGCCACGTCATGCTCGTTCCCCCCCACTTGCCTTTAATCCAGAGTGGACTCTACCTCATTCAATTTTTCCTTGCTTTTTCTCTGCTAGACCTGGCATCATGAGGCTAAAGGTGAACTTTCTTTATTTGTAACCCAGTCAATTAGGAAGAATACTGGAAGCGTGTTGGTCCAGGGTTAAGGAACCAGTTTGGCCGGTGTGTTTTTTGCAAGGCCCTTGTTTCCAGTGAAAGAGCATTGACCTATAAGTTACACTAAGCCAGAAACTTTCAGCGTTCTCCATCTCTACCAGACTGGACCCTATCTGCATGGTTGCAAGCTGTCCTAAAAAATGGAATGGGAGAGGACGATTGGCCAGCCGGAGTGAGCCAAATACTTGTGCATTCAGGCACACATCTCCTCTTTCTTTTGGGCGCATGGTCTTTTTCTGCCATAAAAGTGAAGTTTCAAGCAGATTGGACTGTTTTGGAGGTTTCAGAGCCCGGATAGCTCAGTCGGTAGAGCATCAGACTTTTAATCTGAGGGTCCAGGGTTCAAGTCCCTGTTCGGGCGGTAGCTTTGTCCTTGTTGTTGAGCTGCGGATAAGGTAATCTTTATGCCCATCTGCCGGAGTGCTCACTGGCCTAGAGAGAGGAAATGTCCTAAGGGATGCAAAATTCCCCCTTTCAAGGCTCTGTGAATCTAGCCCAGAAATAAAGGTGGCTGCAGGTGTTTGCCTGAACAACTGATTCCCAACAAGCCTGGTCTACGCCAGCTTTCCTGGACTCCAGTGCAGGCTTGTTATCCACAAAGCTTTCCACCTTGGCTTTTTTTTCCCCAACAGTGCAGCCGTCGGACCATATGCATTCAGTGGCCTTTGAGAACTGCTGTGGGAGAAAGCCATTTGACATCTAGGCCCCAAAACTTGACATTCTCCTTAGTCCTTTCAAATGCAAACAATGCCAGCTTAGGCGTCTTCTCTGTCATATTAGCATGCCAAGTCCCAGAATGCTCAGCGGCCCACTGGATGACACTTTTGTGTCTCACCTCAATGTCAATACCTCCTCCAAGGATGGGCAGAAATTGGCAGACACTGATTTGGTTAGCTTTGCGCAGTGGCAGTATCATAGCCAATGAGGTCCACCTGAGGCGTGATTATTGCTAATTGAAAACTAATCCCAATACCCCGCTGTGATGACTTGAAATACAGTCAGCACTGGCAATTTTTGAGAGTCTCTCAGGAGACTGAGCAATATGTTTGAAACAGCAGAAAAGCAATGGCTTCTAAGATGCAGACTGAGATGTGTTAGAGTTGAGGAAGCGGGTCACGGGGCCGGGGACACTATAGAGATCTTTTGTGTCATCACGCAGCCTGCTGAGTAGAACAATATGTGATTGCCACGTCATGCTCGTTCCCCCCCACTTGCCTTTAATCCAGAGTGGACTCTACCTCATTAAATTTTTCCTTGCTTTTTCTCTGCTAGACCTGGCATCATGAGGCTAAAGGTGAACTTTCTTTATTTGTAACCCAGTCAATTAGGAAGAATACTGGAAGCGTGTTGGTCCAGGGTTAAGGAACCAGTTTGGCCGGTGTGTTTTTTGCAAGGCCCTTGTTTCCAGTGAAAGAGCATTGACCTATAAGTTACACTAAGCCAGAAACTTTCAGCGTTCTCCATCTCTACCAGACTGGACCCTATCTGCATGGTTGCAAGCTGTCCTAAAAAATGGAATGGGAGAGGACGATTGGCCAGCCGGAGTGAGCCAAATACTTGTGCATTCAGGCACACATCTCCTCTTTCTTTTGGCCGAATGGTCTTTTTCTGCCATAAAAGTGAAGTTTCAAGCAGATTGGACTGTTTTGGAGGTTTCAGAGCCCGGATAGCTCAGTCGGTAGAGCATCAGACTTTTAATCTGAGGGTCCAGGGTTCAAGTCCCTGTTTGGGCGGTAGCTTTGTCCTTGTTGTTGAGCTGCGGATAAGGTAATCTTTATGCCCATCTGCCGGAGTGCTCACTGGCCTAGAGAGAGGAAATGTCCTAAGGGATGCAAAATTCCCCCTTTCAAGGCTCTGTGAATCTAGCCCAGAAATAAAGGTGGCTGCAGGTGTTTGCCTGAACAACTGATTCCCAACAAGCCTGGTCTACGCCAGCTTTCCTGGACACCAGTTCAGGCTTGTTATCCACAAAGCTTTCAACGACGGGCCCAAAGCTTTCCACCTTGGCTTTTTTTCCCCCAACAGTGCAGCCGTCGGACCATATGCATTCAGTGGCCTTTGAGAACTGCTGTGGGAGAAAGCCATTTGACATCTAGGCCCCAAAACTTGACATTCTCCTTAGTCCTTTCAAATGCAAACAATGCCAGCTTAGGCGTCTTCTCTGTCATATTAGCATGCCAAGTCCCAGAATGCTCAGCGGCCCACTGGATGACACTTTTGTGTCTCACCTCAATGTCAATACCTCCTCCAAGGATGGGCAGAAATTGGCAGACACTGATTTGGTTAGCTTTGCGCAGTGGCAGTATCATAGCCAATGAGGTCCACCTGAGGCGTGATTATTGCTAATTGAAAACTAATCCCAATACCCCGCTGTGATGACTTGAAATACAGTCAGCACTGGCAATTTTTGAGAGTCTCTCAGGAGACTGAGCAATATGTTTGAAACAGCAGAAAAGCAATGGCTTCTAAGATGCAGACTGAGATGTGTTAGAGTTGAGGAAGCGGGTCACGGGGCCGGGGACACTATAGAGATCTTTTGTGTCATCACGCAGCCTGCTGAGTAGAACAATATGTGATTGCCACGTCATGCTCGTTCCCCCCCACTTGCCTTTAATCCAGAGTGGACTCTACCTCATTCAATTTTTCCTTGCTTTTTCTCTGCTAGACCTGGCATCATGAGGCTAAAGGTGAACTTTCTTTATTTGTAACCCAGTCAATTAGGAAGAATACTGGAAGCGTGTTGGTCCAGGGTTAAGGAACCAGTTTGGCCGGTGTGTTTTTTGCAAGGCCCTTGTTTCCAGTGAAAGAGCATTGACCTATAAGTTACACTAAGCCAGAAACTTTCAGCGTTCTCCATCTCTACCAGACTGGACCCTATCTGCATGGTTGCAAGCTGTCCTAAAAAATGGAATGGGAGAGGACGATTGGCCAGCCGGAGTGAGCCAAATACTTGTGCATTCAGGCACACATCTCCTCTTTCTTTTGGGCGCATGGTCTTTTTCTGCCATAAAAGTGAAGTTTCAAGCAGATTGGACTGTTTTGGAGGTGGAACTTTCAGAGCCCGGATAGCTCAGTCGGTAGAGCATCAGACTTTTAATCTGAGGGTCCAGGGTTCAAGTCCCTGTTCGGGCGGTAGCTTTGTCCTTGTTGTTGAGCTGCGGATAAGGTAATCTTTATGCCCATCTGCCGGAGTGCTCACAGGCCTAGAGAGAGGAAATGTCCTAAGGGATGCAAAATTCCCCCTTTCAAGGCTCTGTGAATCTAGCCCAGAAATAAAGGTGGCTGCAGGTGTTTGCCTGAACAACTGATTCCCAACAAGCCTGGTCTACGCCAGCTTTCCTGGACTCCAGTTCAGGCTTGTTATCCACAAAGCTTTCAACGACGGGCCCAAAGCTTTCCACCTTGGCTTTTTTTTCCCCAACAGTGCAGCCGTCGGACCATATGCATTCAGTGGCCTTTGAGAACTGCTGTGGGAGAAAGCCATTTGACATTTGACATCTAGGCCCCAAAACTTGACATTCTCCTTAGTCCTTTCAAATGCAAACAATGCCAGCTTAGGCGTCTTCTCTGTCACATTAGCATGCCAAGTCCCAGAATGCTCAGCGGCCCACTGGATGACACTTTTGTGTCTCACCTCAATGTCAATACCTCTTCCAAGGATGGGCAGAAATTGGCAGACACTGATTTGGTTAGCTTTGCGCAGTGGCAGTATCATAGCCAATGAGGTCCACCTGAGGCGTGATTATTGCTAATTGAAAACTAATCCCAATACCCCGCTGTGATGACTTGAAATACAGTCAGCACTGGCAATTTTTGAGAGTCTCTCAGGAGACTGAGCAATATGTTTGAAACAGCAGAAAAGCAATGGCTTCTAAGATGCAGACTGAGATGTGTTAGAGTTGAGGAAGCGGGTCACGGGGCCGGGGACACTATAGAGATCTTTTGTGTCATCACGCAGCCTGCTGAGTAGAACAATATGTGATTGCCACGTCATGCTCGTTCCCCCCCACTTGCCTTTAATCCAGAGTGGACTCTACCTCATTAAATTTTTCCTTGCTTTTTCTCTGCTAGACCTGGCATCATGAGGCTAAAGGTGAACTTTCTTTATTTGTAACCCAGTTAATTAGGAAGAATACTGGAAGCGTGTTGGTCCAGGGTTAAGGAACCAGTTTGGCCGGTGTGTTTTTTGCAAGGCCCTTGTTTCCAGTGAAAGAGCATTGACCTATAAGTTACACTAAGCCAGAAACTTTCAGCGTTCTCCATCTCTACCAGACTGGACCCTATCTGCATGGTTGCAAGCTGTCCTAAAAAATGGAATGGGAGAGGACGATTGGCCAGCCGGAGTGAGCCAAATACTTGTGCATTCAGGCACACATCTCCTCTTTCTTTTGGGCGCATGGTCTTTTTCTGCCATAAAAGTGAAGTTTCAAGCAGATTGGACTGTTTTGGAGGTGGAGCTTTCAGAGCCCGGATAGCTCAGTCGGTAGAGCATCAGACTTTTAATCTGAGGGTTCAAGTCCCTGTTCGGGCGGTAGCTTTGTCCTTGTTGTTGAGCTGCGGATAAGGTAATCTTTATGCCCATCTGCCGGAGTGCTCACTGGCCTAGAGAGAGGAAATGTCCTAAGGGATGCAAAATTCCCCCTTTCAAGGCTCTGTGAATCTAGCCCAGAAATAAAGGTGGCTGCAGGTGTTTGCCTGAACAACTGATTCCCAACAAGCCTGGTCTACGCCAGCTTTCCTGGACTCCAGTTCAGGCTTGTTATCCACAAAGCTTTCAACGACGGGCCCAAAGCTTTC
This sequence comes from Staurois parvus, assembly GCF_062004578.1. Taxonomy (NCBI): domain Eukaryota; kingdom Metazoa; phylum Chordata; class Amphibia; order Anura; family Ranidae; genus Staurois; species Staurois parvus. The sequence continues at coordinate 856,398 of NW_028318485.1, read as the reverse complement.
CACCTTGGCTTTTTTTTCCCCAACAGTGCAGCCGTCGGACCATATGCATTCAGTGGCCTTTGAGAACTGCTGTGGGAGAAAGCCATTTGACATCTAGGCCCAAAACTTGACATTCTCCTTAGTCCTTTCAAATGCAAACAATGCCAGCTTAGGCGTCTTCTCTGTCACATTAGCATGCCAAGTCCCAGAATGCTCAGCGGCCCACTGGATGACACTTTTGTGTCTCACCTCAATGTCAATACCTCCTCCAAGGATGGGCAGAAATTGGCAGACACTGATTTGGTTAGCTTTGCGCAGTGGCAGTATCATAGCCAATGAGGTCCACCTGAGGCGTGATTATTGCTAATTGAAAACTAATCCCAATACCCCGCTGTGATGACTTGAAATACAGTCAGCACTGGCAATTTTTGAGAGTCTCTCAGGAGACTGAGCAATATGTTTGAAACAGCAGAAAAGCAATGGCTTCTAAGATGCAGACTGAGATGTGTTAGAGTTGAGGAAGCGGGTCACGGGGCCGGGGACACTATAGAGATCTTTTGTGTCATCACGCAGCCTGCTGAGTAGAACAATATGTGATTGCCACGTCATGCTCGTTCCCCCCCACTTGCCTTTAATCCAGAGTGGACTCTACCTCATTCAATTTTTCCTTGCTTTTTCTCTGCTAGACCTGGCATCATGAGGCTAAAGGTGAACTTTCTTTATTTGTAACCCAGTCAATTAGGAAGAATACTGGAAGCGTGTTGGTCCAGGGTTAAGGAACCAGTTTGGCCGGTGTGTTTTTTGCAAGGCCCTTGTTTCCAGTGAAAGAGCATTGACCTATAAGTTACACTAAGCCAGAAACTTTCAGCGTTCTCCATCTCTACCAGACTGGACCCTATCTGCATGGTTGCAAGCTGTCCTAAAAAATGGAATGGGAGAGGACGATTGGCCAGCCGGAGTGAGCCAAATACTTGTGCATTCAGGCACACATCTCCTCTTTCTTTTGGGCGCATGGTCTTTTTCTGCCATAAAAGTGAAGTTTCAAGCAGATTGGACTGTCTTGGAGGTTTCAGAGCCCGGATAGCTCAGTCGGTAGAGCATCAGACTTTTAATCTGAGGGTCCAGGGTTCAAGTCCCTGTTCGGGCGGTAGCTTTGTCCTTGTTGTTGAGCTGAGGATAAGGTAATCTTTATGCCCATCTGCCGGAGTGCTCACAGGCCTAGAGAGAGGAAATGTCCTAAGGGATGCAAAATTCCCCCTTTCAAGGCTCTGTGAATCTAGCCCAGAAATAAAGGTGGCTGCAGGTGTTTGCCTGAACAACTGATTCCCAACAAGCCTGGTCTACGCCAGCTTTCCTGGACTCCAGTTCAGGCTTGTTATCCACAAAGCTTTCAACGACGGGCCCAAAGCTTTCCACCTTGGCTTTTTTTTCCCCAACAGTGCAGCCGTCGGACCATATGCATTCAGTGGCCTTTGAGAACTGCTGTGAGAGAAAGCCATTTGACATTTGACATCTAGGCCCCAAAACTTGACATTCTCCTTAGTCCTTTCAAATGCAAACAATGCCAGCTTAGGCGTCTTCTCTGTCACATTAGCATGCCAAGTCCCAGAATGCTCAGCGGCCCACTGGATGACACTTTTGTGTCTCACCTCAATGTCAATACCTCTTCCAAGGATGGGCAGAAATTGGCAGACACTGATTTGGTTAGCTTTGCGCAGTGGCAGTATCATAGCCAATGAGGTCCACCTGAGGCGTGATTATTGCTAATTGAAAACTAATCCCAATACCCCGCTGTGATGACTTGAAATACAGTCAGCACTGGCAATTTTTGAGAGTCTCTCAGGAGACTGAGCAATATGTTTGAAACAGCAGAAAAGCAATGGCTTCTAAGATGCAGACTGAGATGTGTTAGAGTTGAGGAAGCGGGTCACGGGGCCGGGGACACTATAGAGATCTTTTGTGTCATCACGCAGCCTGCTGAGTAGAACAATATGTGATTGCCACGTCATGCTCGTTCCCCCCCACTTGCCTTTAATCCAGAGTGGACTCTACCTCATTCAATTTTTCCTTGCTTTTTCTCTGCTAGACCTGGCATCATGAGGCTAAAGGTGAACTTTCTTTATTTGTAACCCAGTCAATTAGGAAGAATACTGGAAGCGTGTTGGTCCAGGGTTAAGGAACCAGTTTGGCCGGTGTGTTTTTTGCAAGGCCCTTGTTTCCAGTGAAAGAGCATTGACCTATAAGTTACACTAAGCCAGAAACTTTCAGCGTTCTCCATCTCTACCAGACTGGACCCTATCTGCATGGTTGCAAGCTGTCCTAAAAAATGGAATGGGAGAGGACGATTGGCCAGCCGGAGTGAGCCAAATACTTGTGCATTCAGGCACACATCTCCTCTTTCTTTTGGGCGCATGGTCTTTTTCTGCCATAAAAGTGAAGTTTCAAGCAGATTGGACTGTTTTGGAGGTGGAGCTTTCAGAGCCCGGATAGCTCAGTCGGTAGAGCATCAGACTTTTAATCTGAGGGTTCAAGTCCCTGTTCGGGCGGTAGCTTTGTCCTTGTTGTTGAGCTGCGGATAAGGTAATCTTTATGCCCATCTGCCGGAGTGCTCACTGGCCTAGAGAGAGGAAATGTCCTAAGGGATGCAAAATTCCCCCTTTCAAGGCTCTGTGAATCTAGCCCAGAAATAAAGGTGGCTGCAGGTGTTTGCCTGAACAACTGATTCCCAACAAGCCTGGTCTACGCCAGCTTTCCTGGACTCCAGTGCAGGCTTGTTATCCACAAAGCTTTCCACCTTGGCTTTTTTTTCCCCAACAGTGCAGCCGTCGGACCATATGCATTCAGTGGCCTTTGAGAACTGCTGTGGGAGAAAGCCATTTGACATCTAGGCCCCAAAACTTGACATTCTCCTTAGTCCTTTCAAATGCAAACAATGCCAGCTTAGGCGTCTTCTCTGTCACATTAGCATGCCAAGTCCCAGAATGCTCAGCGGCCCACTGGATGACACTTTTGTGTCTCACCTCAATGTCAATACCTCCTCCAAGGATGGGCAGAAATTGGCAGACACTGATTTGGTTAGCTTTGCGCAGTGGCAGTATCATAGCCAATGAGGTCCACCTGAGGCGTGATTATTGCTAATTGAAAACTAATCCCAATACCCCGCTGTGATGACTTGAAATACAGTCAGCACTGGCAATTTTTGAGAGTCTCTCAGGAGACTGAGCAATATGTTTGAAACAGCAGAAAAGCAATGGCTTCTAAGATGCAGACTGAGATGTGTTAGAGTTGAGGAAGCGGGTCACGGGGCCGGGGACACTATAGAGATCTTTTGTGTCATCACGCAGCCTGCTGAGTAGAACAATATGTGATTGCCACGTCATGCTCGTTCCCCCCCACTTGCCTTTAATCCAGAGTGGACTCTACCTCATTCAATTTTTCCTTGCTTTTTCTCTGCTAGACCTGGCATCATGAGGCTAAAGGTGAACTTTCTTTATTTGTAACCCAGTCAATTAGGAAGAATACTGGAAGCGTGTTGGTCCAGGGTTAAGGAACCAGTTTGGCCGGTGTGTTTTTTGCAAGGCCCTTGTTTCCAGTGAAAGAGCATTGACCTATAAGTTACACTAAGCCAGAAACTTTCAGCGTTCTCCATCTCTACCAGACTGGACCCTATCTGCATGGTTGCAAGCTGTCCTAAAAAATGGAATGGGAGAGGACGATTGGCCAGCCGGAGTGAGCCAAATACTTGTGCATTCAGGCACACATCTCCTCTTTCTTTTGGGCGCATGGTCTTTTTCTGCCATAAAAGTGAAGTTTCAAGCAGATTGGACTGTTTTGGAGGTGGAACTTTCAGAGCCCGGATAGCTCAGTCGGTAGAGCATCAGACTTTTAATCTGAGGGTCCAGGGTTCAAGTCCCTGTTCGGGCGGTAGCTTTGTCCTTGTTGTTGAGCTGCGGATAAGGTAATCTTTATGCCCATCTGCCGGAGTGCTCACAGGCCTAGAGAGAGGAAATGTCCTAAGGGATGCAAAATTCCCCCTTTCAAGGCTCTGTGAATCTAGCCCAGAAATAAAGGTGGCTGCAGGTGTTTGCCTGAACAACTGATTCCCAACAAGCCTGGTCTACGCCAGCTTTCCTGGACTCCAGTTCAGGCTTGTTATCCACAAAGCTTTCAACGACGGGCCCAAAGCTTTCCACCTTGGCTTTTTTTTCCCCAACAGTGCAGCCGTCGGACCATATGCATTCAGTGGCCTTTGAGAACTGCTGTGGGAGAAAGCCATTTGACATTTGACATCTAGGCCCCAAAACTTGACATTCTCCTTAGTCCTTTCAAATGCAAACAATGCCAGCTTAGGCGTCTTCTCTGTCACATTAGCATGCCAAGTCCCAGAATGCTCAGCGGCCCACTGGATGACACTTTTGTGTCTCACCTCAATGTCAATACCTCTTCCAAGGATGGGCAGAAATTGGCAGACACTGATTTGGTTAGCTTTGCGCAGTGGCAGTATCATAGCCAATGAGGTCCACCTGAGGCGTGATTATTGCTAATTGAAAACTAATCCCAATACCCCGCTGTGATGACTTGAAATACAGTCAGCACTGGCAATTTTTGAGAGTCTCTCAGGAGACTGAGCAATATGTTTGAAACAGCAGAAAAGCAATGGCTTCTAAGATGCAGACTGAGATGTGTTAGAGTTGAGGAAGCGGGTCACGGGGCCGGGGACACTATAGAGATCTTTTGTGTCATCACGCAGCCTGCTGAGTAGAAAAATATGTGATTGCCACGTCATGCTCGTTCCCCCCCACTTGCCTTTAATCCAGAGTGGACTCTACCTCATTAAATTTTTCCTTGCTTTTTCTCTGCTAGACCTGGCATCATGAGGCTAAAGGTGAACTTTCTTTATTTGTAACCCAGTCAATTAGGAAGAATACTGGAAGCGTGTTGGTCCAGGGTTAAGGAACCAGTTTGGCCGGTGTGTTTTTTGCAAGGCCCTTGTTTCCAGTGAAAGAGCATTGACCTATAAGTTACACTAAGCCAGAAACTTTCAGCGTTCTCCATCTCTACCAGACTGGACCCTATCTGCATGGTTGCAAGCTGTCCTAAAAAATGGAATGGGAGAGGACGATTGGCCAGCCGGAGTGAGCCAAATACTTGTGCATTCAGGCACACATCTCCTCTTTCTTTTGGCCGAATGGTCTTTTTCTGCCATAAAAGTGAAGTTTCAAGCAGATTGGACTGTCTTGGAGGTTTCAGAGCCCGGATAGCTCAGTCGGTAGAGCATCAGACTTTTAATCTGAGGGACCAGGGTTCAAGTCCCTGTTTGGGCGGTAGCTTTGTCCTTGTTGTTGAGCTGCGGATAAGGTAATCTTTATGCCCATCTGCCGGAGTGCTCACTGGCCTAGAGAGAGGAAATGTCCTAAGGGATGCAAAATTCCCCCTTTCAAGGCTCTGTGAATCTAGCCCAGAAATAAAGGTGGCTGCAGGTGTTTGCCTGAACAACTGATTCCCAACAAGCCTGGTCTACGCCAGCTTTCCTGGACTCCAGTTCAGGCTTGTTATCCACAAAGCTTTCAACGACGGGCCCAAAGCTTTCCACCTTGGCTTTTTTTTCCCCAACAGTGCAGCCGTCGGACCATATGCATTCAGTGGCCTTTGAGAACTGCTGTGGGAGAAAGCCATTTGACATCTAGGCCCCAAAACTTGACATTCTCCTTAGTCCTTTCAAATGCAAACAATGCCAGCTTAGGCGTCTTCTCTGTCACATTAGCATGCCAAGTCCCAGAATGCTCAGCGGCCCACTGGATGACACTTTTGTGTCTCACCTCAATGTCAATACCTCTTCCAAGGATGGGCAGAAATTGGCAGACACTGATTTGGTTAGCTTTGCGCAGTGGCAGTATCATAGCCAATGAGGTCCACCTGAGGCGTGATTATTGCTAATTGAAAACTAATCCCAATACCCCGCTGTGATGACTTGAAATACAGTCAGCACTGGCAATTTTTGAGAGTCTCTCAGGAGACTGAGCAATATGTTTGAAACAGCAGAAAAGCAATGGCTTCTAAGATGCAGACTGAGATGTGTTAGAGTTGAGGAAGCGGGTCACGGGGCCGGGGACACTATAGAGATCTTTTGTGTCATCACGCAGCCTGCTGAGTAGAACAATATGTGATTGCCACGTCATGCTCGTTCCCCCCCACTTGCCTTTAATCCAGAGTGGACTCTACCTCATTCAATTTTTCCTTGCTTTTTCTCTGCTAGACCTGGCATCATGAGGCTAAAGGTGAACTTTCTTTATTTGTAACCCAGTCAATTAGGAAGAATACTGGAAGCGTGTTGGTCCAGGGTTAAGGAACCAGTTTGGCCGGTGTGTTTTTTGCAAGGCCCTTGTTTCCAGTGAAAGAGCATTGACCTATAAGTTACACTAAGCCAGAAACTTTCAGCGTTCTCCATCTCTACCAGACTGGACCCTATCTGCATGGTTGCAAGCTGTCCTAAAAAATGGAATGGGAGAGGACGATTGGCCAGCCGGAGTGAGCCAAATACTTGTGCATTCAGGCACACATCTCCTCTTTCTTTTGGGCGCATGGTCTTTTTCTGCCATAAAAGTGAAGTTTCAAGCAGATTGGACTGTTTTGGAGGTGGAGCTTTCAGAGCCCGGATAGCTCAGTCGGCAGAGCATCAGACTTTTAATCTGAGGGTTCAAGTCCCTGTTCGGGCGGTAGCTTTGTCCTTGTTGTTGAGCTGCGGATAAGGTAATCTTTATGCCCATCTGCCGGAGTGCTCACTGGCCTAGAGAGAGGAAATGTCCTAAGGGATGCAAAATTCCCCCTTTCAAGGCTCTGTGAATTTAGCCCAGAAATAAAGGTGGCTGCAGGTGTTTGCCTGAACAACTGATTCCCAACAAGCCTGGTCTACGCCAGCTTTCCTGGACTCCAGTGCAGGCTTGTTATCCACAAAGCTTTCCACCTTGGCTTTTTTTCCCCCAACAGTGCAGCCGTCGGACCATATGCATTCAGTGGCCTTTGAGAACTGCTGTGGGAGAAAGCCATTTGACATCTAGGCCCCAAAACTTGACATTCTCCTTAGTCCTTTCAAATGCAAACAATGCCAGCTTAGGCGTCTTCTCTGTCATATTAGCATGCCAAGTCCCAGAATGCTCAGCGGCCCACTGGATGACACTTTTGTGTCTCACCTCAATGTCAATACCTCCTCCAAGGATGGGCAGAAATTGGCAGACACTGATTTGGTTAGCTTTGCGCAGTGGCAGTATCATAGCCAATGAGGTCCACCTGAGGCGTGATTATTGCTAATTGAAAACTAATCCCAATACCCCGCTGTGATGACTTGAAATACAGTCAGCACTGGCAATTTTTGAGAGTCTCTCAGGAGACTGAGCAATATGTTTGAAACAGCAGAAAAGCAATGGCTTCTAAGATGCAGACTGAGATGTGTTAGAGTTGAGGAAGCGGGTCACGGGGCCGGGGACACTATAGAGATCTTTTGTGTCATCACGCAGCCTGCTGAGTAGAACAATATGTGATTGCCACGTCATGCTCGTTCCCCCCCACTTGCCTTTAATCCAGAGTGGACTCTACCTCATTCAATTTTTCCTTGCTTTTTCTCTGCTAGACCTGGCATCATGAGGCTAAAGGTGAACTTTCTTTATTTGTAACCCAGTCAATTAGGAAGAATACTGGAAGCGTGTTGGTCCAGGGTTAAGGAACCAGTTTGGCCGGTGTGTTTTTTGCAAGGCCCTTGTTTCCAGTGAAAGAGCATTGACCTATAAGTTACACTAAGCCAGAAACTTTCAGCGTTCTCCATCTCTACCAGACTGGACCCTATCTGCATGGTTGCAAGCTGTCCTAAAAAATGGAATGGGAGAGGACGATTGGCCAGCCGGAGTGAGCCAAATACTTGTGCATTCAGGCACACATCTCCTCTTTCTTTTGGGCGCATGGTCTTTTTCTGCCATAAAAGTGAAGTTTCAAGCAGATTGGACTGTTTTGGAGGTGGAACTTTCAGAGCCCGGATAGCTCAGTCGGTAGAGCATCAGACTTTTAATCTGAGGGTCCAGGGTTCAAGTCCCTGTTCGGGCGGTAGCTTTGTCCTTGTTGTTGAGCTGCGGATAAGGTAATCTTTATGCCCATCTGCCGGAGTGCTCACAGGCCTAGAGAGAGGAAATGTCCTAAGGGATGCAAAATTCCCCCTTTCAAGGCTCTGTGAATCTAGCCCAGAAATAAAGGTGGCTGCAGGTGTTTGCCTGAACAACTGATTCCCAACAAGCCTGGTCTACGCCAGCTTTCCTGGACTCCAGTTCAGGCTTGTTATCCACAAAGCTTTCAACGACGGGCCCAAAGCTTTCCACCTTGGCTTTTTTTTCCCCAACAGTGCAGCCGTCGGACCATATGCATTCAGTGGCCTTTGAGAACTGCTGTGGGAGAAAGCCATTTGACATTTGACATCTAGGCCCCAAAACTTGACATTCTCCTTAGTCCTTTCAAATGCAAACAATGCCAGCTTAGGCGTCTTCTCTGTCACATTAGCATGCCAAGTCCCAGAATGCTCAGCGGCCCACTGGATGACACTTTTGTGTCTCACCTCAATGTCAATACCTCTTCCAAGGATGGGCAGAAATTGGCAGACACTGATTTGGTTAGCTTTGCGCAGTGGCAGTATCATAGCCAATGAGGTCCACCTGAGGCGTGATTATTGCTAATTGAAAACTAATCCCAATACCCCGCTGTGATGACTTGAAATACAGTCAGCACTGGCAATTTTTGAGAGTCTCTCAGGAGACTGAGCAATATGTTTGAAACAGCAGAAAAGCAATGGCTTCTAAGATGCAGACTGAGATGTGTTAGAGTTGAGGAAGCGGGTCACGGGGCCGGGGACACTATAGAGATCTTTTGTGTCATCACGCAGCCTGCTGAGTAGAACAATATGTGATTGCCACGTCATGCTCGTTCCCCCCCACTTGCCTTTAATCCAGAGTGGACTCTACCTCATTAAATTTTTCCTTGCTTTTTCTCTGCTAGACCTGGCATCATGAGGCTAAAGGTGAACTTTCTTTATTTGTAACCCAGTTAATTAGGAAGAATACTGGAAGCGTGTTGGTCCAGGGTTAAGGAACCAGTTTGGCCGGTGTGTTTTTTGCAAGGCCCTTGTTTCCAGTGAAAGAGCATTGACCTATAAGTTACACTAAGCCAGAAACTTTCAGCGTTCTCCATCTCTACCAGACTGGACCCTATCTGCATGGTTGCAAGCTGTCCTAAAAAATGGAATGGGAGAGGACGATTGGCCAGCCGGAGTGAGCCAAATACTTGTGCATTCAGGCACACATCTCCTCTTTCTTTTGGGCGCATGGTCTTTTTCTGCCATAAAAGTGAAGTTTCAAGCAGATTGGACTGTTTTGGAGGTGGAGCTTTCAGAGCCCGGATAGCTCAGTCGGTAGAGCATCAGACTTTTAATCTGAGGGTTCAAGTCCCTGTTCGGGCGGTAGCTTTGTCCTTGTTGTTGAGCTGCGGATAAGGTAATCTTTATGCCCATCTGCCGGAGTGCTCACTGGCCTAGAGAGAGGAAATGTCCTAAGGGATGCAAAATTCCCCCTTTCAAGGCTCTGTGAATCTAGCCCAGAAATAAAGGTAGCTGCAGGTGTTTGCCTGAACAACTGATTCCCAACAAGCCTGGTCTACGCCAGCTTTCCTGGACTCCAGTTCAGGCTTGTTATCCACAAAGCTTTCAACGACGGGCCCAAAGCTTTCCACCTTGGCTTTTTTTTCCCCAACAGTGCAGCCGTCGGACCATATGCATTCAGTGGCCTTTGAGAACTGCTGTGGGAGAAAGCCATTTGACATCTAGGCCCAAAACTTGACATTCTCCTTAGTCCTTTCAAATGCAAACAATGCCAGCTTAGGCGTCTTCTCTGTCACATTAGCATGCCAAGTCCCAGAATGCTCAGCGGCCCACTGGATGACACTTTTGTGTCTCACCTCAATGTCAATACCTCCTCCAAGGATGGGCAGAAATTGGCAGACACTGATTTGGTTAGCTTTGCGCAGTGGCAGTATCATAGCCAATGAGGTCCACCTGAGGCGTGATTATTGCTAATTGAAAACTAATCCCAATACCCCGCTGTGATGACTTGAAATACAGTCAGCACTGGCAATTTTTGAGAGTCTCTCAGGAGACTGAGCAATATGTTTGAAACAGCAGAAAAGCAATGGCTTCTAAGATGCAGACTGAGATGTGTTAGAGTTGAGGAAGCGGGTCACGGGGCCGGGGACACTATAGAGATCTTTTGTGTCATCACGCAGCCTGCTGAGTAGAACAATATGTGATTGCCACGTCATGCTCGTTCCCCCCCACTTGCCTTTAATCCAGAGTGGACTCTACCTCATTCAATTTTTCCTTGCTTTTTCTCTGCTAGACCTGGCATCATGAGGCAAAAGGTGAACTTTCTTTATTTGTAACCCAGTCAATTAGGAAGAATACTGGAAGCGTGTTGGTCCAGGGTTAAGGAACCAGTTTGGCCGGTGTGTTTTTTGCAAGGCCCTTGTTTCCAGTGAAAGAGCATTGACCTATAAGTTACACTAAGCCAGAAACTTTCAGCGTTCTCCATCTCTACCAGACTGGACCCTATCTGCATGGTTGCAAGCTGTCCTAAAAAATGGAATGGGAGAGGACGATTGGCCAGCCGGAGTGAGCCAAATACTTGTGCATTCAGGCACACATCTCCTCTTTCTTTTGGGCGCATGGTCTTTTTCTGCCATAAAAGTGAAGATTCAAGCAGATTGGACTGTTTTGGAGGTGGAACTTTCAGAGCCCGGATAGCTCAGTCGGTAGAGCATCAGACTTTTAATCTGAGGGTCCAGGGTTCAAGTCCCTGTTTGGGCGGTAGCTTTGTCCTTGTTGTTGTGCTGCGGATAAGGTAATCTTTATGCCCATCTGCCGGAGTGCTCACTGGCCTAGAGAGAGGAAATGTCCTAAGGGATGCAAAATTCCCCCTTTCAAGGCTCTGTGAATCTAGCCCAGAAATAAAGGTGGCTGCAGGTGTTTGCCTGAACAACTGATTCCCAACAAGCCTGGTCTACGCCAGCTTTCCTGGACTCCAGTTCAGGCTTGTTATCCACAAAGCTTTCAACGACGGGCCCAAAGCTTTCCACCTTGGCTTTTTTTTCCCCAACAGTGCAGCCGTCGGACCATATGCATTCAGTGGCCTTTGAGAACTGCTGTGGGAGAAAGCCATTTGACATTTGACATCTAGGCCCCAAAACTTGACATTCTCCTTAGTCCTTTCAAATGCAAACAATGCCAGCTTAGGCGTCTTCTCTGTCACATTAGCATGCCAAGTCCCAGAATGCTCAGCGGCCCACTGGATGACACTTTTGTGTCTCACCTCAATGTCAATACCTCCTCCAAGGATGGGCAGAAATTGGCAGACACTGATTTGGTTAGCTTTGCGCAGTGGCAGTATCATAGCCAATGAGGTCCACCTGAGGCGTGATTATTGCTAATTGAAAACTAATCCCAATACCCCGCTGTGATGACTTGAAATACAGTCAGCACTGGCAATTTTTGAGAGTCTCTCAGGAGACTGAGCAATATGTTTGAAACAGCAGAAAAGCAATGGCTTCTAAGATGCAGACTGAGATGTGTTAGAGTTGAGGAAGCGGGTCACGGGGCCGGGGACACTATAGAGATCTTTTGTGTCATCACGCAGCCTGCTGAGTAGAACAATATGTGATTGCCACGTCATGCTCGTTCCCCCCCACTTGCCTTTAATCCAGAGTGGACTCTACCTCATTCAATTTTTCCTTGCTTTTTCTCTGCTAGACCTGGCATCATGAGGCTAAAGGTGAACTTTCTTTATTTGTAACCCAGTCAATTAGGAAGAATACTGGAAGCGTGTTGGTCCAGGGTTAAGGAACCAGTTTGGCCGGTGTGTTTTTTGCAAGGCCCTTGTTTCCAGTGAAAGAGCATTGACCTATAAGTTACACTAAGCCAGAAACTTTCAGCGTTCTCCATCTCTACCAGACTGGACCCTATCTGCATGGTTGCAAGCTGTCCTAAAAAATGGAATGGGAGAGGACGATTGGCCAGCCGGAGTGAGCCAAATACTTGTGCATTCAGGCACACATCTCCTCTTTCTTTTGGGCGCATGGTCTTTTTCTGCCATAAAAGTGAAGTTTCAAGCAGATTGGACTGTTTTGGAGGTGGAGCTTTCAGAGCCCGGATAGCTCAGTCGGTAGAGCATCAGACTTTTAATCTGAGGGTCCAGGGTTCAAGTCCCTGTTCGGGCGGTAGCTTTGTCCTTGTTGTTGAGCTGCGGATAAGGTAATCTTTATGCCCATCTGCCGGAGTGCTCACTGGCCTAGAGAGAGGAAATGTCCTAAGGGATGCAAAATTCCCCCTTTCAAGGCTCTGTGAATCTAGCCCAGAAATAAAGGTGGCTGCAGGTGTTTGCCTGAACAACTGATTCCCAACAAGCCTGGTCTACGCCAGCTTTCCTGGACTCCAGTTCAGGCTTGTTATCCACAAAGCTTTCAACGACGGGCCCAAAGCTTTCCACCTTGGCTTTTTTTTCCCCAACAGTGCAGCCGTCGGACCATATGCATTCAGTGGCCTTTGAGAACTGCTGTGGGAGAAAGCCATTTGACATTTGACATCTAGGCCCCAAAACTTGACATTCTCCTTAGTCCTTTCAAATGCAAACAATGCCAGCTTAGGCGTCTTCTCTGTCACATTAGCATGCCAAGTCCCAGAATGCTCAGCGGCCCACTGGATGACACTTTTGTGTCTCACCTCAATGTCAATACCTCTTCCAAGGATGGACAGAAATTGGCAGACACTGATTTGGTTAGCTTTGCGCAGTGGCAGTATCATAGCCAATGAGGTCCACCTGAGGCGTGATTATTGCTAATTGAAAACTAATCCCAATACCCCGCTGTGATGACTTGAAATACAGTCAGCACTGGCAATTTTTGAGAGTCTCTCAGGAGACTGAGCAATATGTTTGAAACAGCAGAAAAGCAATGGCTTCTAAGATGCAGACTGAGATGTGTTAGAGTTGAGGAAGCGGGTCACGGGGCCGGGGACACTATAGAGATCTTTTGTGTCATCACGCAGCCTGCTGAGTAGAACAATATGTGATTGCCACGTCATGCTCGTTCCCCCCCACTTGCCTTTAATCCAGAGTGGACTCTACCTCATTCAATTTTTCCTTGCTTTTTCTCTGCTAGACCTGGCATCATGAGGCTAAAGGTGAACTTTCTTTATTTGTAACCCAGTTAATTAGGAAGAATACTGGAAGCGTGTTGGTCCAGGGTTAAGGAACCAGTTTGGCCGGTGTGTTTTTTGCAAGGCCCTTGTTTCCAGTGAAAGAGCATTGACCTATAAGTTACACTAAGCCAGAAACTTTCAGCGTTCTCCATCTCTACCAGACTGGACCCTATCTGCATGGTTGCAAGCTGTCCTAAAAAATGGAATGGGAGAGGACGATTGGCCAGCCGGAGTGAGCCAAATACTTGTGCATTCAGGCACACATCTCCTCTTTCTTTTGGGCGCATGGTCTTTTTCTGCCATAAAAGTGAAGTTTCAAGCAGATTGGACTGTTTTGGAGGTGGAGCTTTCAGAGCCCGGATAGCTCAGTCGGTAGAGCATCAGACTTTTAATCTGAGGGTTCAAGTCCCTGTTCGGGCGGTAGCTTTGTCCTTGTTGTTGAGCTGCGGATAAGGTAATCTTTATGCCCATCTGCCGGAGTGCTCACTGGCCTAGAGAGAGGAAATGTCCTAAGGGATGCAAAATTCCCCCTTTCAAGGCTCTGTGAATCTAGCCCAGAAATAAAGGTAGCTGCAGGTGTTTGCCTGAACAACTGATTCCCAACAAGCCTGGTCTACGCCAGCTTTCCTGGACTCCAGTTCAGGCTTGTTATCCACAAAGCTTTCAACGACGGGCCCAAAGCTTTCCACCTTGGCTTTTTTTTCCCCAACAGTGCAGCCGTCGGACCATATGCATTCAGTGGCCTTTGAGAACTGCTGTGGGAGAAAGCCATTTGACATCTAGGCCCAAAACTTGACATTCTCCTTAGTCCTTTCAAATGCAAACAATGCCAGCTTAGGCGTCTTCTCTGTCACATTAGCATGCCAAGTCCCAGAATGCTCAGCGGCCCACTGGATGACACTTTTGTGTCTCACCTCAATGTCAATACCTCCTCCAAGGATGGGCAGAAATTGGCAGACACTGATTTGGTTAGCTTTGCGCAGTGGCAGTATCATAGCCAATGAGGTCCACCTGAGGCGTGATTATTGCTAATTGAAAACTAATCCCAATACCCCGCTGTGATGACTTGAAATACAGTCAGCACTGGCAATTTTTGAGAGTCTCTCAGGAGACTGAGCAATATGTTTGAAACAGCAGAAAAGCAATGGCTTCTAAGATGCAGACTGAGATGTGTTAGAGTTGAGGAAGCGGGTCACGGGGCCGGGGACACTATAGAGATCTTTTGTGTCATCACGCAGCCTGCTGAGTAGAACAATATGTGATTGCCACGTCATGCTCGTTCCCCCCCACTTGCCTTTAATCCAGAGTGGACTCTACCTCATTAAATTTTTCCTTGCTTTTTCTCTGCTAGACCTGGCATCATGAGGCTAAAGGTGAACTTTCTTTATTTGTAACCCAGTCAATTAGGAAGAATACTGGAAGCGTGTTGGTCCAGGGTTAAGGAACCAGTTTGGCCGGTGTGTTTTTTGCAAGGCCCTTGTTTCCAGTGAAAGAGCATTGACCTATAAGTTACACTAAGCCAGAAACTTTCAGCGTTCTCCATCTCTACCAGACTGGACCCTATCTGCATGGTTGCAAGCTGTCCTAAAAAATGGAATGGGAGAGGACGATTGGCCAGCCGGAGTGAGCCAAATACTTGTGCATTCAGGCACACATCTCCTCTTTCTTTTGGCCGAATGGTCTTTTTCTGCCATAAAAGTGAAGTTTCAAGCAGATTGGACTGTCTTGGAGGTTTCAGAGCCCGGATAGCTCAGTTGGTAGAGCATCAGACTTTTAATCTGAGGGTCCAGGGTTCAAGTCCCTGTTCGGGCGGTAGCTTTGTCCTTGTTGTTGAGCTGAGGATAAGGTAATCTTTATGCCCATCTGCCGGAGTGCTCACAGGCCTAGAGAGAGGAAATGTCCTAAGGGATGCAAAATTCCCCCTTTCAAGGCTCTGTGAATCTAGCCCAGAAATAAAGGTGGCTGCAGGTGTTTGCCTGAACAACTGATTCCCAACAAGCCTGGTCTACGCCAGCTTTCCTGGACTCCAGTGCAGGCTTGTTATCCACAAAGCTTTCCACCTTGGCTTTTTTTTCCCCAACAGTGCAGCCGTCGGACCATATGCATTCAGTGGCCTTTGAGAACTGCTGTGGGAGAAAGCCATTTGACATCTAGGCCCCAAAACTTGACATTCTCCTTAGTCCTTTCAAATGCAAACAATGCCAGCTTAGGCGTCTTCTCTGTCACATTAGCATGCCAAGTCCCAGAATGCTCAGCGGCCCACTGGATGACACTTTTGTGTCTCACCTCAATGTCAATACCTCCTCCAAGGATGGGCAGAAATTGGCAGACACTGATTTGGTTAGCTTTGCGCAGTGGCAGTATCATAGCCAATGAGGTCCACCTGAGGCGTGATTATTGCTAATTGAAAACTAATCCCAATACCCCGCTGTGATGACTTGAAATACAGTCAGCACTGGCAATTTTTGAGAGTCTCTCAGGAGACTGAGCAATATGTTTGAAACAGCAGAAAAGCAATGGCTTCTAAGATGCAGACTGAGATGTGTTAGAGTTGAGGAAGCGGGTCACGGGGCCGGGGACACTATAGAGATCTTTTGTGTCATCACGCAGCCTGCTGAGTAGAACAATATGTGATTGCCACGTCATGCTCGTTCCCCCCCACTTGCCTTTAATCCAGAGTGGACTCTACCTCATTAAATTTTTCCTTGCTTTTTCTCTGCTAGACCTGGCATCATGAGGCTAAAGGTGAACTTTCTTTATTTGTAACCCAGTCAATTAGGAAGAATACTGGAAGCGTGTTGGTCCAGGGTTAAGGAACCAGTTTGGCCGGTGTGTTTTTTGCAAGGCCCTTGTTTCCAGTGAAAGAGCATTGACCTATAAGTTACACTAAGCCAGAAACTTTCAGCGTTCTCCATCTCTACCAGACTGGACCCTATCTGCATGGTTGCAAGCTGTCCTAAAAAATGGAATGGGAGAGGACGATTGGCCAGCCGGAGTGAGCCAAATACTTGTGCATTCAGGCACACATCTCCTCTTTCTTTTGGGCGCATGGTCTTTTTCTGCCATAAAAGTGAAGATTCAAGCAGATTGGACTGTTTTGGAGGTGGAACTTTCAGAGCCCGGATAGCTCAGTCGGTAGAGCATCAGACTTTTAATCTGAGGGTCCAGGGTTCAAGTCCCTGTTTGGGCGGTAGCTTTGTCCTTGTTGTTGTGCTGCGGATAAGGTAATCTTTATGCCCATCTGCCGGAGTGCTCACTGGCCTAGAGAGAGGAAATGTCCTAAGGGATGCAAAATTCCCCCTTTCAAGGCTCTGTGAATCTAGCCCAGAAATAAAGGTGGCTGCAGGTGTTTGCCTGAACAACTGATTCCCAACAAGCCTGGTCTACGCCAGCTTTCCTGGACTCCAGTTCAGGCTTGTTATCCACAAAGCTTTCAACGACGGGCCCAAAGCTTTCCACCTTGGCTTTTTTTTCCCCAACAGTGCAGCCGTCGGACCATATGCATTCAGTGGCCTTTGAGAACTGCTGTGGGAGAAAGCCATTTGACATTTGACATCTAGGCCCCAAAACTTGACATTCTCCTTAGTCCTTTCAAATGCAAACAATGCCAGCTTAGGCGTCTTCTCTGTCACATTAGCATGCCAAGTCCCAGAATGCTCAGCGGCCCACTGGATGACACTTTTGTGTCTCACCTCAATGTCAATACCTCTTCCAAGGATGGGCAGAAATTGGCAGACACTGATTTGGTTAGCTTTGCGCAGTGGCAGTATCATAGCCAATGAGGTCCACCTGAGGCGTGATTATTGCTAATTGAAAACTAATCCCAATACCCCGCTGTGATGACTTGAAATACAGTCAGCACTGGCAATTTTTGAGAGTCTCTCAGGAGACTGAGCAATATGTTTGAAACAGCAGAAAAGCAATGGCTTCTAAGATGCAGACTGAGATGTGTTAGAGTTGAGGAAGCGGGTCACGGGGCCGGGGACACTATAGAGATCTTTTGTGTCATCACGCAGCCTGCTGAGTAGAACAATATGTGATTGCCACGTCATGCTCGTTCCCCCCCACTTGCCTTTAATCCAGAGTGGACTCTACCTCATTAAATTTTTCCTTGCTTTTTCTCTGCTAGACCTGGCATCATGAGGCTAAAGGTGAACTTTCTTTATTTGTAACCCAGTCAATTAGGAAGAATACTGGAAGCGTGTTGGTCCAGGGTTAAGGAACCAGTTTGGCCGGTGTGTTTTTTGCAAGGCCCTTGTTTCCAGTGAAAGAGCATTGACCTATAAGTTACACTAAGCCAGAAACTTTCAGCGTTCTCCATCTCTACCAGACTGGACCCTATCTGCATGGTTGCAAGCTGTCCTAAAAAATGGAATGGGAGAGGACGATTGGCCAGCCGGAGTGAGCCAAATACTTGTGCATTCAGGCACACATCTCCTCTTTCTTTTGGGCGCATGGTCTTTTTCTGCCATAAAAGTGAAGTTTCAAGCAGATTGGACTGTTTTGGAGGTGGAACTTTCAGAGCCCGGATAGCTCAGTCGGTAGAGCATCAGACTTTTAATCTGAGGGTCCAGGGTTCAAGTCCCTGTTCGGGCGGTAGCTTTGTCCTTGTTGTTGAGCTGCGGATAAGGTAATCTTTATGCCCATCTGCCGGAGTGCTCACAGGCCTAGAGAGAGGAAATGTCCTAAGGGATGCAAAATTCCCCCTTTCAAGGCTCTGTGAATCTAGCCCAGAAATAAAGGTGGCTGCAGGTGTTTGCCTGAACAACTGATTCCCAACAAGCCTGGTCTACGCCAGCTTTCCTGGACTCCAGTTCAGGCTTGTTATCCACAAAGCTTTCAACGACGGGCCCAAAGCTTTCCACCTTGGCTTTTTTTTCCCCAACAGTGCAGCCGTCGGACCATATGCATTCAGTGGCCTTTGAGAACTGCTGTGGGAGAAAGCCATTTGACATTTGACATCTAGGCCCCAAAACTTGACATTCTCCTTAGTCCTTTCAAATGCAAACAATGCCAGCTTAGGCGTCTTCTCTGTCACATTAGCATGCCAAGTCCCAGAATGCTCAGCGGCCCACTGGATGACACTTTTGTGTCTCACCTCAATGTCAATACCTCTTCCAAGGATGGGCAGAAATTGGCAGACACTGATTTGGTTAGCTTTGCGCAGTGGCAGTATCATAGCCAATGAGGTCCACCTGAGGCGTGATTATTGCTAATTGAAAACTAATCCCAATACCCCGCTGTGATGACTTGAAATACAGTCAGCACTGGCAATTTTTGAGAGTCTCTCAGGAGACTGAGCAATATGTTTGAAACAGCAGAAAAGCAATGGCTTCTAAGATGCAGACTGAGATGTGTTAGAGTTGAGGAAGCGGGTCACGGGGCCGGGGACACTATAGAGATCTTTTGTGTCATCACGCAGCCTGCTGAGTAGAACAATATGTGATTGCCACGTCATGCTCGTTCCCCCCCACTTGCCTTTAATCCAGAGTGGACTCTACCTCATTCAATTTTTCCTTGCTTTTTCTCTGCTAGACCTGGCATCATGAGGCTAAAGGTGAACTTTCTTTATTTGTAACCCAGTTAATTAGGAAGAATACTGGAAGCGTGTTGGTCCAGGGTTAAGGAACCAGTTTGGCCGGTGTGTTTTTTGCAAGGCCCTTGTTTCCAGTGAAAGAGCATTGACCTATAAGTTACACTAAGCCAGAAACTTTCAGCGTTCTCCATCTCTACCAGACTGGACCCTATCTGCATGGTTGCAAGCTGTCCTAAAAAATGGAATGGGAGAGGACGATTGGCCAGCCGGAGTGAGCCAAATACTTGTGCATTCAGGCACACATCTCCTCTTTCTTTTGGGCGCATGGTCTTTTTCTGCCATAAAAGTGAAGTTTCAAGCAGATTGGACTGTTTTGGAGGTGGAGCTTTCAGAGCCCGGATAGCTCAGTCGGTAGAGCATCAGACTTTTAATCTGAGGGTTCAAGTCCCTGTTCGGGCGGTAGCTTTGTCCTTGTTGTTGAGCTGCGGATAAGGTAATCTTTATGCCCATCTGCCGGAGTGCTCACTGGCCTAGAGAGAGGAAATGTCCTAAGGGATGCAAAATTCCCCCTTTCAAGGCTCTGTGAATCTAGCCCAGAAATAAAGGTGGCTGCAGGTGTTTGCCTGAACAACTGATTCCCAACAAGCCTGGTCTACGCCAGCTTTCCTGGACTCCAGTTCAGGCTTGTTATCCACAAAGCTTTCCACCTTGGCTTTTTTTTCCCCAACAGTGCAGCCGTCGGACCATATGCATTCAGTGGCCTTTGAGAACTGCTGTGGGAGAAAGCCATTTGACATCTAGGCCCCAAAACTTGACATTCTCCTTAGTCCTTTCAAATGCAAACAATGCCAGCTTAGGCGTCTTCTCTGTCATATTAGCATGCCAAGTCCCAGAATGCTCAGCGGCCCACTGGATGACACTTTTGTGTCTCACCTCAATGTCAATACCTCCTCCAAGGATGGGCAGAAATTGGCAGACACTGATTTGGTTAGCTTTGCGCAGTGGCAGTATCATAGCCAATGAGGTCCACCTGAGGCGTGATTATTGCTAATTGAAAACTAATCCCAATACCCCGCTGTGATGACTTGAAATACAGTCAGCACTGGCAATTTTTGAGAGTCTCTCAGGAGACTGAGCAATATGTTTGAAACAGCAGAAAAGCAATGGCTTCTAAGATGCAGACTGAGATGTGTTAGAGTTGAGGAAGCGGGTCACGGGGCCGGGGACACTATAGAGATCTTTTGTGTCATCACGCAGCCTGCTGAGTAGAACAATATGTGATTGCCACGTCATGCTCGTTCCCCCCCACTTGCCTTTAATCCAGAGTGGACTCTACCTCATTCAATTTTTCCTTGCTTTTTCTCTGCTAGACCTGGCATCATGAGGCTAAAGGTGAACTTTCTTTATTTGTAACCCAGTCAATTAGGAAGAATACTGGAAGCGTGTTGGTCCAGGGTTAAGGAACCAGTTTGGCCGGTGTGTTTTTTGCAAGGCCCTTGTTTCCAGTGAAAGAGCATTGACCTATAAGTTACACTAAGCCAGAAACTTTCAGCGTTCTCCATCTCTACCAGACTGGACCCTATCTGCATGGTTGCAAGCTGTCCTAAAAAATGGAATGGGAGAGGACGATTGGCCAGCCGGAGTGAGCCAAATACTTGTGCATTCAGGCACACATCTCCTCTTTCTTTTGGGCGCATGGTCTTTTTCTGCCATAAAAGTGAAGTTTCAAGCAGATTGGACTGTTTTGGAGGAGGAGCTTTCAGAGCCCGGATAGCTCAGTCGGTAGAGCATCAGACTTTTAATCTGAGGTTCAAGTCACTGTTCGGGCGATAGCTTTGTCCTTGTTGTTGAGCTGCGGATAAGGTAATCTTTATGCCCATCTGCCGGAGTGCTCACTGGCCTAGAGAGAGGAAATGTCCTAAGGGATGCAAAATTCCCCCTTTCAAGGCTCTGTGAATCTAGCCCAGAAATAAAGGTGGCTGCAGGTGTTTGCCTGAACAACTGATTCCCAACAAGCCTGGTCTACGCCAGCTTTCCTGGACTCCAGTTCAGGCTTGTTATCCACAAAGCTTTCAACGACGGGCCCAAAGCTTTCCACCTTGGCTTTTTTTTCCCCAACAGTGCAGCCGTCGGACCATATGCATTCAGTGGCCTTTGAGAACTGCTGTGGGAGAAAGCCATTTGACATTTGACATCTAGGCCCCAAAACTTGACATTCTCCTTAGTCCTTTCAAATGCAAACAATGCCAGCTTAGGCGTCTTCTCTGTCACATTAGCATGCCAAGTCCCAGAATGCTCAGCGGCCCACTGGATGACACTTTTGTGTCTCACCTCAATGTCAATACCTCTTCCAAGGATGGGCAGAAATTGGCAGACACTGATTTGGTTAGCTTTGCGCAGTGGCAGTATCATAGCCAATGAGGTCCACCTGAGGCGTGATTATTGCTAATTGAAAACTAATCCCAATACCCCGCTGTGATGACTTGAAATACAGTCAGCACTGGCAATTTTTGAGAGTCTCTCAGGAGACTGAGCAATATGTTTGAAACAGCAGAAAAGCAATGGCTTCTAAGATGCAGACTGAGATGTGTTAGAGTTGAGGAAGCGGGTCACGGGGCCGGGGACACTATAGAGATCTTTTGTGTCATCACGCAGCCTGCTGAGTAGAACAATATGTGATTGCCACGTCATGCTCGTTCCCCCCCACTTGCCTTTAATCCAGAGTGGACTCTACCTCATTAAATTTTTCCTTGCTTTTTCTCTGCTAGACCTGGCATCATGAGGCTAAAGGTGAACTTTCTTTATTTGTAACCCAGTCAATTAGGAAGAATACTGGAAGCGTGTTGGTCCAGGGTTAAGGAACCAGTTTGGCCGGTGTGTTTTTTGCAAGGCCCTTGTTTCCAGTGAAAGAGCATTGACCTATAAGTTACACTAAGCCAGAAACTTTCAGCGTTCTCCATCTCTACCAGACTGGACCCTATCTGCATGGTTGCAAGCTGTCCTAAAAAATGGAATGGGAGAGGACGATTGGCCAGCCGGAGTGAGCCAAATACTTGTGCATTCAGGCACACATCTCCTCTTTCTTTTGGGCGCATGGTCTTTTTCTGCCATAAAAGTGAAGTTTCAAGCAGATTGGACTGTTTTGGAGGTGGAGCTTTCAGAGCCCGGATAGCTCAGTCGGTAGAGCATCAGACTTTTAATCTGAGGGTCCAGGGTTCAAGTCCCTGTTCGGGCGGTAGCTTTGTCCTTGTTGTTGAGCTGCGGATAAGGTAATCTTTATGCCCATCTGCCGGAGTGCTCACTGGCCTAGAGAGAGGAAATGTCCTAAGGGATGCAAAATTCCCCCTTTCAAGGCTCTGTGAATCTAGCCCAGAAATAAAGGTGGCTGCAGGTGTTTGCCTGAACAACTGATTCCCAACAAGCCTGGTCTACGCCAGCTTTCCTGGACTCCAGTTCAGGCTTGTTATCCACAAAGCTTTCAACGACGGGCCCAAAGCTTTCCACCTTGGCTTTTTTTTCCCCAACAGTGCAGCCGTCGGACCATATGCATTCAGTGGCCTTTGAGAACTGCTGTGGGAGAAAGCCATTTGACATCTAGGCCCAAAACTTGACATTCTCCTTAGTCCTTTCAAATGCAAACAATGCCAGCTTAGGCGTCTTCTCTGTCACATTAGCATGCCAAGTCCCAGAATGCTCAGCGGCCCACTGGATGACACTTTTGTGTCTCACCTCAATGTCAATACCTCTTCCAAGGATGGGCAGAAATTGGCAGACACTGATTTGGTTAGCTTTGCGCAGTGGCAGTATCATAGCCAATGAGGTCCACCTGAGGCGTGATTATTGCTAATTGAAAACTAATCCCAATACCCCGCTGTGATGACTTGAAATACAGTCAGCACTGGCAATTTTTGAGAGTCTCTCAGGAGACTGAGCAATATGTTTGAAACAGCAGAAAAGCAATGGCTTCTAAGATGCAGACTGAGATGTGTTAGAGTTGAGGAAGCGGGTCACGGGGCCGGGGACACTATAGAGATCTTTTGTGTCATCACGCAGCCTGCTGAGTAGAACAATATGTGATTGCCACGTCATGCTCGTTCCCCCCCACTTGCCTTTAATCCAGAGTGGACTCTACCTCATTCAATTTTTCCTTGCTTTTTCTCTGCTAGACCTGGCATCATGAGGCTAAAGGTGAACTTTCTTTATTTGTAACCCAGTCAATTAGGAAGAATACTGGAAGCGTGTTGGTCCAGGGTTAAGGAACCAGTTTGGCCGGTGTGTTTTTTGCAAGGCCCTTGTTTCCAGTGAAAGAGCATTGACCTATAAGTTACACTAAGCCAGAAACTTTCAGCGTTCTCCATCTCTACCAGACTGGACCCTATCTGCATGGTTGCAAGCTGTCCTAAAAAATGGAATGGGAGAGGACGATTGGCCAGCCGGAGTGAGCCAAATACTTGTGCATTCAGGCACACATCTCCTCTTTCTTTTGGCCGAATGGTCTATTTCTGCCATAAAAGTGAAGTTTCAAGCAGATTGGACTGTCTTGGAGGTTTCAGAGCCCGGATAGCTCAGTCGGTAGAGCATCAGACTTTTAATCTGAGGGTCCAGGGTTCAAGTCCCTGTTCGGGCGGTAGCTTTGTCCTTGTTGTTGAGCTGCGGATAAGGTAATCTTTATGCCCATCTGCCGGAGTGCTCACAGGCCTAGAGAGAGGAAATGTCCTAAGGGATGCAAAATTCCCCCTTTCAAGGCTCTGTGAATCTAGCCCAGAAATAAAGGTGGCTGCAGGTGTTTGCCTGAACAACTGATTCCCAACAAGCCTGGTCTACGCCAGCTTTCCTGGACTCCAGTTCAGGCTTGTTATCCACAAAGCTTTCAACGACGGGCCCAAAGCTTTCCACCTTGGCTTTTTTTTCCCCAACAGTGCAGCCGTCGGACCATATGCATTCAGTGGCCTTTGAGACCTGCTGTGGGAGAAAGCCATTTGACATCTAGGCCCCAAAACTTGACATTCTCCTTAGTCCTTTCAAATGCAAACAATGCCAGCTTAGGCGTCTTCTCTGTCACATTAGCATGCCAAGTCCCAGAATGCTCAGCGGCCCACTGGATGACACTTTTGTGTCTCACCTCAATGTCAATACCTCCTCCAAGGATGGGCAGAAATTGGCAGACACTGATTTGGTTAGCTTTGCGCAGTGGCAGTATCATAGCCAATGAGGTCCACCTGAGGCGTGATTATTGCTAATTGAAAACTAATCCCAATACCCCGCTGTGATGACTTGAAATACAGTCAGCACTGGCAATTTTTGAGAGTCTCTCAGGAGACTGAGCAATATGTTTGAAACAGCAGAAAAGCAAATGGCTTCTAAGATGCAGACTGAGATGTGTTAGAGTTGAGGAAGCGGGTCACGGGGCCGGGGACACTATAGAGATCTTTTGTGTCATCACGCAGCCTGCTGAGTAGAACAATATGTGATTGCCACGTCATGCTCGTTCCCCCCCACTTGCCTTTAATCCAGAGTGGACTCTACCTCATTAAATTTTTCCTTGCTTTTTCTCTGCTAGACCCTGCATCATGAGGCTAAAGGTGAACTTAATTTATCTGTAACCCAGTCAATTAGGAAGAATACTGGAAGCGTGTTGGTCCAGGGTTAAGGAACCAGTTTGGCCGGTGTGTTTTTTGCAAGGCCCTTGTTTCCAGTGAAAGAGCATTGACCTATAAGTTACACTAAGCCAGAAACTTTCAGCGTTCTCCATCTCTACCAGACTGGACCCTATCTGCATGGTTGCAAGCTGTCCTAAAAAATGGAATGGGAGAGGACGATTGGCCAGCCGGAGTGAGCCAAATACTTGTGCATTCAGGCACACATCTCCTCTTTCTTTTGGGCGCATGGTCTTTTTCTGCCATAAAAGTGAAGTTTCAAGCAGATTGGACTGTTTTGGAGGTGGAGCTTTCAGAGCCCGGATAGCTCAGTCGGTAGAGCATCAGACTTTTAATCTGAGGGTTCAAGTCCCTGTTCGGGCGGTAGCTTTGTCCTTGTTGTTGAGCTGCGGATAAGGTAATCTTTATGCCCATCTGCCGGAGTGCTCACTGGCCTAGAGAGAGGAAATGTCCTAAGGGATGCAAAATTCCCCCTTTCAAGGCTCTGTGAATCTAGCCCAGAAATAAAGGTGGCTGCAGGTGTTTGCCTGAACAACTGATTCCCAACAAGCCTGGTCTACGCCAGCTTTCCTGGACTCCAGTTCAGGCTTGTTATCCACAAAGCTTTCAACGACGGGCCCAAAGCTTTCCACCTTGGCTTTTTTTTCCCCAACAGTGCAGCCGTCGGACCATATGCATTCAGTGGCCTTTGAGAACTGCTGTGGGAGAAAGCCATTTGACATCTAGGCCCAAAACTTGACATTCTCCTTAGTCCTTTCAAATGCAAACAATGCCAGCTTAGGCGTCTTCTCTGTCACATTAGCATGCCAAGTCCCAGAATGCTCAGCGGCCCACTGGATGACACTTTTGTGTCTCACCTCAATGTCAATACCTCCTCCAAGGATGGGCAGAAATTGGCAGACACTGATTTGGTTAGCTTTGCGCAGTGGCAGTATCATAGCCAATGAGGTCCACCTGAGGCGTGATTATTGCTAATTGAAAACTAATCCCAATACCCCGCTGTGATGACTTGAAATACAGTCAGCACTGGCAATTTTTGAGAGTCTCTCAGGAGACTGAGCAATATGTTTGAAACAGCAGAAAAGCAATGGCTTCTAAGATGCAGACTGAGATGTGTTAGAGTTGAGGAAGCGGGTCACGGGGCCGGGGACACTATAGAGATCTTTTGTGTCATCACGCAGCCTGCTGAGTAGAACAATATGTGATTGCCACGTCATGCTCGTTCCCCCCCACTTGCCTTTAATCCAGAGTGGACTCTACCTCATTAAATTTTTCCTTGCTTTTTCTCTGCTAGACCTGGCATCATGAGGCTAAAGGTGAACTTTCTTTATTTGTAACCCAGTCAATTAGGAAGAATACTGGAAGCGTGTTGGTCCAGGGTTAAGGAACCAGTTTGGCCGGTGTGTTTTTTGCAAGGCCCTTGTTTCCAGTGAAAGAGCATTGACCTATAAGTTACACTAAGCCAGAAACTTTCAGCGTTCTCCATCTCTACCAGACTGGACCCTATCTGCATGGTTGCAAGCTGTCCTAAAAAATGGAATGGGAGAGGACGATTGGCCAGCCGGAGTGAGCCAAATACTTGTGCATTCAGGCACACATCTCCTCTTTCTTTTGGCCGAATGGTCTTTTTCTGCCATAAAAGTGAAGTTTCAAGCAGATTGGACTGTCTTGGAGGTTTCAGAGCCCGGATAGCTCAGTTGGTAGAGCATCAGACTTTTAATCTGAGGGTCCAGGGTTCAAGTCCCTGTTCGGGCGGTAGCTTTGTCCTTGTTGTTGAGCTGAGGATAAGGTAATCTTTATGCCCATCTGCCGGAGTGCTCACAGGCCTAGAGAGAGGAAATGTCCTAAGGGATGCAAAATTCCCCCTTTCAAGGCTCTGTGAATCTAGCCCAGAAATAAAGGTGGCTGCAGGTGTTTGCCTGAACAACTGATTCCCAACAAGCCTGGTCTACGCCAGCTTTCCTGGACTCCAGTTCAGGCTTGTTATCCACAAAGCTTTCAACGACGGGCCCAAAGCTTTCCACCTTGGCTTTTTTTTCCCCAACAGTGCAGCCGTCGGACCATATGCATTCAATGGCCTTTGAGAACTGCTGTGGGAGAAAGCCATTTGACATTTGACATCTAGGCCCCAAAACTTGACATTCTCCTTAGTCCTTTCAAATGCAAACAATGCCAGCTTAGGCGTCTTCTCTGTCACATTAGCATGCCAAGTCCCAGAATGCTCAGCGGCCCACTGGATGACACTTTTGTGTCTCACCTCAATGTCAATACCTCTTCCAAGGATGGGCAGAAATTGGCAGACACTGATTTGGTTAGCTTTGCGCAGTGGCAGTATCATAGCCAATGAGGTCCACCTGAGGCGTGATTATTGCTAATTGAAAACTAATCCCAATACCCCGCTGTGATGACTTGAAATACAGTCAGCACTGGCAATTTTTGAGAGTCTCTCAGGAGACTGAGCAATATGTTTGAAACAGCAGAAAAGCAATGGCTTCTAAGATGCAGACTGAGATGTGTTAGAGTTGAGGAAGCGGGTCACGGGGCCAGGGACACTATAGAGATCTTTTGTGTCATCACGCAGCCTGCTGAGTAGAACAATATGTGATTGCCACGTCATGCTCGTTCCCCCCCACTTGCCTTTAATCCAGAGTGGACTCTACCTCATTAAATTTTTCCTTGCTTTTTCTCTGCTAGACCTGGCATCATGAGGCTAAAGGTGAACTTTCTTTATTTGTAACCCAGTTAATTAGGAAGAATACTGGAAGCGTGTTGGTCCAGGGTTAAGGAACCAGTTTGGCCGGTGTGTTTTTTGCAAGGCCCTTGTTTCCAGTGAAAGAGCATTGACCTATAAGTTACACTAAGCCAGAAACTTTCAGCGTTCTCCATCTCTACCAGACTGGACCCTATCTGCATGGTTGCAAGCTGTCCTAAAAAATGGAATGGGAGAGGACGATTGGCCAGCCGGAGTGAGCCAAATACTTGTGCATTCAGGCACACATCTCCTCTTTCTTTTGGGCGCATGGTCTTTTTCTGCCATAAAAGTGAAGTTTCAAGCAGATTGGACTGTTTTGGAGGTGGAGCTTTCAGAGCCCGGATAGCTCAGTCGGTAGAGCATCAGACTTTTAATCTGAGGGTTCAAGTCCCTGTTCGGGCGGTAGCTTTGTCCTTGTTGTTGAGCTGCGGATAAGGTAATCTTTATGCCCATCTGCCGGAGTGCTCACTGGCCTAGAGAGAGGAAATGTCCTAAGGGATGCAAAATTCCCCCTTTCAAGGCTCTGTGAATCTAGCCCAGAAATAAAGGTGGCTGCAGGTGTTTGCCTGAACAACTGATTCCCAACAAGCCTGGTCTACGCCAGCTTTCCTGGACTCCAGTTCAGGCTTGTTATCCACAAAGCTTTCAACGACGGGCCCAAAGCTTTCCACCTTGGCTTTTTTTTCCCCAACAGTGCAGCCGTCGGACCATATGCATTCAGTGGCCTTTGAGAACTGCTGTGGGAGAAAGCCATTTGACATCTAGGCCCAAAACTTGACATTCTCCTTAGTCCTTTCAAATGCAAACAATGCCAGCTTAGGCGTCTTCTCTGTCACATTAGCATGCCAAGTCCCAGAATGCTCAGCGGCCCACTGGATGACACTTTTGTGTCTCACCTCAATGTCAATACCTCCTCCAAGGATGGGCAGAAATTGGCAGACACTGATTTGGTTAGCTTTGCGCAGTGGCAGTATCATAGCCAATGAGGTCCACCTGAGGCGTGATTATTGCTAATTGAAAACTAATCCCAATACCCCGCTGTGATGACTTGAAATACAGTCAGCACTGGCAATTTTTGAGAGTCTCTCAGGAGACTGAGCAATATGTTTGAAACAGCAGAAAAGCAATGGCTTCTAAGATGCAGACTGAGATGTGTTAGAGTTGAGGAAGCGGGTCACGGGGCCGGGGACACTATAGAGATCTTTTGTGTCATCACGCAGCCTGCTGAGTAGAACAATATGTGATTGCCACGTCATGCTCGTTCCCCCCCACTTGCCTTTAATCCAGAGTGGACTCTACCTCATTAAATTTTTCCTTGCTTTTTCTCTGCTAGACCTGGCATCATGAGGCTAAAGGTGAACTTTCTTTATTTGTAACCCAGTCAATTAGGAAGAATACTGGAAGCGTGTTGGTCCAGGGTTAAGGAACCAGTTTGGCCGGTGTGTTTTTTGCAAGGCCCTTGTTTCCAGTGAAAGAGCATTGACCTATAAGTTACACTAAGCCAGAAACTTTCAGCGTTCTCCATCTCTACCAGACTGGACCCTATCTGCATGGTTGCAAGCTGTCCTAAAAAATGGAATGGGAGAGGACGATTGGCCAGCCGGAGTGAGCCAAATACTTGTGCATTCAGGCACACATCTCCTCTTTCTTTTGGCCGAATGGTCTTTTTCTGCCATAAAAGTGAAGTTTCAAGCAGATTGGACTGTCTTGGAGGTTTCAGAGCCCGGATAGCTCAGTTGGTAGAGCATCAGACTTTTAATCTGAGGGTCCAGGGTTCAAGTCCCTGTTCGGGCGGTAGCTTTGTCCTTGTTGTTGAGCTGAGGATAAGGTAATCTTTATGCCCATCTGCCGGAGTGCTCACAGGCCTAGAGAGAGGAAATGTCCTAAGGGATGCAAAATTCCCCCTTTCAAGGCTCTGTGAATCTAGCCCAGAAATAAAGGTGGCTGCAGGTGTTTGCCTGAACAACTGATTCCCAACAAGCCTGGTCTACGCCAGCTTTCCTGGACTCCAGTTCAGGCTTGTTATCCACAAAGCTTTCAACGACGGGCCCAAAGCTTTCCACCTTGGCTTTTTTTTCCCCAACAGTGCAGCCGTCGGACCATATGCATTCAGTGGCCTTTGAGAACTGCTGTGGGAGAAAGCCATTTGACATCTAGGCCCCAAAACTTGACATTCTCCTTAGTCCTTTCAAATGCAAACAATGCCAGCTTAGGCGTCTTCTCTGTCACATTAGCATGCCAAGTCCCAGAATGCTCAGCGGCCCACTGGATGACACTTTTGTGTCTCACCTCAATGTCAATACCTCCTCCAAGGATGGGCAGAAATTGGCAGACACTGATTTGGTTAGCTTTGCGCAGTGGCAGTATCATAGCCAATGAGGTCCACCTGAGGCGTGATTATTGCTAATTGAAAACTAATCCCAATACCCCGCTGTGATGACTTGAAATACAGTCAGCACTGGCAATTTTTGAGAGTCTCTCAGGAGACTGAGCAATATGTTTGAAACAGCAGAAAAGCAATGGCTTCTAAGATGCAGACTGAGATGTGTTAGAGTTGAGGAAGCGGGTCACGGGGCCGGGGACACTATAGAGATCTTTTGTGTCATCACGCAGCCTGCTGAGTAGAACAATATGTGATTGCCACGTCATGCTCGTTCCCCCCCACTTGCCTTTAATCCAGAGTGGACTCTACCTCATTCAATTTTTCCTTGCTTTTTCTCTGCTAGACCTGGCATCATGAGGCAAAAGGTGAACTTTCTTTATTTGTAACCCAGTCAATTAGGAAGAATACTGGAAGCGTGTTGGTCCAGGGTTAAGGAACCAGTTTGGCCGGTGTGTTTTTTGCAAGGCCCTTGTTTCCAGTGAAAGAGCATTGACCTATAAGTTACACTAAGCCAGAAACTTTCAGCGTTCTCCATCTCTACCAGACTGGACCCTATCTGCATGGTTGCAAGCTGTCCTAAAAAATGGAATGGGAGAGGACGATTGGCCAGCCGGAGTGAGCCAAATACTTGTGCATTCAGGCACACATCTCCTCTTTCTTTTGGGCGCATGGTCTTTTTCTGCCATAAAAGTGAAGTTTCAAGCAGATTGGACTGTTTTGGAGGTGGAGCTTTCAGAGCCCGGATAGCTCAGTCGGTAGAGCATCAGACTTTTAATCTGAGGGTCCAGGGTTCAAGTCCCTGTTCGGGCGGTAGCTTTGTCCTTGTTGTTGAGCTGCGGATAAGGTAATCTTTATGCCCATCTGCCGGAGTGCTCACTGGCCTAGAGAGAGGAAATGTCCTAAGGGATGCAAAATTCCCCCTTTCAAGGCTCTGTGAATCTAGCCCAGAAATAAAGGTGGCTGCAGGTGTTTGCCTGAACAACTGATTCCCAACAAGCCTGGTCTACGCCAGCTTTCCTGGACTCCAGTTCAGGCTTGTTATCCACAAAGCTTTCCACCTTGGCTTTTTTTTCCCCAACAGTGCAGCCGTCGGACCATATGCATTCAGTGGCCTTTGAGAACTGCTGTGGGAGAAAGCCATTTGACATCTAGGCCCCAAAACTTGACATTCTCCTTAGTCCTTTCAAATGCAAACAATGCCAGCTTAGGCGTCTTCTCTGTCACATTAGCATGCCAAGTCCCAGAATGCTCAGCGGCCCACTGGATGACACTTTTGTGTCTCACCTCAATGTCAATACCTCCTCCAAGGATGGGCAGAAATTGGCAGACACTGATTTGGTTAGCTTTGCGCAGTGGCAGTATCATAGCCAATGAGGTCCACCTGAGGCGTGATTATTGCTAATTGAAAACTAATCCCAATACCCCGCTGTGATGACTTGAAATACAGTCAGCACTGGCAATTTTTGAGAGTCTCTCAGGAGACTGAGCAATATGTTTGAAACAGCAGAAAAGCAATGGCTTCTAAGATGCAGACTGAGATGTGTTAGAGTTGAGGAAGCGGGTCACGGGGCCGGGGACACTATAGAGATCTTTTGTGTCATCACGCAGCCTGCTGAGTAGAACAATATGTGATTGCCACGTCATGCTCGTTCCCCCCCACTTGCCTTTAATCCAGAGTGGACTCTACCTCATTCAATTTTTCCTTGCTTTTTCTCTGCTAGACCTGGCATCATGAGGCTAAAGGTGAACTTTCTTTATTTGTAACCCAGTCAATTAGGAAGAATACTGGAAGCGTGTTGGTCCAGGGTTAAGGAACCAGTTTGGCCGGTGTGTTTTTTGCAAGGCCCTTGTTTCCAGTGAAAGAGCATTGACCTATAAGTTACACTAAGCCAGAAACTTTCAGCGTTCTCCATCTCTACCAGACTGGACCCTATCTGCATGGTTGCAAGCTGTCCTAAAAAATGGAATGGGAGAGGACGATTGGCCAGCCGGAGTGAGCCAAATACTTGTGCATTCAGGCACACATCTCCTCTTTCTTTTGGGCGCATGGTCTTTTTCTGCCATAAAAGTGAAGTTTCAAGCAGATTGGATTGTTTTGGAGGTGGAGCTTTCAGAGCCCGGATAGCTCAGTCGGTAGAGCATCAGACTTTTAATCTGAGGGTCCAGGGTTCAAGTCCCTGTTCGGGCGGTAGCTTTGTCCTTGTTGTTGAGCTGCGGATAAGGTAATCTTTATGCCCATCTGCCGGAGTGCTCACTGGCCTAGAGAGAGGAAATGTCCTAAGGGATGCAAAATTCCCCCTTTCAAGGCTCTGTGAATCTAGCCCAGAAATAAAGGTGGCTGCAGGTGTTTGCCTGAACAACTGATTCCCAACAAGCCTGGTCTACGCCAGCTTTCCTGGACTCCAGTGCAGGCTTGTTATCCACAAAGCTTTCCACCTTGGCTTTTTTTTCCCCAACAGTGCAGCCGTCGGACCATATGCATTCAGTGGCCTTTGAGAACTGCTGTGGGAGAAAGCCATTTGACATCTAGGCCCCAAAACTTGACATTCTCCTTAGTCCTTTCAAATGCAAACAATGCCAGCTTAGGCGTCTTCTCTGTCATATTAGCATGCCAAGTCCCAGAATGCTCAGCGGCCCACTGGATGACACTTTTGTGTCTCACCTCAATGTCAATACCTCCTCCAAGGATGGGCAGAAATTGGCAGACACTGATTTGGTTAGCTTTGCGCAGTGGCAGTATCATAGCCAATGAGGTCCACCTGAGGCGTGATTATTGCTAATTGAAAACTAATCCCAATACCCCGCTGTGATGACTTGAAATACAGTCAGCACTGGCAATTTTTGAGAGTCTCTCAGGAGACTGAGCAATATGTTTGAAACAGCAGAAAAGCAATGGCTTCTAAGATGCAGACTGAGATGTGTTAGAGTTGAGGAAGCGGGTCACGGGGCCGGGGACACTATAGAGATCTTTTGTGTCATCACGCAGCCTGCTGAGTAGAACAATATGTGATTGCCACGTCATGCTCGTTCCCCCCCACTTGCCTTTAATCCAGAGTGGACTCTACCTCATTCAATTTTTCCTTGCTTTTTCTCTGCTAGACCTGGCATCATGAGGCTAAAGGTGAACTTTCTTTATTTGTAACCCAGTCAATTAGGAAGAATACTGGAAGCGTGTTGGTCCAGGGTTAAGGAACCAGTTTGGCCGGTGTGTTTTTTGCAAGGCCCTTGTTTCCAGTGAAAGAGCATTGACCTATAAGTTACACTAAGCCAGAAACTTTCAGCGTTCTCCATCTCTACCAGACTGGACCCTATCTGCATGGTTGCAAGCTGTCCTAAAAAATGGAATGGGAGAGGACGATTGGCCAGCCGGAGTGAGCCAAATACTTGTGCATTCAGGCACACATCTCCTCTTTCTTTTGGGCGCATGGTCTTTTTCTGCCATAAAAGTGAAGTTTCAAGCAGATTGGACTGTTTTGGAGGTGGAGCTTTCAGAGCCCGGATAGCTCAGTCGGTAGAGCATCAGACTTTTAATCTGAGGGTCCAGGGTTCAAGTCCCTGTTCGGGCGGTAGCTTTGTCCTTGTTGTTGAGCTGCGGATAAGGTAATCTTTATGCCCATCTGCCGGAGTGCTCACTGGCCTAGAGAGAGGAAATGTCCTAAGGGATGCAAAATTCCCCCTTTCAAGGCTCTGTGAATCTAGCCCAGAAATAAAGGTGGCTGCAGGTGTTTGCCTGAACAACTGATTCCCAACAAGCCTGGTCTACGCCAGCTTTCCTGGACTCCAGTGCAGGCTTGTTATCCACAAAGCTTTCCACCTTGGCTTTTTTTTCCCCAACAGTGCAGCCGTCGGACCATATGCATTCAGTGGCCTTTGAGAACTGCTGTGGGAGAAAGCCATTTGACATCTAGGCCCCAAAACTTGACATTCTCCTTAGTCCTTTCAAATGCAAACAATGCCAGCTTAGGCGTCTTCTCTGTCATATTAGCATGCCAAGTCCCAGAATGCTCAGCGGCCCACTGGATGACACTTTTGTGTCTCACCTCAATGTCAATACCTCCTCCAAGGATGGGCAGAAATTGGCAGACACTGATTTGGTTAGCTTTGCGCAGTGGCAGTATCATAGCCAATGAGGTCCACCTGAGGCGTGATTATTGCTAATTGAAAACTAATCCCAATACCCCGCTGTGATGACTTGAAATACAGTCAGCACTGGCAATTTTTGAGAGTCTCTCAGGAGACTGAGCAATATGTTTGAAACAGCAGAAAAGCAATGGCTTCTAAGATGCAGACTGAGATGTGTTAGAGTTGAGGAAGCGGGTCACGGGGCCGGGGACACTATAGAGATCTTTTGTGTCATCACGCAGCCTGCTGAGTAGAACAATATGTGATTGCCACGTCATGCTCGTTCCCCCCCACTTGCCTTTAATCCAGAGTGGACTCTACCTCATTAAATTTTTCCTTGCTTTTTCTCTGCTAGACCTGGCATCATGAGGCTAAAGGTGAACTTTCTTTATTTGTAACCCAGTCAATTAGGAAGAATACTGGAAGCGTGTTGGTCCAGGGTTAAGGAACCAGTTTGGCCGGTGTGTTTTTTGCAAGGCCCTTGTTTCCAGTGAAAGAGCATTGACCTATAAGTTACACTAAGCCAGAAACTTTCAGCGTTCTCCATCTCTACCAGACTGGACCCTATCTGCATGGTTGCAAGCTGTCCTAAAAAATGGAATGGGAGAGGACGATTGGCCAGCCGGAGTGAGCCAAATACTTGTGCATTCAGGCACACATCTCCTCTTTCTTTTGGCCGAATGGTCTTTTTCTGCCATAAAAGTGAAGTTTCAAGCAGATTGGACTGTTTTGGAGGTTTCAGAGCCCAGATAGCTCAGTCGGTAGAACATCAGACTTTTAATCTGAGGGTCCAGGGTTCAAGTCCCTGTTCGGGCGGTAGCTTTGTCCTTGTTGTTGAGCTGCGGATAAGGTAATCTTTATGCCCATCTGCCGGAGTGCTCACTGGCCTAGAGAGAGGAAATGTCCTAAGGGATGCAAAATTCCCCCTTTCAAGGCTCTGTGAATCTAGCCCAGAAATAAAGGTGGCTGCAGGTGTTTGCCTGAACAACTGATTCCCAACAAGCCTGGTCTACGCCAGCTTTCCTGGACTCCAGTGCAGGCTTGTTATCCACAAAGCTTTCCACCTTGGCTTTTTTTTCCCCAACAGTGCAGCCGTCGGACCATATGCATTCAGTGGCCTTTGAGAACTGCTGTGGGAGAAAGCCATTTGACATCTAGGCCCCAAAACTTGACATTCTCCTTAGTCCTTTCAAATGCAAACAATGCCAGCTTAGGCGTCTTCTCTGTCATATTAGCATGCCAAGTCCCAGAATGCTCAGCGGCCCACTGGATGACACTTTTGTGTCTCACCTCAATGTCAATACCTCCTCCAAGGATGGGCAGAAATTGGCAGACACTGATTTGGTTAGCTTTGCGCAGTGGCAGTATCATAGCCAATGAGGTCCACCTGAGGCGTGATTATTGCTAATTGAAAACTAATCCCAATACCCCGCTGTGATGACTTGAAATACAGTCAGCACTGGCAATTTTTGAGAGTCTCTCAGGAGACTGAGCAATATGTTTGAAACAGCAGAAAAGCAATGGCTTCTAAGATGCAGACTGAGATGTGTTAGAGTTGAGGAAGCGGGTCACGGGGCCGGGGACACTATAGAGATCTTTTGTGTCATCACGCAGCCTGCTGAGTAGAACAATATGTGATTGCCACGTCATGCTCGTTCCCCCCCACTTGCCTTTAATCCAGAGTGGACTCTACCTCATTCAATTTTTCCTTGCTTTTTCTCTGCTAGACCTGGCATCATGAGGCTAAAGGTGAACTTTCTTTATTTGTAACCCAGTTAATTAGGAAGAATACTGGAAGCGTGTTGGTCCAGGGTTAAGGAACCAGTTTGGCCGGTGTGTTTTTTGCAAGGCCCTTGTTTCCAGTGAAAGAGCATTGACCTATAAGTTACACTAAGCCAGAAACTTTCAGCGTTCTCCATCTCTACCAGACTGGACCCTATCTGCATGGTTGCAAGCTGTCCTAAAAAATGGAATGGGAGAGGACGATTGGCCAGCCGGAGTGAGCCAAATACTTGTGCATTCAGGCACACATCTCCTCTTTCTTTTGGGCGCATGGTCTTTTTCTGCCATAAAAGTGAAGTTTCAAGCAGATTGGACTGTTTTGGAGGTGGAGCTTTCAGAGCCCGGATAGCTCAGTCGGTAGAGCATCAGACTTTTAATCTGAGGGTCCAGGGTTCAAGTCCCTGTTCGGGCGGTAGCTTTGTCCTTGTTGTTGAGCTGCGGATAAGGTAATCTTTATGCCCATCTGCCGGAGTGCTCACTGGCCTAGAGAGAGGAAATGTCCTAAGGGATGCAAAATTCCCCCTTTCAAGGCTCTGTGAATCTAGCCCAGAAATAAAGGTGGCTGCAGGTGTTTGCCTGAACAACTGATTCCCAACAAGCCTGGTCTACGCCAGCTTTCCTGGACTCCAGTTCAGGCTTGTTATCCACAAAGCTTTCAACGACGGGCCCAAAGCTTTCCACCTTGGCTTTTTTTTCCCCAACAGTGCAGCCGTCGGACCATATGCATTCAGTGGCCTTTGAGAACTGCTGTGGGAGAAAGCCATTTGACATTTGACATCTAGGCCCCAAAACTTGACATTCTCCTTAGTCCTTTCAAATGCAAACAATGCCAGCTTAGGCGTCTTCTCTGTCACATTAGCATGCCAAGTCCCAGAATGCTCAGCGGCCCACTGGATGACACTTTTGTGTCTCACCTCAATGTCAATACCTCCTCCAAGGATGGGCAGAAATTGGCAGACACTGATTTGGTTAGCTTTGCGCAGTGGCAGTATCATAGCCAATGAGGTCCACCTGAGGCGTGATTATTGCTAATTGAAAACTAATCCCAATACCCCGCTGTGATGACTTGAAATACAGTCAGCACTGGCAATTTTTGAGAGTCTCTCAGGAGACTGAGCAATATGTTTGAAACAGCAGAAAAGCAATGGCTTCTAAGATGCAGACTGAGATGTGTTAGAGTTGAGGAAGCGGGTCACGGGGCCGGGGACACTATAGAGATCTTTTGTGTCATCACGCAGCCTGCTGAGTAGAACAATATGTGATTGCCACGTCATGCTCGTTCCCCCCCACTTGCCTTTAATCCAGAGTGGACTCTACCTCATTCAATTTTTCCTTGCTTTTTCTCTGCTAGACCTGGCATCATGAGGCTAAAGGTGAACTTTCTTTATTTGTAACCCAGTCAATTAGGAAGAATACTGGAAGCGTGTTGGTCCAGGGTTAAGGAACCAGTTTGGCCGGTGTGTTTTTTGCAAGGCCCTTGTTTCCAGTGAAAGAGCATTGACCTATAAGTTACACTAAGCCAGAAACTTTCAGCGTTCTCCATCTCTACCAGACTGGACCCTATCTGCATGGTTGCAAGCTGTCCTAAAAAATGGAATGGGAGAGGACGATTGGCCAGCCGGAGTGAGCCAAATACTTGTGCATTCAGGCACACATCTCCTCTTTCTTTTGGGCGCATGGTCTTTTTCTACCATAAAAGTGAAGTTTCAAGCAGATTGGATTGTTTTGGAGGTGGAGCTTTCAGAGCCCGGATAGCTCAGTCGGTAGAGCATCAGACTTTTAATCTGAGGGTCCAGGGTTCAAGTCCCTGTTCGGGCGGTAGCTTTGTCCTTGTTGTTGAGCTGCGGATAAGGTAATCTTTATGCCCATCTGCCGGAGTGCTCACTGGCCTAGAGAGAGGAAATGTCCTAAGGGATGCAAAATTCCCCCTTTCAAGGCTCTGTGAATCTAGCCCAGAAATAAAGGTGGCTGCAGGTGTTTGCCTGAACAACTGATTCCCAACAAGCCTGGTCTACGCCAGCTTTCCTGGACTCCAGTGCAGGCTTGTTATCCACAAAGCTTTCCACCTTGGCTTTTTTTTCCCCAACAGTGCAGCCGTCGGACCATATGCATTCAGTGGCCTTTGAGAACTGCTGTGGGAGAAAGCCATTTGACATCTAGGCCCCAAAACTTGACATTCTCCTTAGTCCTTTCAAATGCAAACAATGCCAGCTTAGGCGTCTTCTCTGTCATATTAGCATGCCAAGTCCCAGAATGCTCAGCGGCCCACTGGATGACACTTTTGTGTCTCACCTCAATGTCAATACCTCCTCCAAGGATGGGCAGAAATTGGCAGACACTGATTTGGTTAGCTTTGCGCAGTGGCAGTATCATAGCCAATGAGGTCCACCTGAGGCGTGATTATTGCTAATTGAAAACTAATCCCAATACCCCGCTGTGATGACTTGAAATACAGTCAGCACTGGCAATTTTTGAGAGTCTCTCAGGAGACTGAGCAATATGTTTGAAACAGCAGAAAAGCAATGGCTTCTAAGATGCAGACTGAGATGTGTTAGAGTTGAGGAAGCGGGTCACGGGGCCGGGGACACTATAGAGATCTTTTGTGTCATCACGCAGCCTGCTGAGTAGAACAATATGTGATTGCCACGTCATGCTCGTTCCCCCCCACTTGCCTTTAATCCAGAGTGGACTCTACCTCATTCAATTTTTCCTTGCTTTTTCTCTGCTAGACCTGGCATCATGAGGCTAAAGGTGAACTTTCTTTATTTGTAACCCAGTCAATTAGGAAGAATACTGGAAGCGTGTCGGTCCAGGGTTAAGGAACCAGTTTGGCCGGTGTGTTTTTTGCAAGGCCCTTGTTTCCAGTGAAAGAGCATTGACCTATAAGTTACACTAAGCCAGAAACTTTCAGCGTTCTCCATCTCTACCAGACTGGACCCTATCTGCATGGTTGCAAGCTGTCCTAAAAAATGGAATGGGAGAGGACGATTGGCCAGCCGGAGTGAGCCAAATACTTGTGCATTCAGGCACACATCTCCTCTTTCTTTTGGGCGCATGGTCTTTTTCTGCCATAAAAGTGAAGTTTCAAGCAGATTGGACTGTTTTGGAGGTGGAGCTTTCAGAGCCCGGATAGCTCAGTCGGTAGAGCATCAGACTTTTAATCTGAGGGTCCAGGGTTCAAGTCCCTGTTCGGGCGGTAGCTTTGTCCTTGTTGTTGAGCTGCGGATAAGGTAATCTTTATGCCCATCTGCCGGAGTGCTCACTGGCCTAGAGAGAGGAAATGTCCTAAGGGATGCAAAATTCCCCCTTTCAAGGCTCTGTGAATCTAGCCCAGAAATAAAGGTGGCTGCAGGTGTTTGCCTGAACAACTGATTCCCAACAAGCCTGGTCTACGCCAGCTTTCCTGGACTCCAGTGCAGGCTTGTTATCCACAAAGCTTTCCACCTTGGCTTTTTTTTCCCCAACAGTGCAGCCGTCGGACCATATGCATTCAGTGGCCTTTGAGAACTGCTGTGGGAGAAAGCCATTTGACATCTAGGCCCCAAAACTTGACATTCTCCTTAGTCCTTTCAAATGCAAACAATGCCAGCTTAGGCGTCTTCTCTGTCATATTAGCATGCCAAGTCCCAGAATGCTCAGCGGCCCACTGGATGACACTTTTGTGTCTCACCTCAATGTCAATACCTCCTCCAAGGATGGGCAGAAATTGGCAGACACTGATTTGGTTAGCTTTGCGCAGTGGCAGTATCATAGCCAATGAGGTCCACCTGAGGCGTGATTATTGCTAATTGAAAACTAATCCCAATACCCCGCTGTGATGACTTGAAATACAGTCAGCACTGGCAATTTTTGAGAGTCTCTCAGGAGACTGAGCAATATGTTTGAAACAGCAGAAAAGCAATGGCTTCTAAGATGCAGACTGAGATGTGTTAGAGTTGAGGAAGCGGGTCACGGGGCCGGGGACACTATAGAGATCTTTTGTGTCATCACGCAGCCTGCTGAGTAGAACAATATGTGATTGCCACGTCATGCTCGTTCTCCCCCACTTGCCTTTAATCCAGAGTGGACTCTACCTCATTAAATTTTTCCTTGCTTTTTCTCTGCTAGACCTGGCATCATGAGGCTAAAGGTGAACTTTCTTTATTTGTAACCCAGTCAATTAGGAAGAATACTGGAAGCGTGTTGGTCCAGGGTTAAGGAACCAGTTTGGCCGGTGTGTTTTTTGCAAGGCCCTTGTTTCCAGTGAAAGAGCATTGACCTATAAGTTACACTAAGCCAGAAACTTTCAGCGTTCTCCATCTCTACCAGACTGGACCCTATCTGCATGGTTGCAAGCTGTCCTAAAAAATGGAATGGGAGAGGACGATTGGCCAGCCGGAGTGAGCCAAATACTTGTGCATTCAGGCACACATCTCCTCTTTCTTTTGGCCGAATGGTCTTTTTCTGCCATAAAAGTGAAGTTTCAAGCAGATTGGACTGTTTTGGAGGTTTCAGAGCCCGGATAGCTCAGTCGGTAGAGCATCAGACTTTTAATCTGAGGGTCCAGGGTTCAAGTCCCTGTTCGGGCGGTAGCTTTGTCCTTGTTGTTGAGCTGCGGATAAGGTAATCTTTATGCCCATCTGCCGGAGTGCTCACTGGCCTAGAGAGAGGAAATGTCCTAAGGGATGCAAAATTCCCCCTTTCAAGGCTCTGTGAATCTAGCCCAGAAATAAAGGTGGCTGCAGGTGTTTGCCTGAACAACTGATTCCCAACAAGCCTGGTCTACGCCAGCTTTCCTGGACTCCAGTGCAGGCTTGTTATCCACAAAGCTTTCCACCTTGGCTTTTTTTTCCCCAACAGTGCAGCCGTCGGACCATATGCATTCAGTGGCCTTTGAGAACTGCTGTGGGAGAAAGCCATTTGACATCTAGGCCCCAAAACTTGACATTCTCCTTAGTCCTTTCAAATGCAAACAATGCCAGCTTAGGCGTCTTCTCTGTCATATTAGCATGCCAAGTCCCAGAATGCTCAGCGGCCCACTGGATG
The DNA here is from genome assembly GCF_062004578.1 of Staurois parvus. Classification (NCBI taxonomy): domain Eukaryota; kingdom Metazoa; phylum Chordata; class Amphibia; order Anura; family Ranidae; genus Staurois; species Staurois parvus. Next base: position 815,886 of record NW_028318485.1, on the reverse strand, counting down.
ACACTTTTGTGTCTCACCTCAATGTCAATACCTCCTCCAAGGATGGGCAGAAATTGGCAGACACTGATTTGGTTAGCTTTGCGCAGTGGCAGTATCATAGCCAATGAGGTCCACCTGAGGCGTGATTATTGCTAATTGAAAACTAATCCCAATACCCCGCTGTGATGACTTGAAATACAGTCAGCACTGGCAATTTTTGAGAGTCTCTCAGGAGACTGAGCAATATGTTTGAAACAGCAGAAAAGCAATGGCTTCTAAGATGCAGACTGAGATGTGTTAGAGTTGAGGAAGCGGGTCACGGGGCCGGGGACACTATAGAGATCTTTTGTGTCATCACGCAGCCTGCTGAGTAGAACAATATGTGATTGCCACGTCATGCTCGTTCCCCCCCACTTGCCTTTAATCCAGAGTGGACTCTACCTCATTAAATTTTTCCTTGCTTTTTCTCTGCTAGACCTGGCATCATGAGGCTAAAGGTGAACTTTCTTTATTTGTAACCCAGTTAATTAGGAAGAATACTGGAAGCGTGTTGGTCCAGGGTTAAGGAACCAGTTTGGCCGGTGTGTTTTTTGCAAGGCCCTTGTTTCCAGTGAAAGAGCATTGACCTATAAGTTACACTAAGCCAGAAACTTTCAGCGTTCTCCATCTCTACCAGACTGGACCCTATCTGCATGGTTGCAAGCTGTCCTAAAAAATGGAATGGGAGAGGACGATTGGCCAGCCGGAGTGAGCCAAATACTTGTGCATTCAGGCACACATCTCCTCTTTCTTTTGGGCGCATGGTCTTTTTCTGCCATAAAAGTGAAGTTTCAAGCAGATTGGACTGTTTTGGAGGTGGAGCTTTCAGAGCCCGGATAGCTCAGTCGGTAGAGCATCAGACTTTTAATCTGAGGGTTCAAGTCCCTGTTCGGGCGGTAGCTTTGTCCTTGTTGTTGAGCTGCGGATAAGGTAATCTTTATGCCCATCTGCCGGAGTGCTCACTGGCCTAGAGAGAGGAAATGTCCTAAGGGATGCAAAATTCCCCCTTTCAAGGCTCTGTGAATCTAGCCCAGAAATAAAGGTGGCTGCAGGTGTTTGCCTGAACAACTGATTCCCAACAAGCCTGGTCTACGCCAGCTTTCCTGGACTCCAGTTCAGGCTTGTTATCCACAAAGCTTTCAACGACGGGCCCAAAGCTTTCCACCTTGGCTTTTTTTTCCCCAACAGTGCAGCCGTCGGACCATATGCATTCAGTGGCCTTTGAGAACTGCTGTGGGAGAAAGCCATTTGACATCTAGGCCCAAAACTTGACATTCTCCTTAGTCCTTTCAAATGCAAACAATGCCAGCTTAGGCGTCTTCTCTGTCACATTAGCATGCCAAGTCCCAGAATGCTCAGCGGCCCACTGGATGACACTTTTGTGTCTCACCTCAATGTCAATACCTCCTCCAAGGATGGGCAGAAATTGGCAGACACTGATTTGGTTAGCTTTGCGCAGTGGCAGTATCATAGCCAATGAGGTCCACCTGAGGCGTGATTATTGCTAATTGAAAACTAATCCCAATACCCCGCTGTGATGACTTGAAATACAGTCAGCACTGGCAATTTTTGAGAGTCTCTCAGGAGACTGAGCAATATGTTTGAAACAGCAGAAAAGCAATGGCTTCTAAGATGCAGACTGAGATGTGTTAGAGTTGAGGAAGCGGGTCACGGGGCCGGGGACACTATAGAGATCTTTTGTGTCATCACGCAGCCTGCTGAGTAGAACAATATGTGATTGCCACGTCATGCTCGTTCCCCCCCACTTGCCTTTAATCCAGAGTGGACTCTACCTCATTAAATTTTTCCTTGCTTTTTCTCTGCTAGACCTGGCATCATGAGGCTAAAGGTGAACTTTCTTTATTTGTAACCCAGTCAATTAGGAAGAATACTGGAAGCGTGTTGGTCCAGGGTTAAGGAACCAGTTTGGCCGGTGTGTTTTTTGCAAGGCCCTTGTTTCCAGTGAAAGAGCATTGACCTATAAGTTACACTAAGCCAGAAACTTTCAGCGTTCTCCATCTCTACCAGACTGGACCCTATCTGCATGGTTGCAAGCTGTCCTAAAAAATGGAATGGGAGAGGACGATTGGCCAGCCGGAGTGAGCCAAATACTTGTGCATTCAGGCACACATCTCCTCTTTCTTTTGGGCGCATGGTCTTTTTCTGCCATAAAAGTGAAGTTTCAAGCAGATTGGACTGTTTTGGAGGTGGAGCTTTCAGAGCCCGGATAGCTCAGTCGGTAGAGCATCAGACTTTTAATCTGAGGGTCCAGGGTTCAAGTCCCTGTTCGGGCGGTAGCTTTGTCCTTGTTGTTGAGCTGCGGATAAGGTAATCTTTATGCCCATCTGCCGGAGTGCTCACTGGCCTAGAGAGAGGAAATGTCCTAAGGGATGCAAAATTCCCCCTTTCAAGGCTCTGTGAATCTAGCCCAGAAATAAAGGTGGCTGCAGGTGTTTGCCTGAACAACTGATTCCCAACAAGCCTGGTCTACGCCAGCTTTCCTGGACTCCAGTGCAGGCTTGTTATCCACAAAGCTTTCCACCTTGGCTTTTTTTTCCCCAACAGTGCAGCCGTCGGACCATATGCATTCAGTGGCCTTTGAGAACTGCTGTGGGAGAAAGCCATTTGACATCTAGGCCCCAAAACTTGACATTCTCCTTAGTCCTTTCAAATGCAAACAATGCCAGCTTAGGCGTCTTCTCTGTCACATTAGCATGCCAAGTCCCAGAATGCTCAGCGGCCCACTGGATGACACTTTTGTGTCTCACCTCAATGTCAATACCTCCTCCAAGGATGGGCAGAAATTGGCAGACACTGATTTGGTTAGCTTTGCGCAGTGGCAGTATCATAGCCAATGAGGTCCACCTGAGGCGTGATTATTGCTAATTGAAAACTAATCCCAATACCCCGCTGTGATGACTTGAAATACAGTCAGCACTGGCAATTTTTGAGAGTCTCTCAGGAGACTGAGCAATATGTTTGAAACAGCAGAAAAGCAATGGCTTCTAAGATGCAGACTGAGATGTGTTAGAATTGAGGAAGCGGGTCACGGGGCCGGGGACACTATAGAGATCTTTTGTGTCATCACGCAGCCTGCTGAGTAGAACAATATGTGATTGCCACGTCATGCTCGTTCCCCCCCACTTGCCTTTAATCCAGAGTGGACTCTACCTCATTAAATTTTTCCTTGCTTTTTCTCTGCTAGACCTGGCATCATGAGGCTAAAGGTGAACTTTCTTTATTTGTAACCCAGTCAATTAGGAAGAATACTGGAAGCGTGTTGGTCCAGGGTTAAGGAACCAGTTTGGCCGGTGTGTTTTTTGCAAGGCCCTTGTTTCCAGTGAAAGAGCATTGACCTATAAGTTACACTAAGCCAGAAACTTTCAGCGTTCTCCATCTCTACCAGACTGGACCCTATCTGCATGGTTGCAAGCTGTCCTAAAAAATGGAATGGGAGAGGACGATTGGCCAGCCGGAGTGAGCCAAATACTTGTGCATTCAGGCACACATCTCCTCTTTCTTTTGGCCGAATGGTCTTTTTCTGCCATAAAAGTGAAGTTTCAAGCAGATTGGACTGTTTTGGAGGTTTCAGAGCCCGGATAGCTCAGTCGGTAGAGCATCAGACTTTTAATCTGAGGGTCCAGGGTTCAAGTCCCTGTTCGGGCGGTAGCTTTGTCCTTGTTGTTGAGCTGCGGATAAGGTAATCTTTATGCCCATCTGCCGGAGTGCTCACTGGCCTAGAGAGAGGAAATGTCCTAAGGGATGCAAAATTCCCCCTTTCAAGGCTCTGTGAATCTAGCCCAGAAATAAAGGTGGCTGCAGGTGTTTGCCTGAACAACTGATTCCCAACAAGCCTGGTCTACGCCAGCTTTCCTGGACTCCAGTTCAGGCTTGTTATCCACAAAGCTTTCAACGACGGGCCCAAAGCTTTCCACCTTGGCTTTTTTTTCCCCAACAGTGCAGCCGTCGGACCATATGCATTCAGTGGCCTTTGAGAACTGCTGTGGGAGAAAGCCATTTGACATTTGACATCTAGGCCCCAAAACTTGACATTCTCCTTAGTCCTTTCAAATGCAAACAATGCCAGCTTAGGCGTCTTCTCTGTCACATTAGCATGCCAAGTCCCAGAATGCTCAGCGGCCCACTGGATGACACTTTTGTGTGTCACCTCAATGTCAATACCTCCTCCAAGGATGGGCAGAAATTGGCAGACACTGATTTGGTTAGCTTTGCGCAGTGGCAGTATCATAGCCAATGAGGTCCACCTGAGGCGTGATTATTGCTAATTGAAAACTAATCCCAATACCCCGCTGTGATGACTTGAAATACAGTCAGCACTGGCAATTTTTGAGAGTCTCTCAGGAGACTGAGCAATATGTTTGAAACAGCAGAAAAGCAATGGCTTCTAAGATGCAGACTGAGATGTGTTAGAGTTGAGGAAGCGGGTCACGGGGCCGGGGACACTATAGAGATCTTTTGTGTCATCACGCAGCCTGCTGAGTAGAACAATATGTGATTGCCACGTCATGCTCGTTCCCCCCCACTTGCCTTTAATCCAGAGTGGACTCTACCTCATTAAATTTTTCCTTGCTTTTTCTCTGCTAGACCTGGCATCATGAGGCTAAAGGTGAACTTTCTTTATTTGTAACCCAGTCAATTAGGAAGAATACTGGAAGCGTGTTGGTCCAGGGTTAAGGAACCAGTTTGGCCGGTGTGTTTTTTGCAAGGCCCTTGTTTCCAGTGAAAGAGCATTGACCTATAAGTTACACTAAGCCAGAAACTTTCAGCGTTCTCCATCTCTACCAGACTGGACCCTATCTGCATGGTTGCAAGCTGTCCTAAAAAATGGAATGGGAGAGGACGATTGGCCAGCCGGAGTGAGCCAAATACTTGTGCATTCAGGCACACATCTCCTCTTTCTTTTGGGCGCATGGTCTTTTTCTGCCATAAAAGTGAAGTTTCAAGCAGATTGGACTGTTTTGGAGGAGGAGCTTTCAGAGCCCGGATAGCTCAGTCGGTAGAGCATCAGACTTTTAATCTGAGGTTCAAGTCACTGTTCGGGCGATAGCTTTGTCCTTGTTGTTGAGCTGTGGATAAGGTAATCTTTATGACCATCTGCCGGAGTGCTCACTGGCCTAGAGAGAGGAAATGTCCTAAGGGATGCAAAATTCCCCCTTTCAAGGCTCTGTGAATCTAGCCCAGAAATAAAGGTGGCTGCAGGTGTTTGCCTGAACAACTGATTCCCAACAAGCCTGGTCTACGCCAGCTTTCCTGGACTCCAGTTCAGGCTTGTTATCCACAAAGCTTTCAACGACGGGCCCAAAGCTTTCCACCTTGGCTTTTTTTTCCCCAACAGTGCAGCCGTCGGACCATATGCATTCAGTGGCCTTTGAGAACTACTGTGGGAGAAAGCCATTTGACATCTAGGCCCAAAACTTGACATTCTCCTTAGTCCTTTCAAATGCAAACAATGCCAGCTTAGGCGTCTTCTCTGTCACATTAGCATGCCAAGTCCCAGAATGCTCAGCGGCCCACTGGATGACACTTTTGTGTCTCACCTCAATGTCAATACCTCTTCCAAGGATGGGCAGAAATTGGCAGACACTGATTTGGTTAGCTTTGCGCAGTGGCAGTATCATAGCCAATGAGGTCCACCTGAGGCGTGATTATTGCTAATTGAAAACTAATCCCAATACCCCGCTGTGATGACTTGAAATACAGTCAGCACTGGCAATTTTTGAGAGTCTCTCAGGAGACTGAGCAATATGTTTGAAACAGCAGAAAAGCAATGGCTTCTAAGATGCAGACTGAGATGTGTTAGAGTTGAGGAAGCGGGTCACGGGGCCGGGGACACTATAGAGATCTTTTGTGTCATCACGCAGCCTGCTGAGTAGAACAATATGTGATTGCCACGTCATGCTCGTTCCCCCCCACTTGCCTTTAATCCAGAGTGGACTCTACCTCATTAAATTTTTCCTTGCTTTTTCTCTGCTAGACCTGGCATCATGAGGCTAAAGGTGAACTTTCTTTATTTGTAACCCAGTCAATTAGGAAGAATACTGGAAGCGTGTTGGTCCAGGGTTAAGGAACCAGTTTGGCCGGTGTGTTTTTTGCAAGGCCCTTGTTTCCAGTGAAAGAGCATTGACCTATAAGTTACACTAAGCCAGAAACTTTCAGCGTTCTCCATCTCTACCAGACTGGACCCTATCTGCATGGTTGCAAGCTGTCCTAAAAAATGGAATGGGAGAGGACGATTGGCCAGCCGGAGTGAGCCAAATACTTGTGCATTCAGGCACACATCTCCTCTTTCTTTTGGGCGCATGGTCTTTTTCTGCCATAAAAGTGAAGTTTCAAGCAGATTGGACTGTTTTGGAGGTGGAGCTTTCAGAGCCCGGATAGCTCAGTCGGTAGAGCATCAGACTTTTAATCTGAGGGTCCAGGGTTCAAGTCCCTGTTCGGGCGGTAGCTTTGTCCTTGTTGTTGAGCTGCGGATAAGGTAATCTTTATGCCCATCTGCCGGAGTGCTCACTGGCCTAGAGAGAGGAAATGTCCTAAGGGATGCAAAATTCCCCCTTTCAAGGCTCTGTGAATCTAGCCCAGAAATAAAGGTGGCTGCAGGTGTTTGCCTGAACAACTGATTCCCAACAAGCCTGGTCTACGCCAGCTTTCCTGGACTCCAGTGCAGGCTTGTTATCCACAAAGCTTTCCACCTTGGCTTTTTTTTCCCCAACAGTGCAGCCGTCGGACCATATGCATTCAGTGGCCTTTGAGAACTGCTGTGGGAGAAAGCCATTTGACATCTAGGCCCCAAAACTTGACATTCTCCTTAGTCCTTTCAAATGCAAACAATGCCAGCTTAGGCGTCTTCTCTGTCATATTAGCATGCCAAGTCCCAGAATGCTCAGCGGCCCACTGGATGACACTTTTGTGTCTCACCTCAATGTCAATACCTCCTCCAAGGATGGGCAGAAATTGGCAGACACTGATTTGGTTAGCTTTGCGCAGTGGCAGTATCATAGCCAATGAGGTCCACCTGAGGCGTGATTATTGCTAATTGAAAACTAATCCCAATACCCCGCTGTGATGACTTGAAATACAGTCAGCACTGGCAATTTTTGAGAGTCTCTCAGGAGACTGAGCAATATGTTTGAAACAGCAGAAAAGCAATGGCTTCTAAGATGCAGACTGAGATGTGTTAGAGTTGAGGAAGCGGGTCACGGGGCCGGGGACACTATAGAGATCTTTTGTGTCATCACGCAGCCTGCTGAGTAGAACAATATGTGATTGCCACGTCATGCTCGTTCCCCCCCACTTGCCTTTAATCCAGAGTGGACTCTACCTCATTAAATTTTTCCTTGCTTTTTCTCTGCTAGACCTGGCATCATGAGGCTAAAGGTGAACTTTCTTTATTTGTAACCCAGTCAATTAGGAAGAATACTGGAAGCGTGTTGGTCCAGGGTTAAGGAACCAGTTTGGCCGGTGTGTTTTTTGCAAGGCCCTTGTTTCCAGTGAAAGAGCATTGACCTATAAGTTACACTAAGCCAGAAACTTTCAGCGTTCTCCATCTCTACCAGACTGGACCCTATCTGCATGGTTGCAAGCTGTCCTAAAAAATGGAATGGGAGAGGACGATTGGCCAGCCGGAGTGAGCCAAATACTTGTGCATTCAGGCACACATCTCCTCTTTCTTTTGGGCGCATGGTCTTTTTCTGCCATAAAAGTGAAGTTTCAAGCAGATTGGACTGTTTTGGAGGTGGAGCTTTCAGAGCCCGGATAGCTCAGTCGGTAGAGCATCAGACTTTTAATCTGAGGGTCCAGGATTCAAGTCCCTGTTTGGGCGGTAGCTTTGTCCTTGTTGTTGAGCTGCGGATAAGGTAATCTTTATGCCCATCTGCCGGAGTGCTCACTGGCCTAGAGAGAGGAATTGTCCTAAGGGATGCAAAATTCCCCCTTTCAAGGCTCTGTGAATCTAGCCCAGAAATAAAGGTGGCTGCAGGTGTTTGCCTGAACAACTGATTCCCAACAAGCCTGGTCTACGCCAGCTTTCCTGGACTCCAGTTCAGGCTTGTTATCCACAAAGCTTTCAACGACGGGCCCAAAGCTTTCCACCTTGGCTTTTTTTTCCCCAACAGTGCAGCCGTCGGACCATATGCATTCAGTGGCCTTTGAGAACTGCTGTGGGAGAAAGCCATTTGACATCTAGGCCCCAAAACTTGACATTCTCCTTAGTCCTTTCAAATGCAAACAATGCCAGCTTAGGCGTCTTCTCTGTCACATTAGCATGCCAAGTCCCAGAATGCTCAGCGGCCCACTGGATGACACTTTTGTGTCTCACCTCAATGTCAATACCTCCTCCAAGGATGGGCAGAAATTGGCAGACACTGATTTGGTTAGCTTTGCGCAGTGGCAGTATCATAGCCAATGAGGTCCACCTGAGGCGTGATTATTGCTAATTGAAAACTAATCCCAATACCCCGCTGTGATGACTTGAAATACAGTCAGCACTGGCAATTTTTGAGAGTCTCTCAGGAGACTGAGCAATATGTTTGAAACAGCAGAAAAGCAATGGCTTCTAAGATGCAGACTGAGATGTGTTAGAGTTGAGGAAGCGGGTCACGGGGCCGGGGACACTATAGAGATCTTTTGTGTCATCACGCAGCCTGCTGAGTAGAACAATATGTGATTGCCACGTCATGCTCGTTCCCCCCCACTTGCCTTTAATCCAGAGTGGACTCTACCTCATTCAATTTTTCCTTGCTTTTTCTCTGCTAGACCTGGCATCATGAGGCAAAAGGTGAACTTTCTTTATTTGTAACCCAGTCAATTAGGAAGAATACTGGAAGCGTGTTGGTCCAGGGTTAAGGAACCAGTTTGGCCGGTGTGTTTTTTGCAAGGCCCTTGTTTCCAGTGAAAGAGCATTGACCTATAAGTTACACTAAGCCAGAAACTTTCAGCGTTCTCCATCTCTACCAGACTGGACCCTATCTGCATGGTTGCAAGCTGTCCTAAAAAATGGAATGGGAGAGGACGATTGGCCAGCCGGAGTGAGCCAAATACTTGTGCATTCAGGCACACATCTCCTCTTTCTTTTGGCCGAATGGTCTTTTTCTGCCTTAAAAGTGAAGTTTCAAGCAGATTGAACTGTCTTGGAGGTTTCAGAGCCCGGATAGCTCAGTCGGTAGAGCATCAGACTTTTAATCTGAGGGTCCAGGGTTCAAGTCCCTGTTCGGGCGGTAGCTTTGTCCTTGTTGTTGAGCTGCGGATAAGGTAATCTTTATGCCCATCTGCCGGAGTGCTCACAGGCCTAGAGAGAGGAAATGTCCTAAGGGATGCAAAATTCCCCCTTTCAAGGCTCTGTGAATCTAGCCCAGAAATAAAGGTGGCTGCAGGTGTTTGCCTGAACAACTGATTCCCAACAAGCCTGGTCTACGCCAGCTTTCCTGGACTCCAGTTCAGGCTTGTTATCCACAAAGCTTTCAACGACGGGCCCAAAGCTTTCCACCTTGGCTTTTTTTTCCCCAACAGTGCAGCCGTCGGACCATATGCATTCAGTGGCCTTTGAGAACTGCTGTGGGAGAAAGCCATTTGACATCTAGGCCCAAAACTTGACATTCTCCTTAGTCCTTTCAAATGCAAACAATGCCAGCTTAGGCGTCTTCTCTGTCACATTAGCATGCCAAGTCCCAGAATGCTCAGCGGCCCACTGGATGACACTTTTGTGTCTCACCTCAATGTCAATACCTCCTCCAAGGATGGGCAGAAATTGGCAGACACTGATTTGGTTAGCTTTGCGCAGTGGCAGTATCATAGCCAATGAGGTCCACCTGAGGCGTGATTATTGCTAATTGAAAACTAATCCCAATACCCCGCTGTGATGACTTGAAATACAGTCAGCACTGGCAATTTTTGAGAGTCTCTCAGGAGACTGAGCAATATGTTTGAAACAGCAGAAAAGCAATGGCTTCTAAGATGCAGACTGAGATGTGTTAGAGTTGAGGAAGCGGGTCACGGGGCCGGGGACACTATAGAGATCTTTTGTGTCATCACGCAGCCTGCTGAGTAGAACAATATGTGATTGCCACGTCATGCTCGTTCCCCCCCACTTGCCTTTAATCCAGAGTGGACTCTACCTCATTCAATTTTTCCTTGCTTTTTCTCTGCTAGACCTGGCATCATGAGGCTAAAGGTGAACTTTCTTTATCTGTAACCCAGTAAATTAGGAAGAATACTGGATGCGTGTTGGTCCAGGGTTAAGGAACCAGTTTGGCCGGTGTGTTTTTTGCAAGGCCCTTGTTTCCAGTGAAAGAGCATTGACCTATAAGTTACACTAAGCCAGAAACTTTCAGCGTTCTCCATCTCTACCAGACTGGACCCTATCTGCATGGTTGCAAGCTGTCCTAAAAAATGGAATGGGAGAGGACGATTGGCCAGCCGGAGTGAGCCAAATACTTGTTCATTCAGGCACACATCTCCTCTTTCTTTTGGGCGCATGGTCTTTTTCTGCCATAAAAGTGAAGTTTCAAGCAGATTGGACTGTTTTGGAGGTGGAGCTTTCAGAGCCCGGATAGCTCAGTCGGTAGAGCATCAGACTTTTAATCTGAGGGTCCAGGGTTCAAGTCCCTGTTCGGGCGGTAGCTTTGTCCTTGTTGTTGAGCTGCGGATAAGGTAATCTTTATGCCCATCTGCCGGAGTGCTCACTGGCCTAGAGAGAGGAAATGTCCTAAGGGATGCAAAATTCCCCCTTTCAAGGCTCTGTGAATCTAGCCCAGAAATAAAGGTGGCTGCAGGTGTTTGCCTGAACAACTGATTCCCAACAAGCCTGGTCTACGCCAGCTTTCCTGGACTCCAGTTCAGGCTTGTTATCCACAAAGCTTTCAACGACGGGCCCAAAGCTTTCCACCTTGGCTTTTTTTTCCCCAACAGTGCAGCCGTCGGACCATATGCATTCAGTGGCCTTTGAGAACTGCTGTGGGAGAAAGCCATTTGACATCTAGGCCCAAAACTTGACATTCTCCTTAGTCCTTTCAAATGCAAACAATGCCAGCTTAGGCGTCTTCTCTGTCACATTAGCATGCCAAGTCCCAGAATGCTCAGCGGCCCACTGGATGACACTTTTGTGTGTCACCTCAATGTCAATACCTCCTCCAAGGATGGGCAGAAATTGGCAGACACTGATTTGGTTAGCTTTGCGCAGTGGCAGTATCATAGCCAATGAGGTCCACCTGAGGCGTGATTATTGCTAATTGAAAACTAATCCCAATACCCCGCTGTGATGACTTGAAATACAGTCAGCACTGGCAATTTTTGAGAGTCTCTCAGGAGACTGAGCAATATGTTTGAAACAGCAGAAAAGCAATGGCTTCTAAGATGCAGACTGAGATGTGTTAGAGTTCAGGAAGCGGGTCACGGGGCCGGGGACACTATAGAGATCTTTTGTGTCATCACGCAGCCTGCTGAGTAGAACAATATGTGATTGCCACGTCATGCTCGTTCCCCCCCACTTGCCTTTAATCCAGAGTGGACTCTACCTCATTCAATTTTTCCTTGCTTTTTCTCTGCTAGACCTGGCATCATGAGGCTAAAGGTGAACTTTCTTTATCTGTAACCCAGTCAATTAGGAAGAATACTGGAAGCGTGTTGGTCCAGGGTTAAGGAACCAGTTTGGCCGGTGTGTTTTTTGCAAGGCCCTTGTTTCCAGTGAAAGAGCATTGACCTATAAGTTACACTAAGCCAGAAACTTTCAGCGTTCTCCATCTCTACCAGACTGGACCCTATCTGCATGGTTGCAAGCTGTCCTAAAAAATGGAATGGGAGAGGACGATTGGCCAGCCGGAGTGAGCCAAATACTTGTGCATTCAGGCACACATCTCCTCTTTCTTTTGGGCGCATGGTCTTTTTCTGCCATAAAAGTGAAGTTTCAAGCAGATTGGACTGTTTTGGAGGTGGAGCTTTCAGAGCCCGGATAGCTCAGTTGGTAGAGCATCAGACTTTTAATCTGAGGGTCCAGGGTTCAAGTCCCTGTTCGGGCGGTAGCTTTGTCCTTGTTGTTGAGCTGCGGATAAGGTAATCTTTATGCCCATCTGCCGGAGTGCTCACTGGCCTAGAGAGAGAAAATGTCCTAAGGGATGCAAAATTCCCCCTTTCAAGGCTCTGTGAATCTAGCCCAGAAATAAAGGTGGCTGCAGGTGTTTGCCTGAACAACTGATTCCCAACAAGCCTGGTCTACGCCAGCTTTCCTGGACTCCAGTTCAGGCTTGTTATCCACAAAGCTTTCAACGACGGGCCCAAAGCTTTCCACCTTGGCTTTTTTTTCCCCAACAGTGCAGCCGTCGGACCATATGCATTCAGTGGCCTTTGAGAACTGCTGTGGGAGAAAGCCATTTGACATCTAGGCCCCAAAACTTGACATTCTCCTTAGTCCTTTCAAATGCAAACAATGCCAGCTTAGGCGTCTTCTCTGTCACATTAGCATGCCAAGTCCCAGAATGCTCAGCGGCCCACTGGATGACACTTTTGTGTCTCACCTCAATGTCAATACCTCCTCCAAGGATGGGCAGAAATTGGCAGACACTGATTTGGTTAGCTTTGCGCAGTGGCAGTATCATAGCCAATGAGGTCCACCTGAGGCGTGATTATTGCTAATTGAAAACTAATCCCAATACCCCGCTGTGATGACTTGAAATACAGTCAGCACTGGCAATTTTTGAGAGTCTCTCAGGAGACTGAGCAATATGTTTGAAACAGCAGAAAAGCAATGGCTTCTAAGATGCAGACTGAGATGTGTTAGAGTTGAGGAAGCGGGTCACGGGGCCGGGGACACTATAGAGATCTTTTGTGTCATCACGCAGCCTGCTGAGTAGAACAATATGTGATTGCCACGTCATGCTCGTTCCCCCCCACTTGCCTTTAATCCAGAGTGGACTCTACCTCATTCAATTTTTCCTTGCTTTTTCTCTGCTAGACCTGGCATCATGAGGCTAAAGGTGAACTTTCTTTATCTGTAACCCAGTCAATTAGGAAGAATACTGGAAGCGTGTTGGTCCAGGGTTAAGGAACCAGTTTGGCCGGTGTGTTTTTTGCAAGGCCCTTGTTTCCAGTGAAAGAGCATTGACCTATAAGTTACACTAAGCCAGAAACTTTCAGCGTTCTCCATCTCTACCAGACTGGACCCTATCTGCATGGTTGCAAGCTGTCCTAAAAAATGGAATGGGAGAGGACGATTGGCCAGCCGGAGTGAGCCAAATACTTGTGCATTCAGGCACACATCTCCTCTTTCTTTTGGGCGCATGGTCTTTTTCTGCCATAAAAGTGAAGTTTCAAGCAGATTGGACTGTTTTGGAGGTGGAGCTTTCAGAGCCCGGATAGCTCAGTCGGTAGAGCATCAGACTTTTAATCTGAGGGTCCAGGGTTCAAGTCCCTGTTCGGGTGATAGCTTTGTCCTTGTTGTTGAGCTGCGGATAAGGTAATCTTTATGCCCATCTGCCGGAGTGCTCACTGGCCTAGAGAGAGAAAATGTCCTAAGGGATGCAAAATTCCCCCTTTCAAGGCTCTGTGAATCTAGCCCAGAAATAAAGGTGGCTGCAGGTGTTTGCCTGAACAACTGATTCCCAACAAGCCTGGTCTACGCCAGCTTTCCTGGACTCCAGTTCAGGCTTGTTATCCACAAAGCTTTCAACGACGGGCCCAAAGCTTTCCACCTTGGCTTTTTTTTCCCCAACAGTGCAGCCGTCGGACCATATGCATTCAGTGGCCTTTGAGAACTGCTGTGGGAGAAAGCCATTTGACATCTAGGCCCCAAAACTTGACATTCTCCTTAGTCCTTTCAAATGCAAACAATGCCAGCTTAGGCGTCTTCTCTGTCACATTAGCATGCCAAGTCCCAGAATGCTCAGCGGCCCACTGGATGACACTTTTGTGTCTCACCTCAATGTCAATACCTCCTCCAAGGATGGGCAGAAATTGGCAGACACTGATTTGGTTAGCTTTGCGCAGTGGCAGTATCATAGCCAATGAGATCCACCTGAGGCGTGATTATTGCTAATTGAAAACTAATCCCAATACCCCGCTGTGATGACTTGAAATACAGTCAGCACTGGCAATTTTTGAGAGTCTCTCAGGAGACTGAGCAATATGTTTGAAACAGCAGAAAAGCAATGGCTTCTAAGATGCAGACTGAGATGTGTTAGAGTTGAGGAAGCGGGTCACGGGGCCGGGGACACTATAGAGATCTTTTGTGTCATCACGCAGCCTGCTGAGTAGAACAATATGTGATTGCCACGTCATGCTCGTTCCCCCCCACTTGCCTTTAATCCAGAGTGGACTCTACCTCATTAAATTTTTCCTTGCTTTTTCTCTGCTAGACCTGGCATCATGAGGCTAAAGGTGAACTTTCTTTATTTGTAACCCAGTCAATTAGGAAGAATACTGGAAGCGTGTTGGTCCAGGGTTAAGGAACCAGTTTGGCCGGTGTGTTTTTTGCAAGGCCCTTGTTTCCAGTGAAAGAGCATTGACCTATAAGTTACACTAAGCCAGAAACTTTCAGCGTTCTCCATCTCTACCAGACTGGACCCTATCTGCATGGTTGCAAGCTGTCCTAAAAAATGGAATGGGAGAGGACGATTGGCCATCCGGAGTGAGCCAAATACATGTGCATTCAGGCACACATCTCCTCTTTCTTTTGGGCGCATGGTCTTTTTCTGCCATAAAAGTGAAGTTTCAAGCAGATTGGACTGTTTTGGAGGTGGAGCTTTCAGAGCCAGGATAGCTCAGTCGGTAGAGCATCAGACTTTTAATCTGAGGGTTCAAGTCCCTGTTCGGGCGGTAGCTTTGTCCTTGTTGTTGAGCTGCAGATAAGGTAATCTTTATGCCCATCTGCCGGAGTGCTCACTGGCCTAGAGAGAGGAAATGTCCTAAGGGATGCAAAATTCCCCCTTTCAAGGCTCTGTGAATCTAGCCCAGAAATAAAGGTGGCTGCAGGTGTTTGCCTGAACAACTGATTCCCAACAAGCCTGGTCTACGCCAGCTTTCCTGGACTCCAGTTCAGGCTTGTTATCCACAAAGCTTTCAACGACGGGCCCAAAGCTTTCCACCTTGGCTTTTTTTTCCCCAACAGTGCAGCCGTCGGACCATATGCATTCAGTGGCCTTTGAGAACTGCTGTGGGAGAAAGCCATTTGACATCTAGGCCCCAAAACTTGACATTCTCCTTAGTCCTTTCAAATGCAAACAATGTCAGCTTAGGCGTCTTCTCTGTCACATTAGCATGCCAAGTCCCAGAATGCTCAGCGGCCCACTGGATGACACTTTTGTGTCTCACCTCAATGTCAATACCTCTTCCAAGGATGGGCAGAAATTGGCAGACACTGATTTGGTTAGCTTTGCGCAGTGGCAGTATCATAGCCAATGAGGTCCACCTGAGGCGTGATTATTGCTAATTGAAAACTAATCCCAATACCCCGCTGTGATGACTTGAAATACAGTCAGCACTGGCAATTTTTGAGAGTCTCTCAGGAGACTGAGCAATATGTTTGAAACAGCAGAAAAGCAATGGCTTCTAAGATGCAGACTGAGATGTGTTAGAGTTGAGGAAGCGGGTCACGGGGCCGCGGACTCTATAGAGATCTTTTGTGTCATCACGCAGCCTGCTGAGGAGAACAATATGTGATTGCCACGTCATGCTCGTTCCCCCCCACTTGCCTTCAATCCAGAGTGGACTCTACCTCATTAAATTTTTCCTTGCTTTTTCTCTGCTAGACCTGGCATCATGAGGCTAAAGGTGAACTTTCTTTATTTGTAACCCAGTCAATTAGGAAGAATACTGGAAGCGTGTTGGTCCAGGGTTAAGGAACCAGTTTGGCCGGTGTGTTTTTTGCAAGGCCCTTGTTTCCAGTGAAAGAGCATTGACCTATAAGTTACACTAAGCCAGAAACTTTCAGCGTTCTCCATCTCTACCAGACTGGACCCTATCTGCATGGTTGCAAGCTGTCCTAAAAAATGGAATGGGAGAGGACGATTGGCCAGCCGGAGTGAGCCAAATACTTGTGCATTCAGGCACACATCTCCTCTTTCTTTTGGCCGAATGGTCTTTTTCTGCCATAAAAGTGAAGTTTCAAGCAGATTGGACTGTTTTGGAGGTTTCAGAGCCCGGATAGCTCAGTCGGTAGAGCATCAGACTTTTAATCTGAGGGTCCAGGGTTCAAGTCCCTGTTCAGGCGGTAGCTTTGTCCATGTTGTTGAGCTGCGGATAAGGTTATCTTTATGCCCATCTGCCGGAGTGCTCACTGGCCTAGAGAGAGGAAATGTCCTAAGGGATGCAAAATTCCCCCTTTCAAGGCTCTGTGAATCTAGCCCAGAAATAAAGGTGGCTGCAGGTGTTTGCCTGAACAACTGATTCCCAACAAGCCTGGTCTACGCCAGCTTTCCTGGACTCCAGTTCAGGCTTGTTATCCACAAAGCTTTCAACGACGGGCCCAAAGCTTTCCACCTTGGCTTTTTTTTCCCCAACAGTGCAGCCGTCGGACCATATGCATTCAGTGGCCTTTGAGAACTGCTGTGGGAGAAAGCCATTTGACATCTAGGCCCCAAAACTTGACATTCTCCTTAGTCCTTTCAAATGCAAACAATGCCAGCTTAGGCGTCTTCTCTGTCACATTAGCATGCCAAGTCCCAGAATGCTCAGCGGCCCACTGGATGACACTTTTGTGTCTCACCTCAATGTCAATACCTCCTCCAAGGATGGGCAGAAATTGGCAGACACTGATTTGGTTAGCTTTGCGCAGTGGCAGTATCATAGCCAATGAGGTCCACCTGAGGCGTGATTATTGCTAATTGAAAACTAATCCCAATACCCCGCTGTGATGACTTGAAATACAGTCAGCACTGGCAATTTTTGAGAGTCTCTCAGGAGACTGAGCAATATGTTTGAAACAGCAGAAAAGCAATGGCTTCTAAGATGCAGACTGAGATGTGTTAGAGTTGAGGAAGCGGGTCACGGGGCCGGGGACACTATAGAGATCTTTTGTGTCATCACGCAGCCTGCTGAGTAGAACAATATGTGATTGCCACGTCATGCTCGTTCCCCCCCACTTTCCTTTAATCCAGAGTGGACTCTACCTCATTAAATTTTTCCTTGCTTTTTCTCTGCTAGACCTGGCATCATGAGGCTAAAGGTGAACTTTCTTTATTTGTAACCCAGTCAATTAGGAAGAAAACTGGAAGCGTGTTGGTCCAGGGTTAAGGAACCAGTTTGGCCGGTGTGTTTTTTGCAAGGCCCTTGTTTCCAGTGAAAGAGCATTGACCTATAAGTTACACTAAGCCAGAAACTTTCAGCGTTCTCCATCTCTACCAGACTGGACCCTATCTGCATGGTTGCAAGCTGTCCTAAAAAATGGAATGGGAGAGGACGATTGGCCAGCCGGAGTGAGCCAAATACTTGTGCATTCAGGCACACATCTCCTCTTTCTTTTGGCCGAATGGTCTTTTTCTGCCATAAAAGTGAAGTTTCAAGCAGATTGGACTGTCTTGGAGGTTTCAGAGCCCGGATAGCTCAGTCGGTAGAGCATCAGACTTTTAATCTGAGGGTCCAGGGTTCAAGTCCCTGTTCGGGCGGTAGCTTTGTCCTTGTTGTTGAGCTGCGGATAAGGTAATCTTTATGCCCATCTGCCGGAGTGCTCACAGGCCTAGAGAGAGGAAATGTCCTAAGGGATGCAAAATTCCCCCTTTCAAGGCTCTGTGAATCTAGCCCAGAAATAAAGGTGGCTGCAGGTGTTTGCCTGAACAACTGATTCCCAACAAGCCTGGTCTACGCCAGCTTTCCTGGACTCCAGTTCAGGCTTGTTATCCAGAAAGCTTTCAACGACGGGCCCAAAGCTTTCCACCTTGGCATTTTTTTCCCCAACAGTGCAGCCGTCGGACCATATGCATTCAGTGGCCTTTGAGAACTGCTGTGGGAGAAAGCCATTTGACATCTAGGCCCAAAACTTGACATTCTCCTTAGTCCTTTCAAATGCAAACAATGCCAGCTTAGGCGTCTTCTCTGTCACATTAGCATGCCAAGTCCCAGAATGCTCAGCGGCCCACTGAATGACACTTTTGCGTCTCACCTCAATGTCAATACCTCTTCCAAGGATGGGCAGAAATTGGCAGACACTGATTTGGTTAGCTTTGCGCAGTGGCAGTATCATAGCCAATGAGGTCCACCTGAGGCGTGATTATTGCTAATTGAAAACTAATCCCAATACCCCGCTGTGATGACTTGAAATACAGTCAGGACTGGCAATTTTTGAGAGTCTCTCAGGAGACTGAGCAATATGTTTGAAACAGCAGAAAAGCAATGGCTTCTAAGATGCAGACTGAGATGTGTTAGAGTTGAGGAAGCGGGTCACGGGGCCGGGGACACTATAGAGATCTTTTGTGTCATCACGCAGCCTGCTGAGTAGAACAATATGTGATTGCCACGTCATGCTCGTTCCCCCCCACTTGCCTTTAATCCAGAGTGGACTCTACCTCATTAAATTTTTCCTTGCTTTTTCTCTGCTAGACCTGGCATCATGAGGCTAAAGGTGAACTTTCTTTATTTGTAACCCAGTCAATTAGGAAGAATACTGGAAGCGTGTTGGTCCAGGGTTAAGGAACCAGTTTGGCCGGTGTGTTTTTTGCAAGGCCCTTGTTTCCAGTGAAAGAGCATTGACCTATAAGTTACACTAAGCCAGAAACTTTCAGCGTTCTCCATCTCTACCAGACTGGACCCTATCTGCATGGTTGCAAGCTGTCCTAAAAAATGGAATGGGAGAGGACGATTGGCCAGCCGGAGTGAGCCAAATACTTGTGCATTCAGGCACACATCTCCTCTTTCTTTTGGCCGAATGGTCTTTTTCTGCCATAAAAGTGAAGTTTCAAGCAGATTGGACTGTTTTGGAGGTTTCAGAGCCCGGATAGCTCAGTCAGTAGAGCATCAGACTTTTAATCTGAGGGTCCAGGGTTCAAGTCCCTGTTCGGGCGGTAGCTTTGTCCTTGTTGTTGAGCTGCGGATAAGGTAATCTTTATGCCCATCTGCCGGAGTGCTCACTGGCCTAGAGAGAGGAAATGTCCTAAGGGATGCAAAATTCCCCCTTTCAAGGCTCTGTGAATCTAGCCCAGAAATAAAGGTGGCTGCAGGTGTTTGCCTGAACAACTGATTCCCAACAAGCCTGGTCTACGCCAGCTTTCCTGGACTCCAGTTCAGGCTTGTTATCCACAAAGCTTTCAACGACGGGCCCAAAGCTTTCCACCTTGGCTTTTTTTTCCCCAACAGTGCAGCCGTCGGACCATATGCATTCAGTGGCCTTTGAGAACTGCTGTGGGAGAAAGCCATTTGACATCTAGGCCCCAAAACTTGACATTCTCCTTAGTCCTTTCAAATGCAAACAATGCCAGCTTAGGCGTCTTCTCTGTCACATTAGCATGCCAAGTCCCAGAATGCTCAGCGGCCCACTGGATGACACTTTTGTGTCTCACCTCAATGTCAATACCTCCTCCAAGGATGGGCAGAAATTGGCAGACACTGATTTGGTTAGCTTTGCGCAGTGGCAGTATCATAGCCAATGAGGTCCACCTGAGGCGTGATTATTGCTAATTGAAAACTAATCCCAATACCCCGCTGTGATGACTTGAAATACAGTCAGCACTGGCAATTTTTGAGAGTCTCTCAGGAGACTGAGCAATATGTTTGAAACAGCAGAAAAGCAATGGCTTCTAAGATGCAGACTGAGATGTGTTAGAGTTGAGGAAGCGGGTCACGGGGCCGGGGACACTATAGAGATCTTTTGTGTCATCACGCAGCCTGCTGAGTAGAACAATATGTGATTGCCACGTCATGCTCGTTCCCCCCCACTTGCCTTTAATCCAGAGTGGACTCTACCTCATTAAATTTTTCCTTGCTTTTTCTCTGCTAGACCTGGCATCATGAGGCTAAAGGTGAACTTTCTGTCAGGGCAGGGCTGTGGAACGGACAGGTAGGCCTAGTGGCAGGGTAACGCACTGGCTGACGACAACCACCACCAACAGACTGAAGTCCCTCAGGGCGCGGAGTCTAAGTCCCAGGCTGCCCTTCACCAGGGCCCCTGATGGTGGGGATGGACTTGACGCAACCAGGGACCAGGTCGCGGCCCCCGAGACACCCCAGCTGCGGTAATGGCCGCCGCCAATGGCGTGTAGTTGGTGAGAATGACAATAGCGTAGTCAGACAAGCCGGGTCAATAACAACAGGACAAAACAGTACAGAACAGTAGACAGAGAATCACAGGTCACAGGCCGGGTTCAGCAACAGAAGGTCAGATCAAAGGGAAACGCAGAGAATGGTCTTAGTCACAAGCCGAGTCAGAATACCAGAAGAGTCACGAGCGTATACACAGAGCTGTAGCAAGACAAAGACACAAGACACAAGTGCAAAGAGCATGTGCAGATCCCAGGCTTATATGTACTCAGCCACACCCCTCTGGGGGATGGACCTCAGAGACCTGAAGGCATAAAAGATTCCCATCATGCTCAGCAGAAATCCAAGATGGATGCTAGCACATGGAGTAACATAACCTCTGGGAAAAGGTAGGACCTTGACAGTACCTCCTCCTCAAGGGCCCCTCCCCCTCCGCGGCTCAACAAATGGTTTCCGAGGAAAGCGGGTATGAAACGCGCGGAGGAGGGCAGGAGCATGGACATCCGCGGAAGGAACCCAGGAACGCTCCTCGGGACCATAACCGCGCCAATGAACCAGGAACTGTAATCGGCCGCGCACCAATCGAGAGTCCAGGATCCGGCTCACCTCATACTCCTCATGACCGTCAACCCGAATGGGACGGGGCCGAGGCAGAGAGGTAGTGAAGCGATTGCAGATCAGAGGTTTCAACAGTGATACATGAAAGATATTGGAGATCCGCATCCCAGGTGGAAGGGCAAGGGCATAGGCCACCGGATTCACCTTGCGGAGAATGCGAAAAGGACCGACAAAACGGGGAGCTAGTTTGGGTGTGGGCACCCGAAGATTGAGGTTACGAGTAGACAACCACACCCGATCGCCGACCTGGTATGAAGGAGCGGGCAACCGTCTGCGATCAGCCTGGAACTTCTGACGCTGAGCCGAGTCCCTCAAAGCCCTCTGGATCTGCCCCCATGAAGAACGCAGGGCAGCAAGATGGTTCTCCACAGCCGGAATGTCCTGTGGTGAGAACCTCTCAGGTAATACCGCGGGTTGGTACCCATAGTTGGCCATGAAGGGGGACATCCCGGAGGAGGAGTTGACCGCTGAGTTCCTGGCAAACTCAGCCCAAGGCAGGAGATCGGCCCAATCGTCCTGATGGTCCGAGATATAACACCGAAGGAATTGTTCTAAGGCCTGATTGGAACGCTCCGCAGCCCCATTGGACTGCGGGTGGTAGGCTGAAGAAAAGGAGAGACTAATGCCCAACTGGGAGCAGAAGGCGCGCCAGAATCTGGACACGAACTGACTCCCGCGGTCCGAGACAATCACCTTGGGCAACCCATGCAGGCGAAAAATCTCCCTGGAAAAGACCGTGGCCAGTTCTTGCGCTGTTGGTAATTTCCTGAGTGGAATACAATGGCACATTTTGGAAAAACGATCGACGACCATGAGGATGACCGTATGACCCCGAGACACAGGGAGGTCTACAATAAAGTCCATGCCCAGGTGTGACCAAGGACGCTCCCCATTGGGAATGGGTTGCAGAAGACCCATTGGAAGATGCCGTGGAGATTTATTCTGGGCACAGATCGAACATGCCGCTACATAAGAGGCGATGTCGGCACGGAGAGTTGGCCACCAGAACAACCGAGAGACGACCCAAGACAACTGGTTCCTCCCCGGATGCCCGGCAGTTTTGGAGTTATGGTAGGTACGCAGCAGACGGGTGCGCAACCCCTCGGGTACAAAACATCTACCCTCCGGTCTCTCGGGAGGAGCGTCAGTTTGAGCCGCCAAAATCTGCTCCCCAAGGGGAGAAGTCAGACTGGTACGAATGGCAGCCAGGATATGATCCGGAGGTATGACCGAGGTTGGCTCAGAGTCCTCCCTGGACAACTCAGAGTATTGCCGCGATAATGCATCAGCCCTGACATTCTTGGAACCAGGCAAATAGGAGACCACATAGTTGAACCGCGACAAGAACAAGGCCCATCTGGCTTGACGGGGTGTCAATCTTTTGGCCTCCGAAAGATAAGTCAGGTTCTTATGATCGGTAAGAATGAGGACCGGAACTGCGGAGCCCTCGAGCAGGTGCCTCCATTCCTTGAGAGCCAGAATGATTGCCAACAACTCCCTATCTCCAATCTGGTAGTTGCACTCTGCAGAGGAAAGCTTCCTGGAGTAGAACCCACAGGGAAGTAGGGGTCCATCGGGCGACCGACGTTGAGACAGGAGAGCGCCTACTCCTGTCTCGGATGCATCAACCTCAAGGACGAAGGGCAATCCAGGATTGGGATGAGACAGTATCGGAGCCGAAGCGAAGGCGGATTTCAGAGCCTCAAAAGCTACGATGGCCTCGGATGGCCACTCGTGAGGATTGCTGCCCTTCTTGGTTAGGTCTGAGAGAGGTTTTGCCAGCGTGGAGAAATTTCTGATGAATTTCCGATAGTAGTTGGCAAAACCTAAAAAGCGCTGAATGGGCCGAAGGCCATTGGGACGAGGCCACTGCAGAACTGCCGAAACCTTCTGAGGGTCCATGGAGAATCCCTCCGCAGAAATGATGTAGCCTAAAAAGGCAACTTGGGATCGATGGAATTCGCACTTCTCAAGTTTACAAAAAAGTTCGTTCTCACGTAATCGTTGCAGCACCTGCTTGACATCCTGGATATGGGACTCCATGGAGGCAGAGTAAACCAGGATGTCATCCAAGTAAACTACCACGCACTGCTGCAATAAGTCACGAAGGACATCATTTATGAATTCCTGAAAAACTGCGGGCGCGTTACACAACCCGAAGGGCATCACCAGGTATTCGTAGTGACCGGTTCTGGTGTTAAACGCGGTCTTCCACTCATCCCCCTGTTTGATCCGTACGAGGTTGTACGCCGCCCTAAGGTCAAGTTTGGTAAAGACTGTTGCCCCCTTAAGGCGGTCGAACAACTCAGTAATCAAGGGAATCGGGTAGGCATTCTTAGTGGTGATTCGATTGAGACCCCTATAATCGATGCAAGGCCTCAATTCACCACCCTTCTTCTTTACAAAGAAAAAGCCCGCTCCTGCTGGGGAAGTAGACTTACGAATGTGCCCCCGGGAAAGCGCATCCGCAACGTACTCCTCCATGGCCTTATTCTCCGCAACCGAGAGAGGATACACCCTGCCACGCGGAGGAGTGGCACCGGGTTGCAAGGATATGGCGCAGTCGTAAGGACGATGAGCAGGTAAGGCACCAGCGCGTACCTTATCAAACACGTCCTGGTACTCCCCATAATCAGTGGGCAACGCAGAGTCTGAGGAGGCACACAACACCTTAACCGGCCCACGGATGCACCCGGCCCCACACTGTGAAGACCACGAGAGAATCTCGGCAGTTTGCCAATTGAAGGTTGGATTGTGCATCTGGAGCCAGGGATACCCCAAAACCACCGAATAGTGCGGAGAAGAAATCACCTGGAAACAGGCCAACTCCCTGTGAACAGCCCCAATAGCTACCTCAACTGGCATAGTCTCGTGGGTAACCTGCGGTGGTTGCAGGGGCCTGCCATCTATCGCCTCGAGAACCAATGGGGTAACTCGAGCCTGCAGGGGAATGGAGTGCTGGGCAGCAAACGAGCTGTCCATAAACAACCCGCCAGCCCCAGAATCTACCAACGCCTGGGCCGTCACCGAGCCCTCCGCCCAAGAGAGGACAACGGTGATCAGTGGCTTATCTCTGCGGAACGCCGGGGACGAGGAGACTCCACCCAAGATCTGTCCCCGACAGGATCTCAGGTGCGAGCGTTTCCCGGACGGACCGGACAGGACTGCCGAAAGTGCCCACCAAGACCACAGTACAGGCAGCGACCCTCCCGACGCCGAGCGGCCCGCTCCCCCTCGGAAAGGCGAGCAAACCCCAGCTGCATGGGCTCACCACCAGACAATCTATCCCCAGGAGGCGTGGGAGGAGAGGGAGGAATGGGTGGGATAGAAAACGCAGGTGCCAGTCGATTGGAAGGCCTCCGCAGGCGTTCCTTGAGTGAAGGCCTCTCCCTGAGCCTGGTATCAATCAGGATCAGGAAGGAAATTAGTGCTTCCAGCTCCACAGGCAATTCCTTGGCTGCGATCTCGTCCTTCAATGCATCAGAAAGACCCTGAGAAAACGCAGCCACCAGAGCCTCATTGTTCCAACCCACCTCTGCTGCCAGGGTACGAAACTCTATGGCGTACTCGGCCACGGTCCGTGAACCCTGATGCATAGACATGAGCAGCTTGGCAGCCGAGGCGGAGCGAGCCGGTACATCGAATACCCTACGGAAGGCATCGACAAAACCGGAAAACTCGTGAATCACGGGGTCATTCCTCTCCCATAAGGGATTCGCCCAGGCCAAGGCCTTGTCTGAGAGTAGTGAGATGAGGAAACCCACCTTTGACCTCTCAGTCGGAAAAGCGTAGGGGATTAATTCAAAGTAAATCCCCACCTGGTTAAGGAACCCACGACACTGACTCGGCTCACCCCCAAAGCGCTGTGGAAGAGGGGCTGAACCGGTCATACCTCTGGACACCGCAGGTGCCGCATCAGCCGCGGCGGTAGGCACAGCAAGCGGAACAGCAGCGGGAGTGACCACCGGAGTGACAACCGGCCTAATAACACCAGGAGTAAGGTGCGCGGTGCGTGCCAGCAGAGTTTGCAACGCCTGAGCGAACTGATCCAACAGGAGATCCTGTTGATCCAGTCTGGCAACCAACATAGGAAGTGAAGGCGTACCTGCACCGTCAGGATTCATGGCACTTGTGTAATGTCAGGGCAGGGCTGTGGAACGGACAGGTAGGCCTAGTGGCAGGGTAACGCACTGGCTGACGACAACCACCACCAACAGACTGAAGTCCCTCAGGGCGCGGAGTCTAAGTCCCAGGCTGCCCTTCACCAGGGCCCCTGATGGTGGGGATGGACTTGACGCAACCAGGGACCAGGTCGCGGCCCCCGAGACACCCCAGCTGCGGTAATGGCCGCCGCCAATGGCGTGTAGTTGGTGAGAATGACAATAGCGTAGTCAGACAAGCCGGGTCAATAACAACAGGACAAAACAGTACAGAACAGTAGACAGAGAATCACAGGTCACGGGCCGGGTTCAGCAACAGAAGGTCAGATCAAAGGGAAACGCAGAGAATGGTCTTAGTCACAAGCCGAGTCAGAATACCAGAAGAGTCACGAGCGTATACACAGAGCTGTAGCAAGACAAAGACACAAGACACAAGTGCAAAGAGCATGTGCAGATCCCAGGCTTATATGTACTCAGCCACACCCCTCTGGGGGATGGACCTCAGAGACCTGAAGGCATAAAAGATTCCCATCATGCTCAGCAGAAATCCAAGATGGATGCTAGCACATGGAGTAACATAACCTCTGGGAAAAGGTAGGACCTTGACACTTTCTTTATTTGTAACCCAGTCAATTAGGAAGAATACTGGAAGAGTGTTGGTCCAGGGTTAAGGAACCAGTTTGGCCGGTGTGTTTTTTGCAAGGCCCTTGTTTCCAGTGAAAGAGCATTGACCTATAAGTTACACTAGGCCAGAAACTTTCAGCGTTCTCCATCTCTACCAGACTGGACCCTATCTGCATGGTTGCAAGCTGTCCTAAAAAATGGAATGGGAGAGGACGATTGGCCAGCCGGAGTGAGCCAAATACTTGTGCATTCAGGCACACATCTCCTCTTTCTTTTGGGCGCATGGTCTTTTTCTGCCATAAAAGTGAAGTTTCAAGCAGATTGGACTGTTTTGGAGGTGGAGCATTCAGAGCCCGGATAGCTCAGTCGGTAGAGCATCAGACTTTTAAACTGAGGGACCAGGGTTCAAGTCCCTGTTCGGGCGGTAGCTTTGTCCTTGTTGTTGAGCTGCGGATAAGGTAATCTTTATGCCCATCTGCCGGAGTGCTCACTGGCCTAGAGAGAGGAAATGTCCTAAGGGATGCAAAATTCCCCCTTTCAAGGCTCTGTGAATCTAGCCCAGAAATAAAGGTGGCTGCAGGTGTTTGCCTGAACAACTGATTCCCAACAAGCCTGGTCTACGCCAGCTTTCCTGGACTCCAGTTCAGGCTTGTTATCCACAAAGCTTTCAACGACGGGCCCAAAGCTTTCCACCTTGGCTTTTTTTTCCCCAACAGTGCAGCCGTCGGACCATATGCATTCAGTGGCCTTTGAGAACTGCTGTGGGAGAAAGCCATTTGACATCTAGGCCCCAAAACTTGACATTCTCCTTAGTCCTTTCAAATGCAAACAATGCCAGCTTAGGCGTCTTCTCTCTCACATTAGCATGCCAAGTCCCAGAATGCTCAGCGGCCCACTGGATGACACTTTTGTGTCTCACCTCAATGTCAATGCCTCCTCCAAGGATGGGCAGAAATTGGCAGACACTGATTTGGTTAGCTTTGCGCAGTGGCAGTATCATAGCCAATGAGGTCCACCTGAGGCGTGATTATTGCTAATTGAAAACTAATCCCAATACCCCGCTGTGATGACTTGAAATACAGTCAGCACTGGCAATTTTTGAGAGTCTCTCAGGAGACTGAGCAATATGTTTGAAACAGCAGAAAAGCAATGGCTTCTAAGATGCAGACTGAGATGTGTTAGAGTTGAAGAAGCGGGTCATGGGGCCGGGGACACTATAGAGATCTTTTGTGTCATCACGCAGCCTGCTGAGTAGAACAATATGTGATTGCCACGTCATGCTCGTTCCCCCCCACTTGCCTTTAATCCAGAGTGGACTCTACCTCATTAAATTTTTCCTTGCTTTTTCTCTGCTAGACCTGGCATCATGAGGCTAAAGGTGAACTTTCTTTATTTGTAACCCAGTCAATTAGGAAGAATACTGGAAGCGTGTTTGTCCAGGGTTAAGGAACCAGTTTGGCCGGTGTGTTTTTTGCAAGGCCCTTGTTTCCAGTGAAAGAGCATTGACCTATAAGTTACACTAAGCCAGAAACTTTCAGCGTTCTCCATCTCTACCAGACTGGACCCTATCTGCATGGTTGCAAGCTGTCCTAAAAAATGGAATGGGAGAGGACGATTGGCCAGCCGGAGTGAGCCAAATACTTGTGCATTCAGGCACACATCTCCTCTTTCTTTTGGCCGAATGGTCTATTTCTGCCATAAAAGTGAAGTTTCAAGCAGATTGGACTGTTTTGGAGGTTTCAGAGCCTGGATAGCTCAGTCGGTAGAGCATCAGACTTTTAATCTGAGGGTCCAGGGTTCAAGTCCCTGTTCGGGCGGTAGCTTTGTCCTTGTTGTTGAGCTGCGGATAAGGTAATCTTTATGCCCATCTGCCGGAGTGCTCACTGGCCTAGAGAGAGGAAATGTCCTAAGGGATGCAAAATTCCCCCTTTCAAGGCTCTGTGAATCTAGCCCAGAAATAAAGGTGGCTGCAGGTGTTTGCCTGAACAACTGATTCCCAACAAGCCTGGTCTACGCCAGCTTTCCTGGACTCCAGTTCAGGCTTGTTATCCACAAAGCTTTCAACGACGGGCCCAAAGCTTTCCACCTTGGCTTTTTTTTCCCCAACAGTGCAGCCGTCGGACCATATGCATTCAGTGGCCTTTGAGAACTGCTGTGGGAGAAAGCCATTTGACATTTGACATCTAGGCCCCAAAACTTGACATTCTCCTTAGTCCTTTCAAATGCAAACAATGCCAGCTTAGGCGTCTTCTCTGTCACATTAGCATGCCAAGTCCCAGAATGCTCAGCGGCCCACTGGATGACACTTTTGTGTCTCACCTCAATGTCAATACCTCCTCCAAGGATGGGCAGAAATTGGCAGACACTGATTTGGTTAGCTTTTCGCGTTGGCAGTATCATAGCCAATGAGGTCCACCTGAGGCGTGATTATTGCTAATTGAAAACTAATCCCAATACCCCGCTGTGATGACTTGAAATACAGTCAGCACTGGCAATTTTTGAGAGTCTCTCAGGAGACTGAGCAATATGTTTGAAACAGCAGAAAAGCAATGGCTTCTAAGATGCAGACTGAGATGTGTTAGAGTTGAGGAAGCGGGTCACGGGGCCGGGGACACTATAGAGATCTTTTGTGTCATCACGCAGCCTGCTGAGTAGAACAATATGTGATTGCCACGTCATGCTCGTTCCCCCCCACTTGCCTTTAATCCAGAGTGGACTCTACCTCATTCAATTTTTCCTTGCTTTTTCTCTGCTAGACCTGGCATCATGAGGCTAAAGGTGAACTTTCTTTATCTGTAACCCAGTCAATTAGGAAGAATACTGGAAGCGTGTTGGTCCAGGGTTAAGGAACCAGTTTGGCCGGTGTGTTTTTTGCAAGGCCCTTGTTTCCAGTGAAAGAGCATTGACCTATAAGTTACACTAAGCCAGAAACTTTCAGCGTTCTCCATCTCTACCAGACTGGACCCTATCTGCATGGTTGCAAGCTGTCCTAAAAAATGGAATGGGAGAGGACGATTGGTAAGCCGGAGTGAGCCAAATACTTGTGCATTCAGGCACACATCTCCTCTTTCTTTTGGGCGCATGGTCTTTTTCTGCCATAAAAGTGAAGTTTCAAGCAGATTGGACTGTTTTGGAGGTGGAGCTTACAGAGCCCGGATAGCTCAGTCGGTAGAGCATCAGGCTTTTAATCTGAGGGTCCAGGGTTCAAGTCCCTGTTCGGGCGATAGCTTTGTCCTTGTTGTTGAGCTGCGGATAAGGTAATCTTTATGCCCATCTGCCGGAGTGCTCACTGGCCTAGAGAGAGGAAATGTCCTAAGGGATGCAAAATTCCCCCTTTCAAGGCTCTGTGAATCTAGCCCAGAAATAAAGGTAGCTGCAGGTGTTTGCCTGAACAACTGATTCCCAACAAGCCTGGTCTACGCCAGCTTTCCTGGACTCCAGTTCAGGCTTGTTATCCACAAAGCTTTCAACGACGGGCCCAAAGCTTTCCACCTTGGCTTTTTTTTCCCCAACAGTGCAGCCGTCGGACCATATGCATTCAGTGGCCTTTGAGAACTGCTGTGGGAGAAAGCCATTTGACATCTAGGCCCCAAAACTTGACATTCTCCTTAGTCCTTTCAAATGCAAACAATGCCAGCTTAGGCGTCTTCTCTGTCACATTAGCATGCCAAGTCCCAGAATGCTCAGCGGCCCACTGGATGACACTTTTGTGTCTCACCTCAATGTCAATACCTCCTCCAAGGATGGGCAGAAATTGGCAGACACTGATTTGGTTAGCTTTGCGCAGTGGCAGTATCATAGCCAATGAGGTCCACCTGAGGCGTGATTATTGCTAATTGAAAACTAATCCCAATACCCCGCTGTGATGACTTGAAATACAGTCAGCACTGGCAATTTTTGAGAGTCTCTCAGGAGACTGAGCAATATGTTTGAAACAGCAGAAAAGCAAATGGCTTCTAAGATGCAGACTGAGATGTGTTAGAGTTGAGGAAGCGGGTCACGGGGCCGGGGACACTATAGAGATCTTTTGTGTCATCACGCAGCCTGCTGAGTAGAACAATATGTGATTGCCACGTCATGCTCGTTCCCCCCACTTGCCTTTAATCCAGAGTGGACTCTACCTCATTAAATTTTTCCTTGCTTTTTCTCTGCTAGACCCTGCATCATGAGGCTAAAGGTGAACTTTCTTTATCTGTAACCCAGTCAATTAGGAAGAATACTGGAAGCGTGTTGGTCCAGGGTTAAGGAACCAGTTTGGCCGGTGTGTTTTTTGCAAGGCCCTTGTTTCCAGTGAAAGAGCATTGACCTATAAGTTACACTAAGCCAGAAACTTTCAGCGTTCTCCATCTCTACCAGACTGGACCCTATCTGCATGGTTGCAAGCTGTCCTAAAAAATGGAATGGGAGAGGACGATTGGCCAGCCGGAGTGAGCCAAATACTTGTGCATTCAGGCACACATCTCCTCTTTCTTTTGGGCGCATGGTCTTTTTCTGCCATAAAAGTGAAGTTTCAAGCAGATTGGACTGTTTTGGAGGTGGAGCTTTCAGAGCCCGGATAGCTCAGTCGGTAGAGCATCAGACTTTTAATCTGAGGGTCCAGGGTTCAAGTCCCTGTTCGGGCGGTAGCTTTGTCCTTGTTGTTGAGCTGCGGATAAGGTAATCTTTATGCCCATCTGCCGGAGTGCTCACTGGCCTAGAGAGAGGAAATGTCCTAAGGGATGCAAAATTCCCCCTTTCAAGGCTCTGTGAATCTAGCCCAGAAATAAAGGTAGCTGCAGGTGTTTGCCTGAACAACTGATTCCCAACAAGCCTGGTCTACGCCAGCTTTCCTGGACTCCAGTTCAGGCTTGTTATCCACAAAGCTTTCAACGACGGGCCCAAAGCTTTCCACCTTGGCTTTTTTTTCCCCAACAGTGCAGCCGTCGGACCATATGCATTCAGTGGCCTTTGAGAACTGCTGTGGGAGAAAGCCATTTGACATCTAGGCCCCAAAACTTGACATTCTCCTTAGTCCTTTCAAATGCAAACAATGCCAGCTTAGGCGTCTTCTCTGTCACATTAGCATGCCAAGTCCCAGAATGCTCAGCGGCCCACTGGATGACACTTTTGTGTCTCACCTCAATGTCAATACCTCCTCCAAGGATGGGCAGAAATTGGCAGACACTGATTTGGTTAGCTTTGCGCAGTGGCAGTATCATAGCCAATGAGGTCCACCTGAGGCGTGATTATTGCTAATTGAAAACTAATCCCAATACCCCGCTGTGATGACTTGAAATACAGTCAGCACTGGCAATTTTTGAGAGTCTCTCAGGAGACTGAGCAATATGTTTGAAACAGCAGAAAAGCAATGGCTTCTAAGATGCAGACTGAGATGTGTTAGAGTTGAGGAAACGGGGCCGGGGACACTATAGAGATCTTTTGTGTCATCACGCAGCCTGCTGAGTAGAACAATATGTGATTGCCACGTCATGCTCGTTCCCCCCCACTTGCCTTTAATCCAGAGTGGACTCTACCTCATTAAATTTTTCCTTGCTTTTTCTCTGCTAGACCTGGCATCATGAGGCTAAAGGTGAACTTTCTTTATTTGTAACCCAGTCAATTATGAAGAATACTGGAAGCGTGTTGGTCCAGGGTTAAGGAACCAGTTTGGCCGGTGTGTTTTTTGCAAGGCCCTTGTTTTCAGTGAAAGAGCATTGACCTATAAGTTACACTAAGCCAGAAACTTTCAGCGTTCTCCATCTCTACCAGACTGGACCCTATCTGCATGGTTGCAAGCTGTCCTAAAAAATGGAATGGGAGAGGACGATTGGCCAGCCGGAGTGAGCCAAATACTTGTGCATTCAGGCACACATCTCCTCTTTCTTTTGGCCGAATGGTCTATTTCTGCCATAAAAGTGAAGTTTCAAGCAGATTGGACTGTTTTGGAGGTTTCAGAGCCCGGATAGCTCAGTCGGTAGAGCATCAGACTTTTAATCTGAGGGTCCAGGGTTCAAGTCCCTGTTCGGGCGGTAGCTTTGTCCTTGTTGTTGAGCTGCGGATAAGGTAATCTTTATGCCCATCTGCCGGAGTGCTCACTGGCCTAGAGAGAGGAAATGTCCTAAGGGATGCAAAATTCCCCCTTTCAAGGCTCTGTGAATCTAGCCCAGAAATAAAGGTGGCTGCAGGTGTTTGCCTGAACAACTGATTCCCAACAAGCCTGGTCTACGCCAGCTTTCCTGGACTCCAGTTCAGGCTTGTTATCCACAAAGCTTTCAACGACGGGCCCAAAGCTTTCCACCTTGGCTTTTTTTTCCCCAACAGTGCAGCCGTCGGACCATATGCATTCAGTGGCCTTTGAGAACTGCTGTGGGAGAAAGCCATTTGACATTTGACATCTAGGCCCCAAAACTTGACATTCTCCTTAGTCCTTTCAAATGCAAACAATGCCAGCTTAGGCGTCTTCTCTGTCACATTAGCATGCCAAGTCCCAGAATGCTCAGCGGCCCACTGGATGACACTTTTGTGTCTCACCTCAATGTCAATACCTCCTCCAAGGATGGGCAGAAATTGGCAGACACTGATTTGGTTAGCTTTGCGCAGTGGCAGTATCATAGCCAATGAGGTCCACCTGAGGCGTGATTATTGCTAATTGAAAACTAATCCCAATACCCCGCTGTGATGACTTGAAATACAGTCAGCACTGGCAATTTTTGAGAGTCTCTCAGGAGACTGAGCAATATGTTTGAAACAGCAGAAAAGCAATGGCTTCTAAGATGCAGACTGAGATGTGTTAGAGTTGAGGAAGCGGGTCATGGGGCCGGGGACACTATAGAGATCTTTTGTGTCATCACGCAGCCTGCTGAGTAGAACAATATGTGATTGCCACGTCATGCTCGTTCCCCCCCACTTGCCTTTAATCCAGAGTGGACTCTACCTCATTAAATTTTTCCTTGCTTTTTCTCTGCTAGACCCTACATCATGAGGCTAAAGGTGAACTTTCTTTATCTGTAACCCAGTCAATTAGGAAGAATACTGGAAGCGTGTTGGTCCAGGGTTAAGGAACCAGTTTGGCCGGTGTGTTTTTTGCAAGGCCCTTGTTTCCAGTGAAAGAGCATTGACCTATAAGTTACACTAAGCCAGAAACTTTCAGCGTTCTCCATCTCTACCAGACTGGACCCTATCTGCATGGTTGCAAGCTGTCCTAAAAAATGGAATGGGAGAGGACGATTGGCCAGCCGGAGTGAGCCAAATACTTGTGCATTCAGGCACACATCTCCTCTTTCTTTTGGGCGCATGGTCTTTTTCTGCCATAAAAGTGAAGTTTCAAGCAGATTGGACTGTTTTGGAGG
Organism: Staurois parvus; assembly: GCF_062004578.1. Lineage (NCBI taxonomy): Eukaryota > Metazoa > Chordata > Amphibia > Anura > Ranidae > Staurois > Staurois parvus. The sequence continues at coordinate 782,948 of NW_028318485.1, read as the reverse complement.
TGGAGCTTTCAGAGCCCGGATAGCTCAGTCGGTAGAGCATCAGACTTTTAATCTGAGGGTCCAGGGTTCAAGTCCCTGTTCGGGCGGTAGCTTTGTCCTTGTTGTTGAGCTGCGGATAAGGTAATCTTTATGCCCATCTGCCGGAGTGCTCACTGGCCTAGAGAGAGGAAATGTCCTAAGGGATGCAAAATTCCCCCTTTCAAGGCTCTGTGAATCTAGCCCAGAAATAAAGGTGGCTGCAGGTGTTTGCCTGAACAACTGATTCCCAACAAGCCTGGTCTACGCCAGCTTTCCTGGACTCCAGTTCAGGCTTGTTATCCACAAAGCTTTCAACGACGGGCCCAAAGCTTTCCACCTTGGCTTTTTTTTCCCCAACAGTGCAGCCGTCGGACCATATGCATTCAGTGGCCTTTGAGAACTGCTGTGGGAGAAAGCCATTTGACATCTAGGCCCCAAAACTTGACATTCTCCTTAGACCTTTCAAATGCAAACAATGCCAGCTTAGGCGTCTTCTCTGTAACATTAGCATGCCAAGTCCCAGAATGCTCAGCGGCCCACTGGATGACACTTTTGTGTCTCACCTCAATGTCAATACCTCCTCCAAGGATGGGCAGAAATTGGCAGACACTGATTTGGTTAGCTTTGCGCAGTGGCAGTATCATAGCCAATGAGGTCCACCTGAGGCGTGATTATTGCTAATTGAAAACTAATCCCAATACCCCGCTGTGATGACTTGAAATACAGTCAGCACTGGCAATTTTTGAGAGTCTCTCAGGAGACTGAGCAATATGTTTGAAACAGCAGAAAAGCAAATGGCTTCTAAGATGCAGACTGAGATGTGTTAGAGTTGAGGAAGCGGGTCACGGGGCCGGGGACACTATAGAGATCTTTTGTGTCATCACGCAGCCTGCTGAGTAGAACAATATGTGATTGCCACGTCATGCTCGTTCCCCCCCACTTGCCTTTAATCCAGAGTGGACTCTACCTCATTAAATTTTTCCTTGCTTTTTCTCTGCTAGACCCTGCATCATGAGGCTAAAGGTGAACTTTCTTTATCTGTAACCCAGTCAATTAGGAAGAATACTGGAAGCGTGTTGGTCCAGGGTTAAGGAACCAGTTTGGCCGGTGTGTTTTTTGCAAGGCCCTTGTTTCCAGTGAAAGAGCATTGACCTATAAGTTACACTAAGCCAGAAACTTTCAGCGTTCTCCATCTCTACCAGACTGGACCCTATCTGCATGGTTGCAAGCTGTCCTAAAAAATGGAATGGGAGAGGACGATTGGCCAGCCGGAGTGAGCCAAATACTTGTGCATTCAGGCACACATCTCCTTTTTCTTTTGGGCGCATGGTCTTTTTCTGCCATAAAAGTGAAGTTTCAAGCAGATTGGACTGTTTTGGAGGTGGAGCTTTCAGAGCCCGGATAGCTCAGTCGGTAGAGCATCAGACTTTTAATCTGAGGGTCCAGGGTTCAAGTCCCTGTTCGGGCGGTAGCTTTGTCCTTGTTGTTGAGCTGCGGATAAGGTAATCTTTATGCCCATCTGCCGGAGTGCTCACTGGCCTAGAGAGAGGAAATGTCCTAAGGGATGCAAAATTCCCCCTTTCAAGGCTCTGTGAATCTAGCCCAGAAATAAAGGTAGCTGCAGGTGTTTGCCTGAACAACTGATTCCCAACAAGCCTGGTCTACGCCAGCTTTCCTGGACTCCAGTTCAGGCTTGTTATCCACAAAGCTTTCAACGACGGGCCCAAAGCTTTCCACCTTGGCTTTTTTTTCCCCAACAGTGCAGCCGTCGGACCATATGCATTCAGTGGCCTTTGAGAACTGCTGTGGGAGAAAGCCATTTGACATCTAGGCCCCAAAACTTGACATTCTCCTTAGTCCTTTCAAATGCAAACAATGCCAGCTTAGGCGTCTTCTCTGTCACATTAGCATGCCAAGTCCCAGAATGCTCAGCGGCCCACTGGATGACACTTTTGTGTCTCACCTCAATGTCAATACCTCCTCCAAGGATGGGCAGAAATTGGCAGACACTGATTTGGTTAGCTTTGCGCAGTGGCAGTATCATAGCCAATGAGGTCCACCTGAGGCGTGATTATTGCTAATTGAAAACTAATCCCAATACCCCGCTGTGATGACTTGAAATACAGTCAGCACTGGCAATTTTTGAGAGTCTCTCAGGAGACTGAGCAATATGTTTGAAACAGCAGAAAAGCAATGGCTTCTAAGATGCAGACTGAGATGTGTTAGAGTTGAGGAAACGGGGCCGGGGACACTATAGAGATCTTTTGTGTCATCACGCAGCCTGCTGAGTAGAACAATATGTGATTGCCACGTCATGCTCGTTCCCCCCCACTTGCCTTTAATCCAGAGTGGACTCTACCTCATTAAATTTTTCCTTGCTTTTTCTCTGCTAGACCTGGCATCATGAGGCTAAAGGTGAACTTTCTTTATTTGTAACCCAGTCAATTAGGAAGAATACTGGAAGCGTGTTGGTCCAGGGTTAAGGAACCAGTTTGGCCGGTGTGTTTTTTGCAAGGCCCTTGTTTTCAGTGAAAGAGCATTGACCTATAAGTTACACTAAGCCAGAAACTTTCAGCGTTCTCCATCTCTACCAGACTGGACCCTATCTGCATGGTTGCAAGCTGTCCTAAAAAATGGAATGGGAGAGGACGATTGGCCAGCCGGAGTGAGCCAAATACTTGTGCATTCAGGCACACATCTCCTCTTTCTTTTGGCCGAATGGTCTATTTCTGCCATAAAAGTGAAGTTTCAAGCAGATTGGACTGTTTTGGAGGTTTCAGAGCCCGGATAGCTCAGTCGGTAGAGCATCAGACTTTTAATCTGAGGGTCCAGGGTTCAAGTCCCTGTTCGGGCGGTAGCTTTGTCCTTGTTGTTGAGCTGCGGATAAGGTAATCTTTATGCCCATCTGCCGGAGTGCTCACTGGCCTAGAGAGAGGAAATGTCCTAAGGGATGCAAAATTCCCCCTTTCAAGGCTCTGTGAATCTAGCCCAGAAATAAAGGTGGCTGCAGGTGTTTGCCTGAACAACTGATTCCCAACAAGCCTGGTCTACGCCAGCTTTCCTGGACTCCAGTTCAGGCTTGTTATCCACAAAGCTTTCAACGACGGGCCCAAAGCTTTCCACCTTGGCTTTTTTTTCCCCAACAGTGCAGCCGTCGGACCATATGCATTCAGTGGCCTTTGAGAACTGCTGTGGGAGAAAGCCATTTGACATTTGACATCTAGGCCCCAAAACTTGACATTCTCCTTAGTCCTTTCAAATGCAAACAATGCCAGCTTAGGCGTCTTCTCTGTCACATTAGCATGCCAAGTCCCAGAATGCTCAGCGGCCCACTGGATGACACTTTTGTGTCTCACCTCAATGTCAATACCTCCTCCAAGGATGGGCAGAAATTGGCAGACACTGATTTGGTTAGCTTTGCGCAGTGGCAGTATCATAGCCAATGAGGTCCACCTGAGGCGTGATTATTGCTAATTGAAAACTAATCCCAATACCCCGCTGTGATGACTTGAAATACAGTCAGCACTGGCAATTTTTGAGAGTCTCTCAGGAGACTGAGCAATATGTTTGAAACAGCAGAAAAGCAATGGCTTCTAAGATGCAGACTGAGATGTGTTAGAGTTGAGGAAGCGGGTCATGGGGCCGGGGACACTATAGAGATCTTTTGTGTCATCACGCAGCCTGCTGAGTAGAACAATATGTGATTGCCACGTCATGCTCGTTCCCCCCCACTTGCCTTTAATCCAGAGTGGACTCTACCTCATTAAATTTTTCCTTGCTTTTTCTCTGCTAGACCCTACATCATGAGGCTAAAGGTGAACTTTCTTTATCTGTAACCCAGTCAATTAGGAAGAATACTGGAAGCGTGTTGGTCCAGGGTTAAGGAACCAGTTTGGCCGGTGTGTTTTTTGCAAGGCCCTTGTTTCCAGTGAAAGAGCATTGACCTATAAGTTACACTAAGCCAGAAACTTTCAGCGTTCTCCATCTCTACCAGACTGGACCCTATCTGCATGGTTGCAAGCTGTCCTAAAAAATGGAATGGGAGAGGACGATTGGCCAGCCGGAGTGAGCCAAATACTTGTGCATTCAGGCACACATCTCCTTTTTCTTTTGGGCGCATGGTCTTTTTCTGCCATAAAAGTGAAGTTTCAAGCAGATTGGACTGTTTTGGAGGTGGAGCTTTCAGAGCCCGGATAGCTCAGTCGGTAGAGCATCAGACTTTTAATCTGAGGGTCCAGGGTTCAAGTCCCTGTTCGGGCGGTAGCTTTGTCCTTGTTGTTGAGCTGCGGATAAGGTAATCTTTATGCCCATCTGCCGGAGTGCTCACTGGCCTAGAGAGAGGAAATGTCCTAAGGGATGCAAAATTCCCCCTTTCAAGGCTCTGTGAATCTAGCCCAGAAATAAAGGTAGCTGCAGGTGTTTGCCTGAACAACTGATTCCCAACAAGCCTGGTCTACGCCAGCTTTCCTGGACTCCAGTTCAGGCTTGTTATCCACAAAGCTTTCAACGACGGGCCCAAAGCTTTCCACCTTGGCTTTTTTTTCCCCAACAGTGCAGCCGTCGGACCATATGCATTCAGTGGCCTTTGAGAACTGCTGTGGGAGAAAGCCATTTGACATCTAGGCCCCAAAACTTGACATTCTCCTTAGTCCTTTCAAATGCAAACAATGCCAGCTTAGGCGTCTTCTCTGTCACATTAGCATGCCAAGTCCCAGAATGCTCAGCGGCCCACTGGATGACACTTTTGTGTCTCACCTCAATGTCAATACCTCCTCCAAGGATGGGCAGAAATTGGCAGACACTGATTTGGTTAGCTTTGCGCAGTGGCAGTATCATAGCCAATGAGGTCCACCTGAGGCGTGATTATTGCTAATTGAAAACTAATCCCAATACCCCGCTGTGATGACTTGAAATACAGTCAGCACTGGCAATTTTTGAGAGTCTCTCAGGAGACTGAGCAATATGTTTGAAACAGCAGAAAAGCAATGGCTTCTAAGATGCAGACTGAGATGTGTTAGAGTTGAGGAAACGGGGCCGGGGACACTATAGAGATCTTTTGTGTCATCACGCAGCCTGCTGAGTAGAACAATATGTGATTGCCACGTCATGCTCGTTCCCCCCCACTTGCCTTTAATCCAGAGTGGACTCTACCTCATTAAATTTTTCCTTGCTTTTTCTCTGCTAGACCTGGCATCATGAGGCTAAAGGTGAACTTTCTTTATTTGTAACCCAGTCAATTAGGAAGAATACTGGAAGCGTGTTGGTCCAGGGTTAAGGAACCAGTTTGGCCGGTGTGTTTTTTGCAAGGCCCTTGTTTTCAGTGAAAGAGCATTGACCTATAAGTTACACTAAGCCAGAAACTTTCAGCGTTCTCCATCTCTACCAGACTGGACCCTATCTGCATGGTTGCAAGCTGTCCTAAAAAATGGAATGGGAGAGGACGATTGGCCAGCCGGAGTGAGCCAAATACTTGTGCATTCAGGCACACATCTCCTCTTTCTTTTGGCCGAATGGTCTATTTCTGCCATAAAAGTGAAGTTTCAAGCAGATTGGACTGTTTTGGAGGTTTCAGAGCCCGGATAGCTCAGTCGGTAGAGCATCAGACTTTTAATCTGAGGGTCCAGGGTTCAAGTCCCTGTTCGGGCGGTAGCTTTGTCCTTGTTGTTGAGCTGCGGATAAGGTAATCTTTATGCCCATCTGCCGGAGTGCTCACTGGCCTAGAGAGAGGAAATGTCCTAAGGGATGCAAAATTCCCCCTTTCAAGGCTCTGTGAATCTAGCCCAGAAATAAAGGTGGCTGCAGGTGTTTGCCTGAACAACTGATTCCCAACAAGCCTGGTCTACGCCAGCTTTCCTGGACTCCAGTTCAGGCTTGTTATCCACAAAGCTTTCAACGACGGGCCCAAAGCTTTCCACCTTGGCTTTTTTTTCCCCAACAGTGCAGCCGTCGGACCATATGCATTCAGTGGCCTTTGAGAACTGCTGTGGGAGAAAGCCATTTGACATTTGACATCTAGGCCCCAAAACTTGACATTCTCCTTAGTCCTTTCAAATGCAAACAATGCCAGCTTAGGCGTCTTCTCTGTCACATTAGCATGCCAAGTCCCAGAATGCTCAGCGGCCCACTGGATGACACTTTTGTGTCTCACCTCAATGTCAATACCTCCTCCAAGGATGGGCAGAAATTGGCAGACACTGATTTGGTTAGCTTTGCGCAGTGGCAGTATCATAGCCAATGAGGTCCACCTGAGGCGTGATTATTGCTAATTGAAAACTAATCCCAATACCCCGCTGTGATGACTTGAAATACAGTCAGCACTGGCAATTTTTGAGAGTCTCTCAGGAGACTGAGCAATATGTTTGAAACAGCAGAAAAGCAATGGCTTCTAAGATGCAGACTGAGATGTGTTAGAGTTGAGGAAGCGGGTCATGGGGCCGGGGACACTATAGAGATCTTTTGTGTCATCACGCAGCCTGCTGAGTAGAACAATATGTGATTGCCACGTCATGCTCGTTCCCCCCCACTTGCCTTTAATCCAGAGTGGACTCTACCTCATTAAATTTTTCCTTGCTTTTTCTCTGCTAGACCCTACATCATGAGGCTAAAGGTGAACTTTCTTTATCTGTAACCCAGTCAATTAGGAAGAATACTGGAAGCGTGTTGGTCCAGGGTTAAGGAACCAGTTTGGCCGGTGTGTTTTTTGCAAGGCCCTTGTTTCCAGTGAAAGAGCATTGACCTATAAGTTACACTAAGCCAGAAACTTTCAGCGTTCTCCATCTCTACCAGACTGGACCCTATCTGCATGGTTGCAAGCTGTCCTAAAAAATGGAATGGGAGAGGACGATTGGCCAGCCGGAGTGAGCCAAATACTTGTGCATTCAGGCACACATCTCCTCTTTCTTTTGGGCGCATGGTCTTTTTCTGCCATAAAAGTGAAGTTTCAAGCAGATTGGACTGTTTTGGAGGTGGAGCTTTCAGAGCCCGGATAGCTCAGTCGGTAGAGCATCAGACTTTTAATCTGAGGGTCCAGGGTTCAAGTCCCTGTTCGGGCGGTAGCTTTGTCCTTGTTGTTGAGCTGCGGATAAGGTAATCTTTATGCCCATCTGCCGGAGTGCTCACTGGCCTAGAGAGAGGAAATGTCCTAAGGGATGCAAAATTCCCCCTTTCAAGGCTCTGTGAATCTAGCCCAGAAATAAAGGTGGCTGCAGGTGTTTGCCTGAACAACTGATTCCCAACAAGCCTGGTCTACGCCAGCTTTCCTGGACTCCAGTTCAGGCTTGTTATCCACAAAGCTTTCAACGACGGGCCCAAAGCTTTCCACCTTGGCTTTTTTTTCCCCAACAGTGCAGCCGTCGGACCATATGCATTCAGTGGCCTTTGAGAACTGCTGTGGGAGAAAGCCATTTGACATCTAGGCCCCAAAACTTGACATTCTCCTTAGACCTTTCAAATGCAAACAATGCCAGCTTAGGCGTCTTCTCTGTAACATTAGCATGCCAAGTCCCAGAATGCTCAGCGGCCCACTGGATGACACTTTTGTGTCTCACCTCAATGTCAATACCTCCTCCAAGGATGGGCAGAAATTGGCAGACACTGATTTGGTTAGCTTTGCGCAGTGGCAGTATCATAGCCAATGAGGTCCACCTGAGGCGTGATTATTGCTAATTGAAAACTAATCCCAATACCCCGCTGTGATGACTTGAAATACAGTCAGCACTGGCAATTTTTGAGAGTCTCTCAGGAGACTGAGCAATATGTTTGAAACAGCAGAAAAGCAAATGGCTTCTAAGATGCAGACTGAGATGTGTTAGAGTTGAGGAAGCGGGTCACGGGGCCGGGGACACTATATAGATCTTTTGTGTCATCACGCAGCCTGCTGAGTAGAACAATATGTGATTGCCACGTCATGCTCGTTCCCCCCCACTTGCCTTTAATCCAGAGTGGACTCTACCTCATTAAATTTTTCCTTGCTTTTTCTCTGCTAGACCCTGCATCATGAGGCTAAAGGTGAACTTTCTTTATCTGTAACCCAGTCAATTAGGAAGAATACTGGAAGCGTGTTGGTCCAGGGTTAAGGAACCAGTTTGGCCGGTGTGTTTTTTGCAAGGCCCTTGTTTCCAGTGAAAGAGCATTGACCTATAAGTTACACTAAGCCAGAAACTTTCAGCGTTCTCCATCTCTACCAGACTGGACCCTATCTGCATGGTTGCAAGCTGTCCTAAAAAATGGAATGGGAGAGGACGATTGGCCAGCCGGAGTGAGCCAAATACTTGTGCATTCAGGCACACATCTCCTCTTTCTTTTGGGCGCATGGTCTTTTTCTGCCATAAAAGTGAAGTTTCAAGCAGATTGGACTGTTTTGGAGGTGGAGCTTTCAGAGCCCGGATAGCTCAGTCGGTAGAGCATCAGACTTTTAATCTGAGGGTCCAGGGTTCAAGTCCCTGTTCGGGCGGTAGCTTTGTCCTTGTTGTTGAGCTGCGGATAAGGTAATCTTTATGCCCATCTGCCGGAGTGCTCACTGGCCTAGAGAGAGGAAATGTCCTAAGGGATGCAAAATTCCCCCTTTCAAGGCTCTGTGAATCTAGCCCAGAAATAAAGGTAGCTGCAGGTGTTTGCCTGAACAACTGATTCCCAACAAGCCTGGTCTACGCCAGCTTTCCTGGACTCCAGTTCAGGCTTGTTATCCACAAAGCTTTCAACGACGGGCCCAAAGCTTTCCACCTTGGCTTTTTTTTCCCCAACAGTGCAGCCGTCGGACCATATGCATTCAGTGGCCTTTGAGAACTGCTGTGGGAGAAAGCCATTTGACATCTAGGCCCCAAAACTTGACATTCTCCTTAGTCCTTTCAAATGCAAACAATGCCAGCTTAGGCGTCTTCTCTGTCACATTAGCATGCCAAGTCCCAGAATGCTCAGCGGCCCACTGGATGACACTTTTGTGTCTCACCTCAATGTCAATACCTCCTCCAAGGATGGGCAGAAATTGGCAGACACTGATTTGGTTAGCTTTGCGCAGTGGCAGTATCATAGCCAATGAGGTCCACCTGAGGCGTGATTATTGCTAATTGAAAACTAATCCCAATACCCCGCTGTGATGACTTGAAATACAGTCAGCACTGGCAATTTTTGAGAGTCTCTCAGGAGACTGAGCAATATGTTTGAAACAGCAGAAAAGCAATGGCTTCTAAGATGCAGACTGAGATGTGTTAGAGTTGAGGAAACGGGGCCGGGGACACTATAGAGATCTTTTGTGTCATCACGCAGCCTGCTGAGTAGAACAATATGTGATTGCCACGTCATGCTCGTTCCCCCCCACTTGCCTTTAATCCAGAGTGGACTCTACCTCATTAAATTTTTCCTTGCTTTTTCTCTGCTAGACCTGGCATCATGAGGCTAAAGGTGAACTTTCTTTATTTGTAACCCAGTCAATTAGGAAGAATACTGGAAGCGTGTTGGTCCAGGGTTAAGGAACCAGTTTGGCCGGTGTGTTTTTTGCAAGGCCCTTGTTTTCAGTGAAAGAGCATTGACCTATAAGTTACACTAAGCCAGAAACTTTCAGCGTTCTCCATCTCTACCAGACTGGACCCTATCTGCATGGTTGCAAGCTGTCCTAAAAAATGGAATGGGAGAGGACGATTGGCCAGCCGGAGTGAGCCAAATACTTGTGCATTCAGGCACACATCTCCTCTTTCTTTTGGCCGAATGGTCTATTTCTGCCATAAAAGTGAAGTTTCAAGCAGATTGGACTGTTTTGGAGGTTTCAGAGCCCGGATAGCTCAGTCGGTAGAGCATCAGACTTTTAATCTGAGGGTCCAGGGTTCAAGTCCCTGTTCGGGCGGTAGCTTTGTCCTTGTTGTTGAGCTGCGGATAAGGTAATCTTTATGCCCATCTGCCGGAGTGCTCACTGGCCTAGAGAGAGGAAATGTCCTAAGGGATGCAAAATTCCCCCTTTCAAGGCTCTGTGAATCTAGCCCAGAAATAAAGGTGGCTGCAGGTGTTTGCCTGAACAACTGATTCCCAACAAGCCTGGTCTACGCCAGCTTTCCTGGACTCCAGTTCAGGCTTGTTATCCACAAAGCTTTCAACGACGGGCCCAAAGCTTTCCACCTTGGCTTTTTTTTCCCCAACAGTGCAGCCGTCGGACCATATGCATTCAGTGGCCTTTGAGAACTGCTGTGGGAGAAAGCCATTTGACATTTGACATCTAGGCCCCAAAACTTGACATTCTCCTTAGTCCTTTCAAATGCAAACAATGCCAGCTTAGGCGTCTTCTCTGTCACATTAGCATGCCAAGTCCCAGAATGCTCAGCGGCCCACTGGATGACACTTTTGTGTCTCACCTCAATGTCAATACCTCCTCCAAGGATGGGCAGAAATTGGCAGACACTGATTTGGTTAGCTTTGCGCAGTGGCAGTATCATAGCCAATGAGGTCCACCTGAGGCGTGATTATTGCTAATTGAAAACTAATCCCAATACCCCGCTGTGATGACTTGAAATACAGTCAGCACTGGCAATTTTTGAGAGTCTCTCAGGAGACTGAGCAATATGTTTGAAACAGCAGAAAAGCAATGGCTTCTAAGATGCAGACTGAGATGTGTTAGAGTTGAGGAAGCGGGTCATGGGGCCGGGGACACTATAGAGATCTTTTGTGTCATCACGCAGCCTGCTGAGTAGAACAATATGTGATTGCCACGTCATGCTCGTTCCCCCCCACTTGCCTTTAATCCAGAGTGGACTCTACCTCATTAAATTTTTCCTTGCTTTTTCTCTGCTAGACCCTACATCATGAGGCTAAAGGTGAACTTTCTTTATCTGTAACCCAGTCAATTAGGAAGAATACTGGAAGCGTGTTGGTCCAGGGTTAAGGAACCAGTTTGGCCGGTGTGTTTTTTGCAAGGCCCTTGTTTCCAGTGAAAGAGCATTGACCTATAAGTTACACTAAGCCAGAAACTTTCAGCGTTCTCCATCTCTACCAGACTGGACCCTATCTGCATGGTTGCAAGCTGTCCTAAAAAATGGAATGGGAGAGGACGATTGGCCAGCCGGAGTGAGCCAAATACTTGTGCATTCAGGCACACATCTCCTTTTTCTTTTGGGCGCATGGTCTTTTTCTGCCATAAAAGTGAAGTTTCAAGCAGATTGGACTGTTTTGGAGGTGGAGCTTTCAGAGCCCGGATAGCTCAGTCGGTAGAGCATCAGACTTTTAATCTGAGGGTCCAGGGTTCAAGTCCCTGTTCGGGCGGTAGCTTTGTCCTTGTTGTTGAGCTGCGGATAAGGTAATCTTTATGCCCATCTGCCGGAGTGCTCACTGGCCTAGAGAGAGGAAATGTCCTAAGGGATGCAAAATTCCCCCTTTCAAGGCTCTGTGAATCTAGCCCAGAAATAAAGGTAGCTGCAGGTGTTTGCCTGAACAACTGATTCCCAACAAGCCTGGTCTACGCCAGCTTTCCTGGACTCCAGTTCAGGCTTGTTATCCACAAAGCTTTCAACGACGGGCCCAAAGCTTTCCACCTTGGCTTTTTTTTCCCCAACAGTGCAGCCGTCGGACCATATGCATTCAGTGGCCTTTGAGAACTGCTGTGGGAGAAAGCCATTTGACATCTAGGCCCCAAAACTTGACATTCTCCTTAGTCCTTTCAAATGCAAACAATGCCAGCTTAGGCGTCTTCTCTGTCACATTAGCATGCCAAGTCCCAGAATGCTCAGCGGCCCACTGGATGACACTTTTGTGTCTCACCTCAATGTCAATACCTCCTCCAAGGATGGGCAGAAATTGGCAGACACTGATTTGGTTAGCTTTGCGCAGTGGCAGTATCATAGCCAATGAGGTCCACCTGAGGCGTGATTATTGCTAATTGAAAACTAATCCCAATACCCCGCTGTGATGACTTGAAATACAGTCAGCACTGGCAATTTTTGAGAGTCTCTCAGGAGACTGAGCAATATGTTTGAAACAGCAGAAAAGCAATGGCTTCTAAGATGCAGACTGAGATGTGTTAGAGTTGAGGAAACGGGGCCGGGGACACTATAGAGATCTTTTGTGTCATCACGCAGCCTGCTGAGTAGAACAATATGTGATTGCCACGTCATGCTCGTTCCCCCCCACTTGCCTTTAATCCAGAGTGGACTCTACCTCATTAAATTTTTCCTTGCTTTTTCTCTGCTAGACCTGGCATCATGAGGCTAAAGGTGAACTTTCTTTATTTGTAACCCAGTCAATTAGGAAGAATACTGGAAGCGTGTTGGTCCAGGGTTAAGGAACCAGTTTGGCCGGTGTGTTTTTTGCAAGGCCCTTGTTTCCAGTGAAAGAGCATTGACCTATAAGTTACACTAAGCCAGAAACTTTCAGCGTTCTCCATCTCTACCAGACTGGACCCTATCTGCATGGTTGCAAGCTGTCCTAAAAAATGGAATGGGAGAGGACGATTGGCCAGCCGGAGTGAGCCAAATACTTGTGCATTCAGGCACACATCTCCTCTTTCTTTTGGGCGCATGGTCTTTTTCTGCCATAAAAGTGAAGTTTCAAGCAGATTGGACTGTTTTGGAGGTGGAGCTTTCAGAGCCCGGATAGCTCAGTCGGTAGAGCATCAGACTTTTAATCTGAGGGTCCAGGGTTCAAGTCCCTGTTCGGGTGATAGCTTTGTCCTTGTTGTTGAGCTGCGGATAAGGTAATCTTTATGCCCATCTGCCGGAGTGCTCACTGGCCTAGAGAGAGGAAATGTCCTAAGGGATGCAAAATTCCCCCTTTCAAGGCTCTGTGAATCTAGCCCAGAAATAAAGGTAGCTGCAGGTGTTTGCCTGAACAACTGATTCCCAACAAGCCTGGTCTACGCCAGCTTTCCTGGACTCCAGTTCAGGCTTGTTATCCACAAAGCTTTCAACGACGGGCCCAAAGCTTTCCACCTTGGCTTTTTTTTCCCCAACAGTGCAGCCGTCGGACCATATGCATTCAGTGGCCTTTGAGAACTGCTGTGGGAGAAAGCCATTTGACATCTAGGCCCCAAAACTTGACATTCTCCTTAGTCCTTTCAAATGCAAACAATGCCAGCTTAGGCGTCTTCTCTGTCACATTAGCATGCCAAGTCCCAGAATGCTCAGCGGCCCACTGGATGACACTTTTGTGTCTCACCTCAATGTCAATACCTCCTCCAAGGAAGGGCAGAAATTGGCAGACACTGATTTGGTTAGCTTTGCGCAGTGGCAGTATCATAGCCAATGAGGTCCACCTGAGGCGTGATTATTGCTAATTGAAAACTAATCCCAATACCCCGCTGTGATGACTTGAAATACAGTCAGCACTGGCAATTTTTGAGAGTCTCTCAGGAGACTGAGCAATATGTTTGAAACAGCAGAAAAGCAATGGCTTCTAAGATGCAGACTGAGATGTGTTAGAGTTGAGGAAACGGGGCCGGGGACACTATAGAGATCTTTTGTGTCATCACGCAGCCTGCTGAGTAGAACAATATGTGATTGCCACGTCATGCTTGTTCCCCCCCACTTGCCTTTAATCCAGAGTGGACTCTACCTCATTAAATTTTTCCTTGCTTTTTCTCTGCTAGACCTGGCATCATGAGGCTAAAGGTGAACTTTCTTTATTTGTAACCCAGTCAATTAGGAAGAATACTGGAAGCGTGTTGGTCCAGGGTTAAGGAACCAGTTTGGCCGGTGTGTTTTTTGCAAGGCCCTTGTTTTCAGTGAAAGAGCATTGACCTATAAGTTACACTAAGCCAGAAACTTTCAGCGTTCTCCATCTCTACCAGACTGGACCCTATCTGCATGGTTGCAAGCTGTCCTAAAAAATGGAATGGGAGAGGACGATTGGCCAGCCGGAGTGAGCCAAATACTTGTGCATTCAGGCACACATCTCCTCTTTCTTTTGGCCGAATGGTCTTTTTCTGCCATAAAAGTGAAGTTTCAAGCAGATTGGACTGTTTTGGAGGTTTCAGAGCCCGGATAGCTCAGTCGGTAGAGCATCAGACTTTTAATCTGAGGGTCCAGGGTTCAAGTCCCTGTTCGGGCGGTAGCTTTGTCCTTGTTGTTGAGCTGCGGATAAGGTAATCTTTATGCCCATCTGCCGGAGTGCTCACTGGCCTAGAGAGAGGAAATGTCCTAAGGGATGCAAAATTCCCCCTTTCAAGGCTCTGTGAATCTAGCCCAGAAATAAAGGTGGCTGCAGGTGTTTGCCTGAACAACTGATTCCCAACAAGCCTGGTCTATGCCAGCTTTCCTGGACTCCAGTTCAGGCTTGTTATCCACAAAGCTTTCAACGACGGGCCCAAAGCTTTCCACCTTGGCTTTTTTTTCCCCAACAGTGCAGCCGTCGGACCATATGCATTCAGTGGCCTTTGAGAACTGCTGTGGGAGAAAGCCATTTGACATCTAGGCCCCAAAACTTGACATTCTCCTTAGTCCTTTCAAATGCAAACAATGCCAGCTTAGGCGTCTTCTCTGTCACATTAGCATGCCAAGTCCCAGAATGCTCAGCGGCCCACTGGATGACACTTTTGTGTCTCACCTCAATGTCAATACCTCCTCCAAGGATGGGCAGAAATTGGCAGACACTGATTTGGTTAGCTTTGCGCAGTGGCAGTATCATAGCCAATGAGGTCCACCTGAGGCGTGATTATTGCTAATTGAAAACTAATCCCAATACCCCGCTGTGATGACTTGAAATACAGTCAGCACTGGCAATTTTTGAGAGTCTCTCAGGAGACTGAGCAATATGTTTGAAACAGCAGAAAAGCAATGGCTTCTAAGATGCAGACTGAGATGTGTTAGAGTTGAGGAAACGGGGCCGGGGACACTATAGAGATCTTTTGTGTCATCACGCAGCCTGCTGAGTAGAACAATATGTGATTGCCACGTCATGCTCGTTCCCCCCCACTTGCCTTTAATCCAGAGTGGACTCTACCTCATTCAATTTTTCCTTGCTTTTTCTCTGCTAGACCTGGCATCATGAGGCTAAAGGTGAACTTTCTTTATTTGTAACCCAGTCAATTAGGAAGAATACTGGAAGCGTGTTGGTCCAGGGTTAAGGAACCAGTTTGGCCGGTGTGTTTTTTGCAAGGCCCTTGTTTTCAGTGAAAGAGCATTGACCTATAAGTTACACTAAGCCAGAAACTTTCAGCGTTCTCCATCTCTACCAGACTGGACCCTATCTGCATGGTTGCAAGCTGTCCTAAAAAATGGAATGGGAGAGGACGATTGGCCAGCCGGAGTGAGCCAAATACTTGTGCATTCAGGCACACATCTCCTCTTTCTTTTGGCCGAATGGTCTTTTTCTGCCATAAAAGTGAAGTTTCAAGCAGATTGGACTGTTTTGGAGGTTTCAGAGCCCGGATAGCTCAGTCGGTAGAGCATCAGACTTTTAATCTGAGGGTCCAGGGTTCAAGTCCCTGTTCGGGCGGTAGCTTTGTCCTTGTTGTTGAGCTGCGGATAAGGTAATCTTTATGCCCATCTGCCGGAGTGCTCACTGGCCTAGAGAGAGGAAATGTCCTAAGGGATGCAAAATTCCCCCTTTCAAGGCTCTGTGAATCTAGCCCAGAAATAAAGGTGGCTGCAGGTGTTTGCATGAACAACTGATTCCCAACAAGCCTGGTCTATGCCAGCTTTCCTGGACTCCAGTTCAGGCTTGTTATCCACAAAGCTTTCAACGACGGGCCCAAAGCTTTCCACCTTGGCTTTTTTTTCCCCAACAGTGCAGCCGTCGGACCATATGCATTCAGTGGCCTTTGAGAACTGCTGTGGGAGAAAGCCATTTGACATCTAGGCCCCAAAACTTGACATTCTCCTTAGTCCTTTCAAATGCAAACAATGCCAGCTTAGGCGTCTTCTCTGTCACATTAGCATGCCAAGTCCCAGAATGCTCAGCGGCCCACTGGATGACACTTTTGTGTCTCACCTCAATGTCAATACCTCCTCCAAGGATGGGCAGAAATTGGCAGACACTGATTTGGTTAGCTTTGTGCAGTGGCAGTATCATAGCCAATGAGGTCCACCTGAGGCGTGATTATTGCTAATTGAAAACTAATCCCAATACCCCGCTGTGATGACTTGAAATACAGTCAGCACTGGCAATTTTTGAGAGTCTCTCAGGAGACTGAGCAATATGTTTGAAACAGCAGAAAAGCAATGGCTTCTAAGATGCAGACTGAGATGTGTTAGAGTTGAGGAAACGGGGCCGGGGACACTATAGAGATCTTTTGTGTCATCACGCAGCCTGCTGAGTAGAACAATATGTGATTGACACGTCATGCTCGTTCCCCCCCACTTGCCTTTAATCCAGAGTGGACTCTACCTCATTCAATTTTTCCTTGCTTTTTCTCTGCTAGACCTGGCATCATGAGGCTAAAGGTGAACTTTCTTTATTTGTAACCCAGTCAATTAGGAAGAATACTGGAAGCGTGTTGGTCCAGGGTTAAGGAACCAGTTTGGCCGGTGTGTTTTTTGCAAGGCCCTTGTTTTCAGTGAAAGAGCATTGACCTATAAGTTACACTAAGCCAGAAACTTTCAGCGTTCTCCATCTCTACCAGACTGGACCCTATCTGCATGGTTGCAAGCTGTCCTAAAAAATGGAATGGGAGAGGACGATTGGCCAGCCGGAGTGAGCCAAATACTTGTGCATTCAGGCACACATCTCCTCTTTCTTTTGGCCGAATGGTCTTTTTCTGCCATAAAAGTGAAGTTTCAAGCAGATTGGACTGTTTTGGAGGTTTCAGAGCCTGGATAGCTCAGTCGGTAGAGCATCAGACTTTTAATCTGAGGGTCCAGGGTTCAAGTCCCTGTTCGGGCGGTAGCTTTGTCCTTGTTGTTGAGCTGCGGATAAGGTAATCTTTATGCCCATCTGCCGGAGTGCTCACTGGCCTAGAGAGAGGAAATGTCCTAAGGGATGCAAAATTCCCCCTTTCAAGGCTCTGTGAATCTAGCCCAGAAATAAAGGTGGCTGCAGGTGTTTGCCTGAACAACTGATTCCCAACAAGCCTGGTCTACGCCAGCTTTCCTGGACTCCAGTTCAGGCTTGTTATCCACAAAGCTTTCAACGACGGGCCCAAAGCTTTCCACCTTGGCTTTTTTTTCCCCAACAGTGCAGCCGTCGGACCATATGCATTCAGTGGCCTTTGAGAACTGCTGTGGGAGAAAGCCATTTGACATCTAGGCCCAAAACTTGACATTCTCCTTAGTCCTTTCAAATGCAAACAATGCCAGCTTAGGCGTCTTCTCTGTCACATTAGCATGCCAAGTCCCAGAATGCTCAGCGGCCCACTGGATGACACTTTTGTGTCTCACCTCAATGTCAATACCTCCTCCAAGGATGGGCAGAAATTGGCAGACACTGATTTGGTTAGCTTTGCGCAGTGGCAGTATCATAGCCAATGAGGTCCACCTGAGGCGTGATTATTGCTAATTGAAAACTAATCCCAATACCCCGCTGTGATGACTTGAAATACAGTCAGCACTGGCAATTTTTGAGAGTCTCTCAGGAGACTGAGCAATATGTTTGAAACAGCAGAAAAGCAATGGCTTCTAAGATGCAGACTGAGATGTGTTAGAGTTGAGGAAACGGGGCCGGGGACACTATAGAGATCTTTTGTGTCATCACGCAGCCTGCTGAGTAGAACAATATGTGATTGCCACGTCATGCTCGTTCCCCCCCACTTGCCTTTAATCCAGAGTGGACTCTACCTCATTAAATTTTTCCTTGCTTTTTCTCTGCTAGACCTGGCATCATGAGGCTAAAGGTGAACTTTCTTTATTTGTAACCCAGTCAATTAGGAAGAATACTGGAAGCGTGTTGGTCCAGGGTTAAGGAACCAGTTTGGCCGGTGTGTTTTTTGCAAGGCCCTTGTTTTCAGTGAAAGAGCATTGACCTATAAGTTACACTAAGCCAGAAACTTTCAGCGTTCTCCATCTCTACCAGACTGGACCCTATCTGCATGGTTGCAAGCTGTCCTAAAAAATGGAATGGGAGAGGACGATTGGCCAGCCGGAGTGAGCCAAATACTTGTGCATTCAGGCACACATCTCCTCTTTCTTTTGGCCGAATGGTCTTTTTCTGCCATAAAAGTGAAGTTTCAAGCAGATTGGACTGTTTTGGAGGTTTCAGAGCCCGGATAGCTCAGTCGGTAGAGCATCAGACTTTTAATCTGAGGGTCCAGGGTTCAAGTCCCTGTTCGGGCGGTAGCTTTGTCCTTGTTGTTGAGCTGCGGATAAGGTAATCTTTATGCCCATCTGCCGGAGTGCTCACTGGCCTAGAGAGAGGAAATGTCCTAAGGGATGCAAAATTCCCCCTTTCAAGGCTCTGTGAATCTAGCCCAGAAATAAAGGTGGCTGCAGGTGTTTGCCTGAACAACTGATTCCCAACAAGCCTGGTCTACGCCAGCTTTCCTGGACTCCAGTTCAGGCTTGTTATCCACAAAGCTTTCAACGACGGGCCCAAAGCTTTCCACCTTGGCTTTTTTTTCCCCAACAGTGCAGCCGTCGGACCATATGCATTCAGTGGCCTTTGAGAACTGCTGTGGGAGAAAGCCATTTGACATTTGACATCTAGGCCCCAAAACTTGACATTCTCCTTAGTCCTTTCAAATGCAAACAATGCCAGCTTAGGCGTCTTCTCTGTCACATTAGCATGCCAAGTCCCAGAATGCTCAGCGGCCCACTGGATGACACTTTTGTGTCTCACCTCAATGTCAATACCTCCTCCAAGGATGGGCAGAAATTGGCAGACACTGATTTGGTTAGCTTTGCGCAGTGGCAGTATCATAGCCAATGAGGTCCACCTGAGGCGTGATTATTGCTAATTGAAAACTAATCCCAATACCCCGCTGTGATGACTTGAAATACAGTCAGCACTGGCAATTTTTGAGAGTCTCTCAGGAGACTGAGCAATATGTTTGAAACAGCAGAAAAGCAATGGCTTCTAAGATGCAGACTGAGATGTGTTAGAGTTGAGGAAACGGGGCCGGGGACACTATAGAGATCTTTTGTGTCATCACGCAGCCTGCTGAGTAGAACAATATGTGATTGCCACGTCATGCTCGTTCCCCCCCACTTGCCTTTAATCCAGAGTGGACTCTACCTCATTCAATTTTTCCTTGCTTTTTCTCTGCTAGACCTGGCATCATGAGGCTAAAGGTGAACTTTCTTTATTTGTAACCCAGTCAATTAGGAAGAATACTGGAAGCGTGTTGGTCCAGGGTTAAGGAACCAGTTTGGCCGGTGTGTTTTTTTGCAAGGCCCTTGTTTTCAGTGAAAGAGCATTGACCTATAAGTTACACTAAGCCAGAAACTTTCAGCGTTCTCCATCTCTACCAGACTGGACCCTATCTGCATGGTTGCAAGCTGTCCTAAAAAATGGAATGGGAGAGGACGATTGGCCAGCCGGAGTGAGCCAAATACTTGTGCATTCAGGCACACATCTCCTCTTTCTTTTGTCCGAATGGTCTTTTTCTGCCATAAAAGTGAAGTTTCAAGCAGATTGGACTGTTTTGGAGGTTTCAGAGCCCGGATAGCTCAGTCGGTAGAGCATCAGACTTTTAATCTGAGGGTCCAGGGTTCAAGTCCCTGTTCGGGCGGTAGCTTTGTCC
This sequence comes from Staurois parvus, assembly GCF_062004578.1. NCBI lineage: Eukaryota > Metazoa > Chordata > Amphibia > Anura > Ranidae > Staurois > Staurois parvus. The sequence continues at coordinate 763,345 of NW_028318485.1, read as the reverse complement.
TTGTTGTTGAGCTGCGGATAAGGTAATCTTTATGCCCATCTGCCGGAGTGCTCACTGGCCTAGAGAGAGGAAATGTCCTAAGGGATGCAAAATTCCCCCTTTCAAGGCTCTGTGAATCTAGCCCAGAAATAAAGGTGGCTGCAGGTGTTTGCCTGAACAACTGATTCCCAACAAGCCTGGTCTACGCCAGCTTTCCTGGACTCCAGTTCAGGCTTGTTATCCACAAAGCTTTCAACGACGGGCCCAAAGCTTTCCACCTTGGCTTTTTTTTCCCCAACAGTGCAGCCGTCGGACCATATGCATTCAGTGGCCTTTGAGAACTGCTGTGGGAGAAAGCCATTTGACATTTGACATCTAGGCCCCAAAACTTGACATTCTCCTTAGTCCTTTCAAATGCAAACAATGCCAGCTTAGGCGTCTTCTCTGTCACATTAGCATGCCAAGTCCCAGAATGCTCAGCGGCCCACTGGATGACACTTTTGTGTCTCACCTCAATGTCAATACCTCCTCCAAGGATGGGCAGAAATTGGCAGACACTGATTTGGTTAGCTTTGCGCAGTGGCAGTATCATAGCCAATGAGGTCCACCTGAGGCGTGATTATTGCTAATTGAAAACTAATCCCAATACCCCGCTGTGATGACTTGAAATACAGTCAGCACTGGCAATTTTTGAGAGTCTCTCAGGAGACTGAGCAATATGTTTGAAACAGCAGAAAAGCAATGGCTTCTAAGATGCAGACTGAGATGTGTTAGAGTTGAGGAAGCGGGTCATGGGGCCGGGGACACTATAGAGATCTTTTGTGTCATCACGCAGCCTGCTGAGTAGAACAATATGTGATTGCCACGTCATGCTCGTTCCCCCCCACTTGCCTTTTATCCAGAGTGGACTCTACCTCATTAAATTTTTCCTTGCTTTTTCTCTGCTAGACCTGGCATCATGAGGCTAAAGGTGAACTTTCTTTATTTGTAACCCAGTCAATTAGGAAGAATACTGGAAGCGTGTTGGTCCAGGGTTAAGGAACCAGGTTGGCCGGTGTGTTTTTTGCAAGGCCCTTGTTTTCAGTGAAAGAGCATTGACCTATAAGTTACACTAAGCCAGAAACTTTCAGCGTTCTCCATCTCTACCAGACTGGACCCTATCTGCATGGTTGCAAGCTGTCCTAAAAAATGGAATGGGAGAGGACGATTGGCCAGCCGGAGTGAGCCAAATACTTGTGCATTCAGGCACACATCTCCTCTTTCTTTTGTCCGAATGGTCTTTTTCTGCCATAAAAGTGAAGTTTCAAGCAGATTGGACTGTTTTAGAGGTTTCAGAGCCCGGATAGCTCAGTCGGTAGAGCATCAGACTTTTAATCTGAGGGTCCAGGGTTCAAGTCCCTGTTCGGGCGGTAGCTTTGTCCTTGTTGTTGAGCTGCTGATAAGGTAATCTTTATGCCCATCTGCCGGAGTGCTCACTGGCCTAGAGAGAGGAAATGTCCTAAGGGATGCAAAATTCCCCCTTTCAAGGCTCTGTGAATCTAGCCCAGAAATAAAGGTGGCTGCAGGTGTTTGCCTGAACAACTGATTCCCAACAAGCCTGGTCTACGCCAGCTTTCCTGGACTCCAGTTCAGGCTTGTTATCCACAAAGCTTTCAACGACGGGCCCAAAGCTTTCCACCTTGGCTTTTTTTTCCCCAACAGTGCAGCCGTCGGACCATATGCATTCAGTGGCCTTTGAGAACTGCTGTGGGAGAAAGCCATTTGACATTTGACATCTAGGCCCCAAAACTTGACATTCTCCTTAGTCCTTTCAAATGCAAACAATGCCAGCTTAGGCGTCTTCTCTGTCACATTAGCATGCCAAGTCCCAGAATGCTCAGCGGCCCACTGGATGACACTTTTGTGTCTCACCTCAATGTCAATACCTCCTCCAAGGATGGGCAGAAATTGGCAGACACTGATTTGGTTAGCTTTGCGCAGTGGCAGTATCATAGCCAATGAGGTCCACCTGAGGCGTGATTATTGCTAATTGAAAACTAATCCCAATACCCCGCTGTGATGACTTGAAATACAGTCAGCACTGGCAATTTTTGAGAGTCTCTCAGGAGACTGAGCAATATGTTTGAAACAGCAGAAAAGCAATGGCTTCTAAGATGCAGACTGAGATGTGTTAGAGTTGAGGAAGCGGGTCATGGGGCCGGGGACACTATAGAGATCTTTTGTGTCATCACGCAGCCTGCTGAGTAGAACAATATGTGATTGCCACGTCATGCTCGTTCCCCCCCACTTGCCTTTAATCCAGAGTGGACTCTACCTCATTAAATTTTTCCTTGCTTTTTCTCTGCTAGACCCTGCATCATGAGGCTAAAGGTGAACTTTCTTTATTTGTAACCCAGTCAATTAGGAAGAATACTGGAAGCGTGTTGGTCCAGGGTTAAGGAACCAGTTTGGCCGGTGTGTTTTTTGCAAGGCCCTTGTTTCCAGTGAAAGAGCATTGACCTATAAGTTACACTAAGCCAGAAACTTTCAGCGTTCTCCATCTCTACCAGACTGGACCCTATCTGCATGGTTGCAAGCTGTCCTAAAAAATGGAATGGGAGAGGACGATTGGCCAGCCGGAGTGAGCCAAATACTTGTGCATTCAGGCACACATCTCCTCTTTCTTTTGGGCGCATGGTCTTTTTCTGCCATAAAAGTGAAGTTTCAAGCAGATTGGACTGTTTTGGAGGTGGAGCTTTCAGAGCCCGGATAGCTCAGTCGGTAGAGCATCAGACTTTTAATCTGAGGGTCCAGGGTTCAAGTCCCTGTTCGGGTGATAGCTTTGTCCTTGTTGTTGAGCTGCGGATAAGGTAATCTTTATGCCCATCTGCCGGAGTGCTCACTGGCCTAGAGAGAGGAAATGTCCTAAGGGATGCAAAATTCCCCCTTTCAAGGCTCTGTGAATCTAGCCCAGAAATAAAGGTAGCTGCAGGTGTTTGCCTGAACAACTGATTCCCAACAAGCCTGGTCTACGCCAGCTTTCCTGGACTCCAGTTCAGGCTTGTTATCCACAAAGCTTTCAACGACGGGCCCAAAGCTTTCCACCTTGGCTTTTTTTTCCCCAACAGTGCAGCCGTCGGACCATATGCATTCAGTGGCCTTTGAGAACTGCTGTGGGAGAAAGCCATTTGACATCTAGGCCCCAAAACTTGACATTCTCCTTAGTCCTTTCAAATGCAAACAATGCCAGCTTAGGCGTCTTCTCTGTCACATTAGCATGCCAAGTCCCAGAATGCTCAGCAGCCCACTGGATGACACTTTTGTGTCTCACCTCAATGTCAATACCTCCTCCAAGGATGGGCAGAAATTGGCAGACACTGATTTGGTTAGCTTTGCGCAGTGGCAGTATCATAGCCAATGAGGTCCACCTGAGGCGTGATTATTGCTAATTGAAAACTAATCCCAATACCCCGCTGTGATGACTTGAAATACAGTCAGCACTGGCAATTTTTGAGAGTCTCTCAGGAGACTGAGCAATATGTTTGAAACAGCAGAAAAGCAATGCCTTCTAAGATGCAGACTGAGATGTGTTAGAGTTGAGGAAACGGGGCCGGGGACACTATAGAGATCTTTTGTGTCATCACGCAGCCTGCTGAGTAGAACAATATGTGATTGCCACGTCATGCTCGTTCCCCCCCACTTGCCTTTAATCCAGAGTGGACTCTACCTCATTAAATTTTTCCTTGCTTTTTCTCTGCTAGACCTGGCATCATGAGGCTAAAGGTGAACTTTCTTTATTTGTAACCCAGTCAATTAGGAAGAATACTGGAAGCGTGTTGGTCCAGGGTTAAGGAACCAGTTTGGCCGGTGTGTTTTTTGCAAGGCCCTTGTTTTCAGTGAAAGAGCATTGACCTATAAGTTACACTAAGCCAGAAACTTTCAGCGTTCTCCATCTCTACCAGACTGGACCCTATCTGCATGGTTGCAAGCTGTCCTAAAAAATGGAATGGGAGAGGACGATTGGCCAGCCGGAGTGAGCCAAATACTTGTGCATTCAGGCACACATCTCCTCTTTCTTTTGGCCGAATGGTCTTTTTCTGCCATAAAAGTGAAGTTTCAAGCAGATTGGACTGTTTTGGAGGTTTCAGAGCCCGGATAGCTCAGTCGGTAGAGCATCAGACTTTTAATCTGAGGGTCCAGGGTTCAAGTCCCTGTTCGGGCGGTAGCTTTGTCCTTGTTGTTGAGCTGCGGATAAGGTAATCTTTATGCCCATCTGCCGGAGTGCTCACTGGCCTAGAGAGAGGAAATGTCCTAAGGGATGCAAAATTCCCCCTTTCAAGGCTCTGTGAATCTAGCCCAGAAATAAAGGTGGCTGCAGGTGTTTGCCTGAACAACTGATTCCCAACAAGCCTGGTCTATGCCAGCTTTCCTGGACTCCAGTTCAGGCTTGTTATCCACAAAGCTTTCAACGACGGGCCCAAAGCTTTCCACCTTGGCTTTTTTTTCCCCAACAGTGCAGCCGTCGGACCATATGCATTCAGTGGCCTTTGAGAACTGCTGTGGGAGAAAGCCATTTGACATCTAGGCCCCAAAACTTGACATTCTCCTTAGTCCTTTCAAATGCAAACAATGCCAGCTTAGGCGTCTTCTCTGTCACATTAGCATGCCAAGTCCCAGAATGCTCAGCGGCCCACTGGATGACACTTTTGTGTCTCACCTCAATGTCAATACCTCCTCCAAGGATGGGCAGAAATTGGCAGACACTGATTTGGTTAGCTTTGTGCAGTGGCAGTATCATAGCCAATGAGGTCCACCTGAGGCGTGATTATTGCTAATTGAAAACTAATCCCAATACCCCGCTGTGATGACTTGAAATACAGTCAGCACTGGCAATTTTTGAGAGTCTCTCAGGAGACTGAGCAATATGTTTGAAACAGCAGAAAAGCAATGGCTTCTAAGATGCAGACTGAGATGTGTTAGAGTTGAGGAAACGGGGCCGGGGACACTATAGAGATCTTTTGTGTCATCACGCAGCCTGCTGAGTAGAACAATATGTGATTGCCACGTCATGCTCGTTCCCCCCCACTTGCCTTTAATCCAGAGTGGACTCTACCTCATTCAATTTTTCCTTGCTTTTTCTCTGCTAGACCTGGCATCATGAGGCTAAAGGTGAACTTTCTTTATTTGTAACCCAGTCAATTAGGAAGAATACTGGAAGCGTGTTGGTCCAGGGTTAAGGAACCAGTTTGGCCGGTGTGTTTTTTGCAAGGCCCTTGTTTTCAGTGAAAGAGCATTGACCTATAAGTTACACTAAGCCAGAAACTTTCAGCGTTCTCCATCTCTACCAGACTGGACCCTATCTGCATGGTTGCAAGCTGTCCTAAAAAATGGAATGGGAGAGGACGATTGGCCAGCCGGAGTGAGCCAAATACTTGTGCATTCAGGCACACATCTCCTCTTTCTTTTGGCCGAATGGTCTTTTTCTGCCATAAAAGTGAAGTTTCAAGCAGATTGGACTGTTTTGGAGGTTTCAGAGCCTGGATAGCTCAGTCGGTAGAGCATCAGACTTTTAATCTGAGGGTCCAGGGTTCAAGTCCCTGTTCGGGCGGTAGCTTTGTCCTTGTTGTTGAGCTGCGGATAAGGTAATCTTTATGCCCATCTGCCGGAGTGCTCACTGGCCTAGAGAGAGGAAATGTCCTAAGGGATGCAAAATTCCCCCTTTCAAGGCTCTGTGAATCTAGCCCAGAAATAAAGGTGGCTGCAGGTGTTTGCCTGAACAACTGATTCCCAACAAGCCTGGTCTACGCCAGCTTTCCTGGACTCCAGTTCAGGCTTGTTATCCACAAAGCTTTCAACGACGGGCCCAAAGCTTTCCACCTTGGCTTTTTTTTCCCCAACAGTGCAGCCGTCGGACCATATGCATTCAGTGGCCTTTGAGAACTGCTGTGGGAGAAAGCCATTTGACATCTAGGCCCAAAACTTGACATTCTCCTTAGTCCTTTCAAATGCAAACAATGCCAGCTTAGGCGTCTTCTCTGTCACATTAGCATGCCAAGTCCCAGAATGCTCAGCGGCCCACTGGATGACACTTTTGTGTCTCACCTCAATGTCAATACCTCCTCCAAGGATGGGCAGAAATTGGCAGACACTGATTTGGTTAGCTTTGCGCAGTGGCAGTATCATAGCCAATGAGGTCCACCTGAGGCGTGATTATTGCTAATTGAAAACTAATCCCAATACCCCGCTGTGATGACTTGAAATACAGTCAGCACTGGCAATTTTTGAGAGTCTCTCAGGAGACTGAGCAATATGTTTGAAACAGCAGAAAAGCAATGGCTTCTAAGATGCAGACTGAGATGTGTTAGAGTTGAGGAAACGGGGCCGGGGACACTATAGAGATCTTTTGTGTCATCACGCAGCCTGCTGAGTAGAACAATATGTGATTGCCACGTCATGCTCGTTCCCCCCCACTTGCCTTTAATCCAGAGTGGACTCTACCTCATTAAATTTTTCCTTGCTTTTTCTCTGCTAGACCTGGCATCATGAGGCTAAAGGTGAACTTTCTTTATTTGTAACCCAGTCAATTAGGAAGAATACTGGAAGCGTGTTGGTCCAGGGTTAAGGAACCAGTTTGGCCGGTGTGTTTTTTGCAAGGCCCTTGTTTTCAGTGAAAGAGCATTGACCTATAAGTTACACTAAGCCAGAAACTTTCAGCGTTCTCCATCTCTACCAGACTGGACCCTATCTGCATGGTTGCAAGCTGTCCTAAAAAATGGAATGGGAGAGGACGATTGGCCAGCCGGAGTGAGCCAAATACTTGTGCATTCAGGCACACATCTCCTCTTTCTTTTGGCCGAATGGTCTTTTTCTGCCATAAAAGTGAAGTTTCAAGCAGATTGGACTGTTTTGGAGGTTTCAGAGCCCGGATAGCTCAGTCGGTAGAGCATCAGACTTTTAATCTGAGGGTCCAGGGTTCAAGTCCCTGTTCGGGCGGTAGCTTTGTCCTTGTTGTTGAGCTGCGGATAAGGTAATCTTTATGCCCATCTGCCGGAGTGCTCACTGGCCTAGAGAGAGGAAATGTCCTAAGGGATGCAAAATTCCCCCTTTCAAGGCTCTGTGAATCTAGCCCAGAAATAAAGGTGGCTGCAGGTGTTTGCCTGAACAACTGATTCCCAACAAGCCTGGTCTACGCCAGCTTTCCTGGACTCCAGTTCAGGCTTGTTATCCACAAAGCTTTCAACGACGGGCCCAAAGCTTTCCACCTTGGCTTTTTTTTCCCCAACAGTGCAGCCGTCGGACCATATGCATTCAGTGGCCTTTGAGAACTGCTGTGGGAGAAAGCCATTTGACATTTGACATCTAGGCCCCAAAACTTGACATTCTCCTTAGTCCTTTCAAATGCAAACAATGCCAGCTTAGGCGTCTTCTCTGTCACATTAGCATGCCAAGTCCCAGAATGCTCAGCGGCCCACTGGATGACACTTTTGTGTCTCACCTCAATGTCAATACCTCCTCCAAGGATGGGCAGAAATTGGCAGACACTGATTTGGTTAGCTTTGCGCAGTGGCAGTATCATAGCCAATGAGGTCCACCTGAGGCGTGATTATTGCTAATTGAAAACTAATCCCAATACCCCGCTGTGATGACTTGAAATACAGTCAGCACTGGCAATTTTTGAGAGTCTCTCAGGAGACTGAGCAATATGTTTGAAACAGCAGAAAAGCAATGGCTTCTAAGATGCAGACTGAGATGTGTTAGAGTTGAGGAAACGGGGCCGGGGACACTATAGAGATCTTTTGTGTCATCACGCAGCCTGCTGAGTAGAACAATATGTGATTGCCACGTCATGCTCGTTCCCCCCCACTTGCCTTTAATCCAGAGTGGACTCTACCTCATTCAATTTTTCCTTGCTTTTTCTCTGCTAGACCTGGCATCATGAGGCTAAAGGTGAACTTTCTTTATTTGTAACCCAGTCAATTAGGAAGAATACTGGAAGCGTGTTGGTCCAGGGTTAAGGAACCAGTTTGGCCGGTGTGTTTTTTTGCAAGGCCCTTGTTTTCAGTGAAAGAGCATTGACCTATAAGTTACACTAAGCCAGAAACTTTCAGCGTTCTCCATCTCTACCAGACTGGACCCTATCTGCATGGTTGCAAGCTGTCCTAAAAAATGGAATGGGAGAGGACGATTGGCCAGCCGGAGTGAGCCAAATACTTGTGCATTCAGGCACACATCTCCTCTTTCTTTTGTCCGAATGGTCTTTTTCTGCCATAAAAGTGAAGTTTCAAGCAGATTGGACTGTTTTGGAGGTTTCAGAGCCCGGATAGCTCAGTCGGTAGAGCATCAGACTTTTAATCTGAGGGTCCAGGGTTCAAGTCCCTGTTCGGGCGGTAGCTTTGTCCTTGTTGTTGAGCTGCGGATAAGGTAATCTTTATGCCCATCTGCCGGAGTGCTCACTGGCCTAGAGAGAGGAAATGTCCTAAGGGATGCAAAATTCCCCCTTTCAAGGCTCTGTGAATCTAGCCCAGAAATAAAGGTGGCTGCAGGTGTTTGCCTGAACAACTGATTCCCAACAAGCCTGGTCTACGCCAGCTTTCCTGGACTCCAGTTCAGGCTTGTTATCCACAAAGCTTTCAACGACGGGCCCAAAGCTTTCCACCTTGGCTTTTTTTTCCCCAACAGTGCAGCCGTCGGACCATATGCATTCAGTGGCCTTTGAGAACTGCTGTGGGAGAAAGCCATTTGACATTTGACATCTAGGCCCCAAAACTTGACATTCTCCTTAGTCCTTTCAAATGCAAACAATGCCAGCTTAGGCGTCTTCTCTGTCACATTAGCATGCCAAGTCCCAGAATGCTCAGCGGCCCACTGGATGACACTTTTGTGTCTCACCTCAATGTCAATACCTCCTCCAAGGATGGGCAGAAATTGGCAGACACTGATTTGGTTAGCTTTGCGCAGTGGCAGTATCATAGCCAATGAGGTCCACCTGAGGCGTGATTATTGCTAATTGAAAACTAATCCCAATACCCCGCTGTGATGACTTGAAATACAGTCAGCACTGGCAATTTTTGAGAGTCTCTCAGGAGACTGAGCAATATGTTTGAAACAGCAGAAAAGCAATGGCTTCTAAGATGCAGACTGAGATGTGTTAGAGTTGAGGAAGCGGGTCATGGGGCCGGGGACACTATAGAGATCTTTTGTGTCATCACGCAGCCTGCTGAGTAGAACAATATGTGATTGCCACGTCATGCTCGTTCCCCCCCACTTGCCTTTTATCCAGAGTGGACTCTACCTCATTAAATTTTTCCTTGCTTTTTCTCTGCTAGACCTGGCATCATGAGGCTAAAGGTGAACTTTCTTTATTTGTAACCCAGTCAATTAGGAAGAATACTGGAAGCGTGTTGGTCCAGGGTTAAGGAACCAGGTTGGCCGGTGTGTTTTTTGCAAGGCCCTTGTTTTCAGTGAAAGAGCATTGACCTATAAGTTACACTAAGCCAGAAACTTTCAGCGTTCTCCATCTCTACCAGACTGGACCCTATCTGCATGGTTGCAAGCTGTCCTAAAAAATGGAATGGGAGAGGACGATTGGCCAGCCGGAGTGAGCCAAATACTTGTGCATTCAGGCACACATCTCCTCTTTCTTTTGTCCGAATGGTCTTTTTCTGCCATAAAAGTGAAGTTTCAAGCAGATTGGACTGTTTTGGAGGTTTCAGAGCCCGGATAGCTCAGTCGGTAGAGCATCAGACTTTTAATCTGAGGGTCCAGGGTTCAAGTCCCTGTTCGGGCGGTAGCTTTGTCCTTGTTGTTGAGCTGCTGATAAGGTAATCTTTATGCCCATCTGCCGGAGTGCTCACTGGCCTAGAGAGAGGAAATGTCCTAAGGGATGCAAAATTCCCCCTTTCAAGGCTCTGTGAATCTAGCCCAGAAATAAAGGTGGCTGCAGGTGTTTGCCTGAACAACTGATTCCCAACAAGCCTGGTCTACGCCAGCTTTCCTGGACTCCAGTTCAGGCTTGTTATCCACAAAGCTTTCAACGACGGGCCCAAAGCTTTCCACCTTGGCTTTTTTTTCCCCAACAGTGCAGCCGTCGGACCATATGCATTCAGTGGCCTTTGAGAACTGCTGTGGGAGAAAGCCATTTGACATTTGACATCTAGGCCCCAAAACTTGACATTCTCCTTAGTCCTTTCAAATGCAAACAATGCCAGCTTAGGCGTCTTCTCTGTCACATTAGCATGCCAAGTCCCAGAATGCTCAGCGGCCCACTGGATGACACTTTTGTGTCTCACCTCAATGTCAATACCTCCTCCAAGGATGGGCAGAAATTGGCAGACACTGATTTGGTTAGCTTTGCGCAGTGGCAGTATCATAGCCAATGAGGTCCACCTGAGGCGTGATTATTGCTAATTGAAAACTAATCCCAATACCCCGCTGTGATGACTTGAAATACAGTCAGCACTGGCAATTTTTGAGAGTCTCTCAGGAGACTGAGCAATATGTTTGAAACAGCAGAAAAGCAATGGCTTCTAAGATGCAGACTGAGATGTGTTAGAGTTGAGGAAGCGGGTCATGGGGCCGGGGACACTATAGAGATCTTTTGTGTCATCACGCAGCCTGCTGAGTAGAACAATATGTGATTGCCACGTCATGCTCGTTCCCCCCCACTTGCCTTTAATCCAGAGTGGACTCTACCTCATTAAATTTTTCCTTGCTTTTTCTCTGCTAGACCCTGCATCATGAGGCTAAAGGTGAACTTTCTTTATTTGTAACCCAGTCAATTAGGAAGAATACTGGAAGCGTGTTGGTCCAGGGTTAAGGAACCAGTTTGGCCGGTGTGTTTTTTGCAAGGCCCTTGTTTCCAGTGAAAGAGCATTGACCTATAAGTTACACTAAGCCAGAAACTTTCAGCGTTCTCCATCTCTACCAGACTGGACCCTATCTGCATGGTTGCAAGCTGTCCTAAAAAATGGAATGGGAGAGGACGATTGGCCAGCCGGAGTGAGCCAAATACTTGTGCATTCAGGCACACATCTCCTCTTTCTTTTGGGCGCATGGTCTTTTTCTGCCATAAAAGTGAAGTTTCAAGCAGATTGGACTGTTTTGGAGGTGGAGCTTTCAGAGCCCGGATAGCTCAGTCGGTAGAGCATCAGACTTTTAATCTGAGGGTCCAGGGTTCAAGTCCCTGTTCGGGTGATAGCTTTGTCCTTGTTGTTGAGCTGCGGATAAGGTAATCTTTATGCCCATCTGCCGGAGTGCTCACTGGCCTAGAGAGAGGAAATGTCCTAAGGGATGCAAAATTCCCCCTTTCAAGGCTCTGTGAATCTAGCCCAGAAATAAAGGTAGCTGCAGGTGTTTGCCTGAACAACTGATTCCCAACAAGCCTGGTCTACGCCAGCTTTCCTGGACTCCAGTTCAGGCTTGTTATCCACAAAGCTTTCAACGACGGGCCCAAAGCTTTCCACCTTGGCTTTTTTTTCCCCAACAGTGCAGCCGTCGGACCATATGCATTCAGTGGCCTTTGAGAACTGCTGTGGGAGAAAGCCATTTGACATCTAGGCCCCAAAACTTGACATTCTCCTTAGTCCTTTCAAATGCAAACAATGCCAGCTTAGGCGTCTTCTCTGTCACATTAGCATGCCAAGTCCCAGAATGCTCAGCAGCCCACTGGATGACACTTTTGTGTCTCACCTCAATGTCAATACCTCCTCCAAGGATGGGCAGAAATTGGCAGACACTGATTTGGTTAGCTTTGCGCAGTGGCAGTATCATAGCCAATGAGGTCCACCTGAGGCGTGATTATTGCTAATTGAAAACTAATCCCAATACCCCGCTGTGATGACTTGAAATACAGTCAGCACTGGCAATTTTTGAGAGTCTCTCAGGAGACTGAGCAATATGTTTGAAACAGCAGAAAAGCAATGCCTTCTAAGATGCAGACTGAGATGTGTTAGAGTTGAGGAAACGGGGCCGGGGACACTATAGAGATCTTTTGTGTCATCACGCAGCCTGCTGAGTAGAACAATATGTGATTGCCACGTCATGCTCGTTCCCCCCCACTTGCCTTTAATCCAGAGTGGACTCTACCTCATTAAATTTTTCCTTGCTTTTTCTCTGCTAGACCTGGCATCATGAGGCTAAAGGTGAACTTTCTTTATTTGTAACCCAGTCAATTAGGAAGAATACTGGAAGCGTGTTGGTCCAGGGTTAAGGAACCAGTTTGGCCGGTGTGTTTTTTGCAAGGCCCTTGTTTTCAGTGAAAGAGCATTGACCTATAAGTTACACTAAGCCAGAAACTTTCAGCGTTCTCCATCTCTACCAGACTGGACCCTATCTGCATGGTTGCAAGCTGTCCTAAAAAATGGAATGGGAGAGGACGATTGGCCAGCCGGAGTGAGCCAAATACTTGTGCATTCAGGCACACATCTCCTCTTTCTTTTGGCCGAATGGTCTTTTTCTGCCATAAAAGTGAAGTTTCAAGCAGATTGGACTGTCTTGGAGGTTTCAGAGCCCGGATAGCTCAGTCGGTAGAGCATCAGACTTTTAATCTGAGGGTCCAGGGTTCAAGTCCCTGTTCGGGCGGTAGCTTTGTCCTTGTTGTTGAGCTGCGGATAAGGTAATCTTTATGCCCATCTGCCGGAGTGCTCACTGGCCTAGAGAGAGGAAATGTCCTAAGGGATGCAAAATTCCCCCTTTCAAGGCTCTGTGAATCTAGCCCAGAAATAAAGGTGGCTGCAGGTGTTTGCCTGAACAACTGATTCCCAACAAGCCTGGTCTACGCCAGCTTTCCTGGACTCCAGTTCAGGCTTGTTATCCACAAAGCTTTCAACGACGGGCCCAAAGCTTTCCACCTTGGCTTTTTTTTCCCCAACAGTGCAGCCGTCGGACCATATGCATTCAGTGGCCTTTGAGAACTGCTGTGGGAGAAAGCCATTTGACATTTGACATCTAGGCCCCAAAACTTGACATTCTCCTTAGTCCTTTCAAATGCAAACAATGCCAGCTTAGGCGTCTTCTCTGTCACATTAGCATGCCAAGTCCCAGAATGCTCAGCGGCCCACTGGATGACACTTTTGTGTCTCACCTCAATGTCAATACCTCCTCCAAGGATGGGCAGAAATTGGCAGACACTGATTTGGTTAGCTTTGCGCAGTGGCAGTATCATAGCCAATGAGGTCCACCTGAGGCGTGATTATTGCTAATTGAAAACTAATCCCAATACCCCGCTGTGATGACTTGAAATACAGTCAGCACTGGCAATTTTTGAGAGTCTCTCAGGAGACTGAGCAATATGTTTGAAACAGCAGAAAAGCAATGGCTTCTAAGATGCAGACTGAGATGTGTTAGAGTTGAGGAAGCGGGTCACGGGGCCGGGGACACTATAGAGATCTTTTGTGTCATCACGCAGCCTGCTGAGTAGAACAATATGTGATTGCCACGTCATGCTCGTTCCCCCCCACTTGCCTTTAATCCAGAGTGGACTCTACCTCATTAAATTTTTCCTTGCTTTTTCTCTGCTAGACCTGGCATCATGAGGCTAAAGGTGAACTTTCTTTATCTGTAACCCAGTCAAATAGGAAGAATACTGGAAGCGTGTTGGTCCAGGGTTAAGGAACCAGTTTGGCCGGTGTGTTTTTTGCAAGGCCCTTGTTTCCAGTGAAAGAGCATTGACCTATAAGTTACACTAAGCCAGAAACTTTCAGCGTTCTCCATCTCTACCAGACTGGACCCTATCTGCATGGTTGCAAGCTGTCCTAAAAAATGGAATGGGAGAGGACGATTGGCCAGCCGGAGTGAGCCAAATACTTGTGCATTCAGGCACACATCTCCTCTTTCTTTTGTCCGAATGGTCTTTTTCTGCCATAAAAGTGAAGTTTCAAGCAGATTGGACTGTTTTGGAGGAGGAGCTTTCAGAGCCCGGATAGCTCAGTCGGTAGAGCATCAGACTTTTAATCTGAGGGTCCAGGGTTCAAGTCCCTGTTCGGGCGGTAGCTTTGTCCTTGTTGTTGAGCTGCGGATAAGGTAATCTTTATGCCCATCTGCCGGAGTGCTCACTGGCCTAGAGAGAGGAAATGTCCTAAGGGATGCAAAATTCCCCCTTTCAAGGCTCTGTGAATCTAGCCCAGAAATAAAGGTGGCTGCAGGTGTTTGCCTGAACAACTGATTCCCAACAAGCCTGGTCTACGCCAGCTTTCCTGGACTCCAGTTCAGGCTTGTTATCCACAAAGCTTTCAACGACGGGCCCAAAGCTTTCCACCTTGGCTTTTTTTTCCCCAACAGTGCAGCCGTCGGACCATATGCATTCAGTGGCCTTTGAGAACTGCTGTGGGAGAAAGCCATTTGACATCTAGGCCCCAAAACTTGACATTCTCCTTAGTCCTTTCAAATGCAAACAATGCCAGCTTAGGCGTCTTCTCTGTCACATTAGCATGCCAAGTCCCAGAATGCTCAGCGGCCCACTGGATGACACTTTTGTGTCTCACCTCAATGTCAATACCTCCTCCAAGGATGGGCAGAAATTGGCAGACACTGATTTAGTTAGCTTTGCGCAGTGGCAGTATCATAGCCAATGAGGTCCACCTGAGGCGTGATTATTGCTAATTGAAAACTAATCCCAATACCCCGCTGTGATGACTTGAAATACAGTCAGCACTGGCAATTTTTGAGAGTCTCTCAGGAGACTGAGCAATATGTTTGAAACAGCAGAAAAGCAATGGCTTCTAAGATGCAGACTGAGATGTGTTAGAGTTGAGGAAGCGGGTCATGGGGCCGGGGACACTATAGAGATCTTTTGTGTCATCACGCAGCCTGCTGAGTAGAACAATATGTGATTGCCACGTCATGCTCGTTCCCCCCCACTTGCCTTTAATCCAGAGTGGACTCTACCTCATTAAATTTTTCCTTGCTTTTTCTCTGCTAGACCTGGCATCATGAGGCTAAAGGTGAACTTTCTTTATTTGTAACCCAGTCAATTAGGAAGAATACTGGAAGCGTGTTGGTCCAGGGTTAAGGAACCAGTTTGGCCGGTGTGTTTTTTGCAAGGCCCTTGTTTTCAGTGAAAGAGCATTGACCTATAAGTTACACTAAGCCAGAAACTTTCAGCGTTCTCCATCTCTACCAGACTGGACCCTATCTGCATGGTTGCAAGCTGTCCTAAAAAATGGAATGGGAGAGGACGATTGGCCAGCCGGAGTGAGCCAAATACTTGTGCATTCAGGCACACATCTCCTCTTTCTTTTGGGCGCATGGTCTTTTTCTGCCATAAAAGTGAAGTTTCAAGCAGATTGGACTGTTTTGGAGGTGGAGCTTTCAGAGCCCGGATAGCTCAGTCGGTAGAGCATCAGACTTTTAATCTGAGGGTCCAGGGTTCAAGTCCCTGTTCGGGCGGTAGCTTTGTCCTTGTTGTTGAGCTGCGGATAAGGTAATCTTTATGCCCATCTGCCGGAGTGCTCACAGGCCTAGAGAGAGGAAATGTCCTAAGGGATGCAAAATTCCCCCTTTCAAGGCTCTGTGAATCTAGCCCAGAAATAAAGGTGGCTGCAGGTGTTTGCCTGAACAACTGATTCCCAACAAGCCTGGTCTACGCCAGCTTTCCTGGACTCCAGTTCAGGCTTGTTATCCACAAAGCTTTCAACAACGGGCCCAAAGCTTTCCACCTTGGCTTTTTTTTCCCCAACAGTGCAGCCGTCGGACCATATGCATTCAGTGGCCTTTGAGAACTGCTGTGGGAGAAAGCCATTTGACATCTAGGCCCAAAACTTGACATTCTCCTTAGTCCTTTCAAATGCAAACAATGCCAGCTTAGGCGTCTTCTCTGTCACATTAGCATGCCAAGTCCCAGAATGCTCAGCGGCCCACTGGATGACACTTTTGTGTCTCACCTCAATGTCAATACCTCCTCCAAGGATGGGCAGAAATTGGCAGACACTGATTTAGTTAGCTTTGCGCAGTGGCAGTATCATAGCCAATGAGGTCCACCTGAGGCGTGATTATTGCTAATTGAAAACTAATCCCAATACCCCGCTGTGATGACTTGAAATACAGTCAGCACTGGCAATTTTTGAGAGTCTCTCAGGAGACTGAGCAATATGTTTGAAACAGCAGAAAAGCAATGCCTTCTAAGATGCAGACTGAGATGTGTTAGAGTTGAGGAAGCGGGTCATGGGGCCGGGGACACTATAGAGATCTTTTGTGTCATCACGCAGCCTGCTGAGTAGAACAATATGTGATTGCCACGTCATGCTCGTTCCCCCCCACTTGCCTTTAATCCAGAGTGGACTCTACCTCATTCAATTTTTCCTTGCTTTTTCTCTGCTAGACCTGGCATCATGAGGCTAAAGGTGAACTTTCTTTATTTGTAACCCAGTCAATTAGGAAGAATACTGGAAGCGTGTTGGTCCAGGGTTAAGGAACCAGTTTGGCCGGTGTGTTTTTTGCAAGGCCCTTGTTTTCAGTGAAAGAGCATTGACCTATAAGTTACACTAAGCCAGAAACTTTCAGCGTTCTCCATCTCTACCAGACTGGACCCTATCTGCATGGTTGCAAGCTGTCCTAAAAAATGGAATGGGAGAGGACGATTGGCCAGCCGGAGTGAGCCAAATACTTGTGCATTCAGGCACACATCTCCTCTTTCTTTTGTCCGAATGGTCTTTTTCTGCCATAAAAGTGAAGTTTCAAGCAGATTGGACTGTTTTGGAGGTTTCAGAGCCCGGATAGCTCAGTCGGTAGAGCATCAGACTTTTAATCTGAGGGTCCAAGGTTCAAGTCCCTGTTCGGGCGGTAGCTTTGTCCTTGTTGTTGAGCTGCGGATAAGGTAATCTTTATGCCCATCTGCCGGAGTGCTCACTGGCCTAGAGAGAGGAAATGTCCTAAGGGATGCAAAATTCCCCCTTTCAAGGCTCTGTGAATCTAGCCCAGAAATAAAGGTGGCTGCAGGTGTTTGCCTGAACAACTGATTCCCAACAAGCCTGGTCTACGCCAGCTTTCCTGGACTCCAGTTCAGGCTTGTTATCCACAAAGCTTTCAACGACGGGCCCAAAGCTTTCCACCTTGGCTTTTTTTTCCCCAACAGTGCAGCCGTCGGACCATATGCATTCAGTGGCCTTTGAGAACTGCTGTGGGAGAAAGCCATTTGACATCTAGTCCCCAAAACTTGACATTCTCCTTAGTCCTTTCAAATGCAAACAATGCCAGCTTAGGCGTCTTCTCTGTCACATTAGCATGCCAAGTCCCAGAATGCTCAGCGGCCCACTGGATGACACTTTTGTGTCTCACCTCAATGTCAATACCTCCTCCAAGGATGGGCAGAAATTGGCAGACACTGATTTGGTTAGCTTTGCGCAGTGGCAGTATCATAGCCAATGAGGTCCACCTGAGGCGTGATTATTGCTAATTGAAAACTAATCCCAATACCCCGCTGTGATGACTTGAAATACAGTCAGCACTGGCAATTTTTGAGAGTCTCTCAGGAGACTGAGCAATATGTTTGAAACAGCAGAAAAGCAATGCCTTCTAAGATGCAGACTGAGATGTGTTAGAGTTGAGGAAACGGGGCCGGGGACACTATAGAGATCTTTTGTGTCATCACGCAGCCTGCTGAGTAGAACAATATGTGATTGCCACGTCATGCTCGTTCCCCCCCACTTGCCTTTAATCCAGAGTGGACTCTACCTCATTAAATTTTTCCTTGCTTTTTCTCTGCTAGACCTGGCATCATGAGGCTAAAGGTGAACTTTCTTTATTTGTAACCCAGTCAATTAGGAAGAATACTGGAAGCGTGTTGGTCCAGGGTTAAGGAACCAGTTTGGCCGGTGTGTTTTTTGCAAGGCCCTTGTTTTCAGTGAAAGAGCATTGACCTATAAGTTACACTAAGCCAGAAACTTTCAGCGTTCTCCATCTCTACCAGACTGGACCCTATCTGCATGGTTGCAAGCTGTCCTAAAAAATGGAATGGGAGAGGACGATTGGCCAGCCGGAGTGAGCCAAATACTTGTGCATTCAGGCACACATCTCCTCTTTCTTTTGGCCGAATGGTCTTTTTCTGCCATAAAAGTGAAGTTTCAAGCAGATTGGACTGTTTTGGAGGTTTCAGAGCCTGGATAGCTCAGTCGGTAGAGCATCAGACTTTTAATCTGAGGGTCCAGGGTTCAAGTCCCTGTTCGGGCGGTAGCTTTGTCCTTGTTGTTGAGCTGCGGATAAGGTAATCTTTATGCCCATCTGCCGGAGTGCTCACAGGCCTAGAGAGAGGAAATGTCCTAAGGGATGCAAAATTCCCCCTTTCAAGGCTCTGTGAATCTAGCCCAGAAATAAAGGTGGCTGCAGGTGTTTGCCTGAACAACTGATTCCCAACAAGCCTGGTCTACGCCAGCTTTCCTGGACTCCAGTTCAGGCTTGTTATCCACAAAGCTTTCAACGACGGGCCCAAAGCTTTCCACCTTGGCTTTTTTTTCCCCAACAGTGCAGCCGTCGGACCATATGCATTCAGTGGCCTTTGAGAACTGCTGTGGGAGAAAGCCATTTGACATCTAGGCCCAAAACTTGACATTCTCCTTAGTCCTTTCAAATGCAAACAATGTCAGCTTAGGCGTCTTCTCTGTCACATTAGCATGCCAAGTCCCAGAATGCTCAGCGGCCCACTGGATGACACTTTTGTGTCTCACCTCAATGTCAATACCTCCTCCAAGGATGGGCAGAAATTGGCAGACACTGATTTGGTTAGCTTTGCGCAGTGGCAGTATCATAGCCAATGAGGTCCACCTGAGGCGTGATTATTGCTAATTGAAAACTAATCCCAATACCCCGCTGTGATGACTTGAAATACAGTCAGCACTGGCAATTTTTGAGAGTCTCTCAGGAGACTGAGCAATATGTTTGAAACAGCAGAAAAGCAATGGCTTCTAAGATGCAGACTGAGATGTGTTAGAGTTGAGGAAGCGGGTCACGGGGCCGGGGACACTATAGAGATCTTTTGTGTCATCACGCAGCCTGCTGAGTAGAACAATATGTGATTGCCACGTCATGCTCGTTCCCCCCCACTTGCCTTTAATCCAGAGTGGACTCTACCTCATTCAATTTTTCCTTGCTTTTTCTCTGCTAGACCTGGCATCATGAGGCTAAAGGTGAACTTTCTTTATCTGTAACCCAGTCAATTAGGAAGAATACTGGAAGCGTGTTGGTCCAGGGTTAAGGAACCAGTTTGGCCGGTGTGTTTTTTGCAAGGCCCTTGTTTCCAGTGAAAGAGCATTGACCTATAAGTTACACTAAGCCAGAAACTTTCAGCGTTCTCCATCTCTACCAGACTGGACCCTATCTGCATGGTTGCAAGCTGTCCTAAAAAATGGAATGGGAGAGGACGATTGGCCAGCCGGAGTGAGCCAAATACTTGTGCATTCAGGCACACATCTCCTCTTTCTTTTGGGCGCATGGTCTTTTTCTGCCATAAAAGTGAAGTTTCAAGCAGATTGGACTGTTTTGGAGGTGGAGCTTTCAGAGCCCGGATAGCTCAGTCGGTAGAGCATCAGACTTTTAATCTGAGGGTCCAGGGTTCAAGTCCCTGTTCGGGCGGTAGCTTTGTCCTTGTTGTTGAGCTGCGGATAAGGTAATCTTTATGCCCATCTGCCGGAGTGCTCACTGGCCTAGAGAGAGGAAATGTCCTAAGGGATGCAAAATTCCCCCTTTCAAGGCTCTGTGAATCTAGCCCAGAAATAAAGGTGGCTGCAGGTGTTTGCCTGAACAACTGATTCCCAACAAGCCTGGTCTACGCCAGCTTTCCTGGACTCCAGTTCAGGCTTGTTATCCACAAAGCTTTCAACGACGGGCCCAAAGCTTTCCACCTTGGCTTTTTTTTCCCCAACAGTGCAGCCGTCGGACCATATGCATTCAGTGGCCTTTGAGAACTGCTGTGGGAGAAAGCCATTTGACATTTGACATCTAGGCCCCAAAACTTGACATTCTCCTTAGTCCTTTCAAATGCAAACAATGCCAGCTTAGGCGTCTTCTCTGTCACATTAGCATGCCAAGTCCCAGAATGCTCAGCGGCCCACTGGATGACACTTTTGTGTCTCACCTCAATGTCAATACCTCCTCCAAGGATGGGCAGAAATTGGCAGACACTGATTTGGTTAGCTTTGCGCAGTGGCAGTATCATAGCCAATGAGGTCCACCTGAGGCGTGATTATTGCTAATTGAAAACTAATCCCAATACCCCGCTGTGATGACTTGAAATACAGTCAGCACTGGCAATTTTTGAGAGTCTCTCAGGAGACTGAGCAATATGTTTGAAACAGCAGAAAAGCAATGGCTTCTAAGATGCAGACTGAGATGTGTTAGAGTTGAGGAAGCGGGTCACGGGGCCGGGGACACTATAGAGATCTTTTGTGTCATCACGCAGCCTGCTGAGTAGAACAATATGTGATTGCCACGTCATGCTCGTTCCCCCCCACTTGCCTTTAATCCAGAGTGGACTCTACCTCATTCAATTTTTCCTTGCTTTTTCTCTGCTAGACCTGGCATCATGAGGCTAAAGGTGAACTTTCTTTATTTGTAACCCAGTCAATTAGGAAGAATACTGGAAGCGTGTTGGTCCAGGGTTAAGGAACCAGTTTGGCCGGTGTGTTTTTTGCAAGGCCCTTGTTTCCAGTGAAAGAGCATTGACCTATAAGTTACACTAAGCCAGAAACTTTCAGCGTTCTCCATCTCTACCAGACTGGACCCTATCTGCATGGTTGCAAGCTGTCCTAAAAAATGGAATGGGAGAGGACGATTGGCCAGCCGGAGTGAGCCAAATACTTGTGCATTCAGGCACACATCTCCTCTTTCTTTTGGGCGCATGGTCTTTTTCTGCCATAAAAGTGAAGTTTCAAGCAGATTGGACTGTTTTGGAGGTGGAGCTTTCAGAGCCCGGATAGCTCAGTCGGTAGAGCATCAGACTTTTAATCTGAGGTTCAAGTCCCTGTTCGGGCGGTAGCTTTGTCCTTGTTGTTGAGCTGCGGATAAGGTAATCTTTATGCCCATCTGCCGGAGTGCTCACTGGCCTAGAGAGAGGAAATGTCCTAAGGGATGCAAAATTCCCCCTTTCAAGGCTCTGTGAATCTAGCCCAGAAATAAAGGTGGCTGCAGGTGTTTGCCTGAACAACTGATTCCCAACAAGCCTGGTCTACGCCAGCTTTCCTGGACTCCAGTTCAGGCTTGTTATCCACAAAGCTTTCAACGACGGGCCCAAAGCTTTCCACCTTGGCTTTTTTTTCCCCAACAGTGCAGCCGTCGGACCATATGCATTCAGTGGCCTTTGAGAACTGCTGTGGGAGAAAGCCATTTGACATTTGACATCTAGGCCCCAAAACTTGACATTCTCCTTAGTCCTTTCAAATGCAAACAATGCCAGCTTAGGCGTCTTCTCTGTCACATTAGCATGCCAAGTCCCAGAATGCTCAGCGGCCCACTGGATGACACTTTTGTGTCTCACCTCAATGTCAATACCTCCTCCAAGGATGGGCAGAAATTGGCAGACACTGATTTGGTTAGCTTTGCGCAGTGGCAGTATCATAGCCAATGAGGTCCACCTGAGGCGTGATTATTGCTAATTGAAAACTAATCCCAATACCCCGCTGTGATGACTTGAAATACAGTCAGCACTGGCAATTTTTGAGAGTCTCTCAGGAGACTGAGCAATATGTTTGAAACAGCAGAAAAGCAATGGCTTCTAAGATGCAGACTGAGATGTGTTAGAGTTGAGGAAGCGGGTCACGGGGCCGGGGACACTATAGAGATCTTTTGTGTCATCACGCAGCCTGCTGAGTAGAACAATATGTGATTGCCACGTCATGCTCGTTCCCCCCCACTTGCCTTTAATCCAGAGTGGACTCTACCTCATTCAATTTTTCCTTGCTTTTTCTCTGCTAGACCTGGCATCATGAGGCTAAAGGTGAACTTTCTTTATTTGTAACCCAGTCAATTAGGAAGAATACTGGAAGCGTGTTGGTCCAGGGTTAAGGTACCAGTTTGGCCGGTGTGTTTTTTGCAAGGCCCTTGTTTCCAGTGAAAGAGCATTGACCTATAAGTTACACTAAGCCAGAAACTTTCAGCGTTCTCCATCTCTACCAGACTGGACCCTATCTGCATGGTTGCAAGCTGTCCTAAAAAATGGAATGGGAGAGGACGATTGGCCAGCCGGAGTGAGCCAAATACTTGTGCATTCAGGCACACATCTCCTCTTTCTTTTGGCCGAATGGTCTTTTTCTGCCATAAAAGTGAAGTTTCAAGCAGATTGGACTGTTTTGGAGGTTTCAGAGCCCGGATAGCTCAGTCGGTAGAGCATCAGACTTTTAATCTGAGGGTCCAGGGTTCAAGTCCCTGTTCGGGCGGTAGCTTTGTCCTTGTTGTTGAGCTGCGGATAAGGTAATCTTTATGCCCATCTGCCGGAGTGCTCAATGGCCTAGAGAGAGGAAATGTCCTAAGGGATGCAAAATTCCCCCTTTCAAGGCTCTGTGAATCTAGCCCAGAAATAAAGGTGGCTGCAGGTGTTTGCCTGAACAACTGATTCCCAACAAGCCTGGTCTACGCCAGCTTTCCTGGACTCCAGTTCAGGCTTGTTATCCACAAAGCTTTCAACGACGGGCCCAAAGCTTTCCACCTTGGCTTTTTTTTTTCCCCAACAGTGCAGCCGTCGGACCATATGCATTCAGTGGCCTTTGAGAACTGCTGTGGAAGAAAGCCATTTGACATTTGACATCTAGGCCCCAAAACTTGACATTCTCCTTAGTCCTTTCAAATGCAAACAATGCCAGCTTAGGCGTCTTCTCTGTCACATTAGCATGCCAAGTCCCAGAATGCTCAGCGGCCCACTGGATGACACTTTTGTGTCTCACCTCAATGTCAATACCTCCTCCAAGGATGGGCAGAAATTGGCAGACACTGATTTGGTTAGCTTTGCGCAGTGGCAGTATCATAGCCAATGAGGTCCACCTGAGGCGTGATTATTGCTAATTGAAAACTAATCCCAATACCCCGCTGTGATGACTTGAAATACAGTCAGCACTGGCAATTTTTGAGAGTCTCTCAGGAGACTGAGCAATATGTTTGAAACAGCAGAAAAGCAATGGCTTCTAAGATGCAGACTGAGATGTGTTAGAGTTGAGGAAGCGGGTCACGGGGCCGGGGACACTATAGAGATCTTTTGTGTCATCACGCAGCCTGCTGAGTAGAACAATATGTGATTGCCACGTCATGCTCGTTCCCCCCCACTTGCCTTTAATCCAGAGTGGACTCTACCTCATTCAATTTTTCCTTGCTTTTTCTCTGCTAGACCTGGCATCATGAGGCTAAAGGTGAACTTTCTTTATTTGTAACCCAGTCAATTAGGAAGAATACTGGAAGCGTGTTGGTCCAGGGTTAAGGTACCAGTTTGGCCGGTGTGTTTTTTGCAAGGCCCTTGTTTCCAGTGAAAGAGCATTGACCTATAAGTTACACTAAGCCAGAAACTTTCAGCGTTCTCCATCTCTACCAGACTGGACCCTATCTGCATGGTTGCAAGCTGTCCTAAAAAATGGAATGGGAGAGGACGATTGGCCAGCCGGAGTGAGCCAAATACTTGTGCATTCAGGCACACATCTCCTCTTTCTTTTGGCCGAATGGTCTTTTTCTGCCATAAAAGTGAAGTTTCAAGCAGATTGGACTGTTTTGGAGGTTTCAGAGCCCGGATAGCTCAGTCGGTAGAGCATCAGACTTTTAATCTGAGGGTCCAGGGTTCAAGTCCCTGTTCGGGCGGTAGCTTTGTCCTTGTTGTTGAGCTGCGGATAAGGTAATCTTTATGCCCATCTGCCGGAGTGCTCAATGGCCTAGAGAGAGGAAATGTCCTAAGGGATGCAAAATTCCCCCTTTCAAGGCTCTGTGAATCTAGCCCAGAAATAAAGGTGGCTGCAGGTGTTTGCCTGAACAACTGATTCCCAACAAGCCTGGTCTACGCCAGCTTTCCTGGACTCCAGTTCAGGCTTGTTATCCACAAAGCTTTCAACGACGGGCCCAAAGCTTTCCACCTTGGCTTTTTTTTTTCCCCAACAGTGCAGCCGTCGGACCATATGCATTCAGTGGCCTTTGAGAACTGCTGTGGAAGAAAGCCATTTGACATTTGACATCTAGGCCCCAAAACTTGACATTCTCCTTAGTCCTTTCAAATGCAAACAATGCCAGCTTAGGCGTCTTCTCTGTCACATTAGCATGCCAAGTCCCAGAATGCTCAGCGGCCCACTGGATGACACTTTTGTGTCTCACCTCAATGTCAATACCTCCTCCAAGGATGGGCAGAAATTGGCAGACACTGATTTGGTTAGCTTTGCGCAGTGGCAGTATCATAGCCAATGAGGTCCACCTGAGGCGTGATTATTGCTAATTGAAAACTAATCCCAATACCCCGCTGTGATGACTTGAAATACAGTCAGCACTGGCAATTTTTGAGAGTCTCTCAGGAGACTGAGCAATATGTTTGAAACAGCAGAAAAGCAATGGCTTCTAAGATGCAGACTGAGATGTGTTAGAGTTGAGGAAGCGGGTCACGGGGCCGGAGACACTATAGAGATCTTTTGTGTCATCACGCAGCCTGCTGAGTAGAGCAATATGTGATTGCCACGTCATGCTCGTTCCCCCCCACTTGCCTTTAATCCAGAGTGGACTCTACCTCATTAAATTTTTCCTTGCTTTTTCTCTGCTAGACCTGGCATCATGAGGCTAAAGGTGAACTTTCTTTATTTGTAACCCAGTCAATTAGGAAGAATACTGGAAGCGTGTTGGTCCAGGGTTAAGGAACCAGTTTGGCCGTTGTGTTTTTTGCAAGGCCCTTGTTTCCAGTGAAAGAGCATTGACCTATAAGTTACACTAAGCCAGAAACTTTCAGCGTTCTCCATTTCTACCAGACTGGACCCTATCTGCATGGTTGCAAGCTGTCCTAAAAAATGGAATGGGAGAGGACGATTGGCAAGCCGGAGTGAGCCAAATACTTGTGCATTCAGGCACACATCTCCTCTTTCTTTTGGCCGAATGGTCTTTTTCTGCCATAAAAGTGAAGTTTCAAGCAGATTGGACTGTTTTGGAGGTTTCAGAGCCCGGATAGCTCAGTCGGTAGAGCATCAGACTTTTAATCTGAGGGTCCAGGGTTCAAGTCCCTGTTCGGGCGGTAGCTTTGTCCTTGTTGTTGAGTTGCGGATAAGGTTATCTTTATGCCCATCTGCCGGAGTGCTCACTGGCCTAGAGAGAGGAAATGTCCTAAGGGATGCAAAATTCCCCCTTTCAAGGCTCTGTGAATCTAGCCCAGAAATAAAGGTGGCTGCAGGTGTTTGCCTGAACAACTGATTCCCAACAAGCCTGGTCTATGCCAGCTTTCCTGGACTCCAGTTCAGGCTTGTTATCCACAAAGCTTTCAACGACGGGCCCAAAGCTTTCCACCTTGGCTTTTTTTTCCCCAACAGTGCAGCCGTCGGACCATATGCATTCAGTGGCCTTTGAGAACTGCTGTGGGAGAAAGCCATTTGACATCTAGGCCCCAAAACTTGACATTCTCCTTAGTCCTTTCAAATGCAAACAATGCCAGCTTAGGCGTCTTCTCTGTCACATTAGCATGCCAAGTCCCAGAATGCTCAGCGGCCCACTGGATGACACTTTTGTGTCTCACCTCAATGTCAATACCTCCTCCAAGGATGGGCAGAAATTGGCAGACACTGATTTGGTTAGCTTTGCGCAGTGGCAGTATCATAGCCAATGAGGTCCACCTGAGGCGTGATTATTGCTAATTGAAAACTAATCCCAATACCCCGCTGTGATGACTTGAAATACAGTCAGCACTGGCAATTTTTGAGAGTCTCTCAGGAGACTGAGCAATATGTTTGAAACAGCAGAAAAGCAATGGCTTCTAAGATGCAGACTGAGATGTGTTAGAGTTGAGGAAGCGGGTCACGGGGCCGGGGACACTATAGAGATCTTTTGTGTCATCACACAGCCTGCTGAGTAGAACAATATGTGATTGCCACGTCATGCTCGTTCCCCCCCACTTGCCTTTAATCCAGAGTGGACTCTACCTCATTAAATTTTTCCTTGCTTTTTCTCTGCTAGACCTGGCATCATGAGGCTAAAGGTGAACTTTCTTTATTTGTAACCCAGTCAATTAGGAAGAATACTGGAAGCGTGTTGGTCCAGGGTTAAGGAACCAGTTTGGCCGGTGTGTTTTTTGCAAGGCCCTTGTTTCCAGTGAAAGAGCATTGACCTATAAGTTACACTAAGCCAGAAACTTTCAGCGTTCTCCATCTCTACCAGACTGGACCCTATCTGCATGGTTGCAAGCTGTCCTAAAAAATGGAATGGGAGAGGACGATTGGCCAGCCGGAGTGAGCCAAATACTTGTGCATTCAGGCACACATCTCCTCTTTCTTTTGGCCGAATGGTCTTTTTCTGCCATAAAAGTGAAGTTTCAAGCAGATTGGACTGTTTTGGAGGTTGCAGAGCCCGGATAGCTCAGTCGGTAGAGCATCAGACTTTTAATCTGAGGGTCCAGGGTTCAAGTCCCTGTTCGGGCGGTAGCTTTGTCCTTGTTGTTGAGCTGCGGATAAGGTAATCTTTATGCCCATCTGCCGGAGTGCTCACTGGCCTAGAGAGAGGAAATGTCCTAAGGGATGCAAAATTCCCCCTTTCAAGGCTCTGTGAATCTAGCCCAGAAATAAAGGTGGCTGCAGGTGTTTGCCTGAACAACTGATTCCCAACAAGCCTGGTCTATGCCAGCTTTCCTGGACTCCAGTTCAGGCTTGTTATCCACAAAGCTTTCAACGACGGGCCCAAAGCTTTCCACCTTGGCTTTTTTTTCCCCAACAGTGCAGCCGTCGGACCATATGCATTCAGTGGCCTTTGAGAACTGCTGTGGGAGAAAGCCATTTGACATCTAGGCCCCAAAACTTGACATTCTCCTTAGTCCTTTCAAATGCAAACAATGCCAGCTTAGGCGTCTTCTCTGTCACATTAGCATGCCAAGTCCCAGAATGCTCAGCGGCCCACTGGATGACACTTTTGTGTCTCACCTCAATGTCAATACCTCCTCCAAGGATGGGCAGAAATTGGCAGACACTGATTTGGTTAGCTTTGCGCAGTGGCAGTATCATAGCCAATGAGGTCCACCTGAGGCGTGATTATTGCTAATTGAAAACTAATCCCAATACCCCGCTGTGATGACTTGAAATACAGTCAGCACTGGCAATTTTTGAGAGTCTCTCAGGAGACTGAGCAATATGTTTGAAACAGCAGAAAAGCAATGCCTTCTAAGATGCAGACTGAGATGTGTTAGAGTTGAGGAAACGGGGCCGGGGACACTATAGAGATCTTTTGTGTCATCACGCAGCCTGCTGAGTAGAACAATATGTGATTGCCACGTCATGCTCGTTCCCCCCCACTTGCCTTTAATCCAGAGTGGACTCTACCTCATTCAATTTTTCCTTGCTTTTTCTCTGCTAGACCTGGCATCATGAGGCTAAAGGTGAACTTTCTTTATTTGTAACCCAGTCAATTAGGAAGAATACTGGAAGCGTGTTGGTCCAGGGTTAAGGAACCAGTTTGGCCGGTGTGTTTTTTGCAAGGCCCTTGTTTTCAGTGAAAGAGCATTGACCTATAAGTTACACTAAGCCAGAAACTTTCAGCGTTCTCCATCTCTACCAGACTGGACCCTATCTGCATGGTTGCAAGCTGTCCTAAAAAATGGAATGGGAGAGGACGATTGGCCAGCCGGAGTGAGCCAAATACTTGTGCATTCAGGCACACATCTCCTCTTTCTTTTGGCCGAATGGTCTTTTTCTGCCATAAAAGTGAAGTTTCAAGCAGATTGGACTGTTTTGGAGGTTTCAGAGCCTGGATAGCTCAGTCGGTAGAGCATCAGACTTTTAATCTGAGGGTCCAGGGTTCAAGTCCCTGTTCGGGCGGTAGCTTTGTCCTTGTTGTTGAGCTGCGGATAAGGTAATCTTTATGCCCATCTGCCGGAGTGCTCACTGGCCTAGAGAGAGGAAATGTCCTAAGGGATGCAAAATTCCCCCTTTCAAGGCTCTGTGAATCTAGCCCAGAAATAAAGGTGGCTGCAGGTGTTTGCCTGAACAACTGATTCCCAACAAGCCTGGTCTACGCCAGCTTTCCTGGACTCCAGTTCAGGCTTGTTATCCACAAAGCTTTCAACGACGGGCCCAAAGCTTTCCACCTTGGCTTTTTTTTCCCCAACAGTGCAGCCGTCGGACCATATGCATTCAGTGGCCTTTGAGAACTGCTGTGGGAGAAAGCCATTTGACATCTAGGCCCAAAACTTGACATTCTCCTTAGTCCTTTCAAATGCAAACAATGCCAGCTTAGGCGTCTTCTCTGTCACATTAGCATGCCAAGTCCCAGAATGCTCAGCGGCCCACTGGATGACACTTTTGTGTCTCACCTCAATGTCAATACCTCCTCCAAGGATGGGCAGAAATTGGCAGACACTGATTTGGTTAGCTTTGCGCAGTGGCAGTATCATAGCCAATGAGGTCCACCTGAGGCGTGATTATTGCTAATTGAAAACTAATCCCAATACCCCGTTGTGATGACTTGAAATACAGTCAGCACTGGCAATTTTTGAGAGTCTCTCAGGAGACTGAGCAATATGTTTGAAACAGCAGAAAAGCAATGGCTTCTAAGATGCAGACTGAGATGTGTTAGAGTTGAGGAAACGGGGCCGGGGACACTATAGAGATCTTTTGTGTCATCACGCAGCCTGCTGAGTAGAACAATATGTGATTGCCACGTCATGCTCGTTCCCCCCCACTTGCCTTTAATCCAGAGTGGACTCTACCTCATTAAATTTTTCCTTGCTTTTTCTCTGCTAGACCTGGCATCATGAGGCTAAAGGTGAACTTTCTTTATTTGTAACCCAGTCAATTAGGAAGAATACTGGAAGCGTGTTGGTCCAGGGTTAAGGAACCAGTTTGGCCGGTGTGTTTTTTGCAAGGCCCTTGTTTTCAGTGAAAGAGCATTGACCTATAAGTTACACTAAGCCAGAAACTTTCAGCGTTCTCCATCTCTACCAGACTGGACCCTATCTGCATGGTTGCAAGCTGTCCTAAAAAATGGAATGGGAGAGGACGATTGGCCAGCCGGAGTGAGCCAAATACTTGTGCATTCAGGCACACATCTCCTCTTTCTTTTGGCCGAATGGTCTTTTTCTGCCATAAAAGTGAAGTTTCAAGCAGATTGGACTGTTTTGGAGGTTTCAGAGCCCGGATAGCTCAGTCGGTAGAGCATCAGACTTTTAATCTGAGGGTCCAGGGTTCAAGTCCCTGTTCGGGCGGTAGCTTTGTCCTTGTTGTTGAGCTGCGGATAAGGTAATCTTTATGCCCATCTGCCGGAGTGCTCACTGGCCTAGAGAGAGGAAATGTCCTAAGGGATGCAAAATTCCCCCTTTCAAGGCTCTGTGAATCTAGCCCAGAAATAAAGGTGGCTGCAGGTGTTTGCCTGAACAACTGATTCCCAACAAGCCTGGTCTACGCCAGCTTTCCTGGACTCCAGTTCAGGCTTGTTATCCACAAAGCTTTCAACGACGGGCCCAAAGCTTTCCACCTTGGCTTTTTTTTCCCCAACAGTGCAGCCGTCGGACCATATGCATTCAGTGGCCTTTGAGAACTGCTGTGGGAGAAAGCCATTTGACATTTGACATCTAGGCCCCAAAACTTGACATTCTCCTTAGTCCTTTCAAATGCAAACAATGCCAGCTTAGGCGTCTTCTCTGTCACATTAGCATGCCAAGTCCCAGAATGCTCAGCGGCCCACTGGATGACACTTTTGTGTCTCACCTCAATGTCAATACCTCCTCCAAGGATGGGCAGAAATTGGCAGACACTGATTTGGTTAGCTTTGCGCAGTGGCAGTATCATAGCCAATGAGGTCCACCTGAGGCGTGATTATTGCTAATTGAAAACTAATCCCAATACCCCGCTGTGATGACTTGAAATACAGTCAGCACTGGCAATTTTTGAGAGTCTCTCAGGAGACTGAGCAATATGTTTGAAACAGCAGAAAAGCAATGGCTTCTAAGATGCAGACTGAGATGTGTTAGAGTTGAGGAAACGGGGCCGGGGACACTATAGAGATCTTTTGTGTCATCACGCAGCCTGCTGAGTAGAACAATATGTGATTGCCACGTCATGCTCGTTCCCCCCCACTTGCCTTTAATCCAGAGTGGACTCTACCTCATTCAATTTTTCCTTGCTTTTTCTCTGCTAGACCTGGCATCATGAGGCTAAAGGTGAACTTTCTTTATTTGTAACCCAGTCAATTAGGAAGAATACTGGAAGCGTGTTGGTCCAGGGTTAAGGAACCAGTTTGGCCGGTGTGTTTTTTGCAAGGCCCTTGTTTTCAGTGAAAGAGCATTGACCTATAAGTTACACTAAGCCAGAAACTTTCAGCGTTCTCCATCTCTACCAGACTGGACCCTATCTGCATGGTTGCAAGCTGTCCTAAAAAATGGAATGGGAGAGGACGATTGGCCAGCCGGAGTGAGCCAAATACTTGTGCATTCAGGCACACATCTCCTCTTTCTTTTGTCCGAATGGTCTTTTTCTGCCATAAAAGTGAAGTTTCAAGCAGATTGGACTGTTTTGGAGGTTTCAGAGCCCGGATAGCTCAGTCGGTAGAGCATCAGACTTTTAATCTGAGGGTCCAGGGTTCAAGTCCCTGTTCGGGCGGTAGCTTTCTCCTTGTTGTTGAGCTGCGGATAAGGTAATCTTTATGCCCATCTGCCGGAGTGCTCACTGGCCTAGAGAGAGGAAATGTCCTAAGGGATGCAAAATTCCCCCTTTCAAGGCTCTGTGAATCTAGCCCAGAAATAAAGGTGGCTGCAGGTGTTTGCCTGAACAACTGATTCCCAACAAGCCTGGTCTACGCCAGCTTTCCTGGACTCCAGTTCAGGCTTGTTATCCACAAAGCTTTCAACGACGGGCCCAAAGCTTTCCACCTTGGCTTTTTTTTCCCCAACAGTGCAGCCGTCGGACCATATGCATTCAGTGGCCTTTGAGAACTGCTGTGGGAGAAAGCCATTTGACATTTGACATCTAGGCCCCAAAACTTGACATTCTCCTTAGTCCTTTCAAATGCAAACAATGCCAGCTTAGGCGTCTTCTCTGTCACATTAGCATGCCAAGTCCCAGAATGCTCAGCGGCCCACTGGATGACACTTTTGTGTCTCACCTCAATGTCAATACCTCCTCCAAGGATGGGCAGAAATTGGCAGACACTGATTTGGTTAGCTTTGCGCAGTGGCAGTATCATAGCCAATGAGGTCCACCTGAGGCGTGATTATTGCTAATTGAAAACTAATCCCAATACCCCGCTGTGATGACTTGAAATACAGTCAGCACTGGCAATTTTTGAGAGTCTCTCAGGAGACTGAGCAATATGTTTGAAACAGCAGAAAAGCAATGGCTTCTAAGATGCAGACTGAGATGTGTTAGAGTTGAGGAAGCGGGTCATGGGGCCGGGGACACTATAGAGATCTTTTGTGTCATCACGCAGCCTGCTGAGTAGAACAATATGTGATTGCCACGTCATGCTCGTTCCCCCCCACTTGCCTTTTATCCAGAGTGGACTCTACCTCATTAAATTTTTCCTTGCTTTTTCTCTGCTAGACCTGGCATCATGAGGCTAAAGGTGAACTTTCTTTATTTGTAACCCAGTCAATTAGGAAGAATACTGGAAGCGTGTTGGTCCAGGGTTAAGGAACCAGGTTGGCCGGTGTGTTTTTTGCAAGGCCCTTGTTTTCAGTGAAAGAGCATTGACCTATAAGTTACACTAAGCCAGAAACTTTCAGCGTTCTCCATCTCTACCAGACTGGACCCTATCTGCATGGTTGCAAGCTGTCCTAAAAAATGGAATGGGAGAGGACGATTGGCCAGCCGGAGTGAGCCAAATACTTGTGCATTCAGGCACACATCTCCTCTTTCTTTTGTCCGAATGGTCTTTTTCTGCCATAAAAGTGAAGTTTCAAGCAGATTGGACTGTTTTGGAGGTTTCAGAGCCCGGATAGCTCAGTCGGTAGAGCATCAGACTTTTAATCTGAGGGTCCAGGGTTCAAGTCCCTGTTCGGGCGGTAGCTTTGTCCTTGTTGTTGAGCTGCTGATAAGGTAATCTTTATGCCCATCTGCCGGAGTGCTCACTGGCCTAGAGAGAGGAAATGTCCTAAGGGATGCAAAATTCCCCCTTTCAAGGCTCTGTGAATCTAGCCCAGAAATAAAGGTGGCTGCAGGTGTTTGCCTGAACAACTGATTCCCAACAAGCCTGGTCTACGCCAGCTTTCCTGGACTCCAGTTCAGGCTTGTTATCCACAAAGCTTTCAACGACGGGCCCAAAGCTTTCCACCTTGGCTTTTTTTTCCCCAACAGTGCAGCCGTCGGACCATATGCATTCAGTGGCCTTTGAGAACTGCTGTGGGAGAAAGCCATTTGACATTTGACATCTAGGCCCCAAAACTTGACATTCTCCTTAGTCCTTTCAAATGCAAACAATGCCAGCTTAGGCGTCTTCTCTGTCACATTAGCATGCCAAGTCCCAGAATGCTCAGCGGCCCACTGGATGACACTTTTGTGTCTCACCTCAATGTCAATACCTCCTCCAAGGATGGGCAGAAATTGGCAGACACTGATTTGGTTAGCTTTGCGCAGTGGCAGTATCATAGCCAATGAGGTCCACCTGAGGCGTGATTATTGCTAATTGAAAACTAATCCCAATACCCCGCTGTGATGACTTGAAATACAGTCAGCACTGGCAATTTTTGAGAGTCTCTCAGGAGACTGAGCAATATGTTTGAAACAGCAGAAAAGCAATGGCTTCTAAGATGCAGACTGAGATGTGTTAGAGTTGAGGAAGCGGGTCATGGGGCCGGGGACACTATAGAGATCTTTTGTGTCATCACGCAGCCTGCTGAGTAGAACAATATGTGATTGCCACGTCATGCTCGTTCCCCCCCACTTGCCTTTAATCCAGAGTGGACTCTACCTCATTCAATTTTTCCTTGCTTTTTCTCTGCTAGACCCTGCATCATGAGGCTAAAGGTGAACTTTCTTTATTTGTAACCCAGTCAATTAGGAAGAATACTGGAAGCGTGTTGGTCCAGGGTTAAGGAACCAGTTTGGCCGGTGTGTTTTTTGCAAGGCCCTTGTTTCCAGTGAAAGAGCATTGACCTATAAGTTACACTAAGCCA
The DNA here is from genome assembly GCF_062004578.1 of Staurois parvus. Classification (NCBI taxonomy): domain Eukaryota; kingdom Metazoa; phylum Chordata; class Amphibia; order Anura; family Ranidae; genus Staurois; species Staurois parvus. Next base: position 730,158 of record NW_028318485.1, on the reverse strand, counting down.
GAAACTTTCAGCGTTCTCCATCTCTACCAGACTGGACCCTATCTGCATGGTTGCAAGCTGTCCTAAAAAATGGAATGGGAGAGGACGATTGGCCAGCCGGAGTGAGCCAAATACTTGTGCATTCAGGCACACATCTCCTCTTTCTTTTGGGCGCATGGTCTTTTTCTGCCATAAAAGTGAAGTTTCAAGCAGATTGGACTGTTTTGGAGGTGGAGCTTTCAGAGCCCGGATAGCTCAGTCGGTAGAGCATCAGACTTTTAATCTGAGGGTCCAGGGTTCAAGTCCCTGTTCGGGTGATAGCTTTGTCCTTGTTGTTGAGCTGCGGATAAGGTAATCTTTATGCCCATCTGCCGGAGTGCTCACTGGCCTAGAGAGAGGAAATGTCCTAAGGGATGCAAAATTCCCCCTTTCAAGGCTCTGTGAATCTAGCCCAGAAATAAAGGTAGCTGCAGGTGTTTGCCTGAACAACTGATTCCCAACAAGCCTGGTCTACGCCAGCTTTCCTGGACTCCAGTTCAGGCTTGTTATCCACAAAGCTTTCAACGACGGGCCCAAAGCTTTCCACCTTGGCTTTTTTTTCCCCAACAGTGCAGCCGTCGGACCATATGCATTCAGTGGCCTTTGAGAACTGCTGTGGGAGAAAGCCATTTGACATCTAGGCCCCAAAACTTGACATTCTCCTTAGTCCTTTCAAATGCAAACAATGCCAGCTTAGGCGTCTTCTCTGTCACATTAGCATGCCAAGTCCCAGAATGCTCAGCAGCCCACTGGATGACACTTTTGTGTCTCACCTCAATGTCAATACCTCCTCCAAGGATGGGCAGAAATTGGCAGACACTGATTTGGTTAGCTTTGCGCAGTGGCAGTATCATAGCCAATGAGGTCCACCTGAGGCGTGATTATTGCTAATTGAAAACTAATCCCAATACCCCGCTGTGATGACTTGAAATACAGTCAGCACTGGCAATTTTTGAGAGTCTCTCAGGAGACTGAGCAATATGTTTGAAACAGCAGAAAAGCAATGCCTTCTAAGATGCAGACTGAGATGTGTTAGAGTTGAGGAAACGGGGCCGGGGACACTATAGAGATCTTTTGTGTCATCACGCAGCCTGCTGAGTAGAACAATATGTGATTGCCACGTCATGCTCGTTCCCCCCCACTTGCCTTTAATCCAGAGTGGACTCTACCTCATTAAATTTTTCCTTGCTTTTTCTCTGCTAGACCTGGCATCATGAGGCTAAAGGTGAACTTTCTTTATTTGTAACCCAGTCAATTAGGAAGAATACTGGAAGCGTGTTGGTCCAGGGTTAAGGAACCAGTTTGGCCGGTGTGTTTTTTGCAAGGCCCTTGTTTTCAGTGAAAGAGCATTGACCTATAAGTTACACTAAGCCAGAAACTTTCAGCGTTCTCCATCTCTACCAGACTGGACCCTATCTGCATGGTTGCAAGCTGTCCTAAAAAATGGAATGGGAGAGGACGATTGGCCAGCCGGAGTGAGCCAAATACTTGTGCATTCAGGCACACATCTCCTCTTTCTTTTGGCCGAATGGTCTTTTTCTGCCATAAAAGTGAAGTTTCAAGCAGATTGGACTGTCTTGGAGGTTTCAGAGCCCGGATAGCTCAGTCGGTAGAGCATCAGACTTTTAAACTGAGGGTCCAGGGTTCAAGTCCCTGTTCGGGCGGTAGCTTTGTCCTTGTTGTTGAGCTGCGGATAAGGTAATCTTTATGCCCATCTGCCGGAGTGCTCACTGGCCTAGAGAGAGGAAATGTCCTAAGGGATGCAAAATTCCCCCTTTCAAGGCTCTGTGAATCTAGCCCAGAAATAAAGGTGGCTGCAGGTGTTTGCCTGAACAACTGATTCCCAACAAGCCTGGTCTACGCCAGCTTTCCTGGACTCCAGTTCAGGCTTGTTATCCACAAAGCTTTCAACGACGGGCCCAAAGCTTTCCACCTTGGCTTTTTTTTCCCCAACAGTGCAGCCGTCGGACCATATGCATTCAGTGGCCTTTGAGAACTGCTGTGGGAGAAAGCCATTTGACATTTGACATCTAGGCCCCAAAACTTGACATTCTCCTTAGTCCTTTCAAATGCAAACAATGCCAGCTTAGGCGTCTTCTCTGTCACATTAGCATGCCAAGTCCCAGAATGCTCAGCGGCCCACTGGATGACACTTTTGTGTCTCACCTCAATGTCAATACCTCCTCCAAGGATGGGCAGAAATTGGCAGACACTGATTTGGTTAGCTTTGCGCAGTGGCAGTATCATAGCCAATGAGGTCCACCTGAGGCGTGATTATTGCTAATTGAAAACTAATCCCAATACCCCGCTGTGATGACTTGAAATACAGTCAGCACTGGCAATTTTTGAGAGTCTCTCAGGAGACTGAGCAATATGTTTGAAACAGCAGAAAAGCAATGGCTTCTAAGATGCAGACTGAGATGTGTTAGAGTTGAGGAAGCGGGTCACGGGGCCGGGGACACTATAGAGATCTTTTGTGTCATCACGCAGCCTGCTGAGTAGAACAATATGTGATTGCCACGTCATGCTCCTTCCCCCCCACTTGCCTTTAATCCAGAGTGGACTCTACCTCATTAAATTTTTCCTTGCTTTTTCTCTGCTAGACCTGGCATCATGAGGCTAAAGGTGAACTTTCTTTATCTGTAACCCAGTCAAATAGGAAGAATACTGGAAGCGTGTTGGTCCAGGGTTAAGGAACCAGTTTGGCCGGTGTGTTTTTTGCAAGGCCCTTGTTTCCAGTGAAAGAGCATTGACCTATAAGTTACACTAAGCCAGAAACTTTCAGCGTTCTCCATCTCTACCAGACTGGACCCTATCTGCATGGTTGCAAGCTGTCCTAAAAAATGGAATGGGAGAGGACGATTGGCCAGCCGGAGTGAGCCAAATACTTGTGCATTCAGGCACACATCTCCTCTTTCTTTTGGCCGAATGGTCTTTTTCTGCCATAAAAGTGAAGTTTCAAGCAGATTGGACTGTTTTGGAGGAGGAGCTTTCAGAGCCCGGATAGCTCAGTCGGTAGAGCATCAGACTTTTAAACTGAGGGTCCAGGGTTCAAGTCCCTGTTCGGGCGGTAGCTTTGTCCTTGTTGTTGAGCTGCGGATAAGGTAATCTTTATGCCCATCTGCCGGAGTGCTCACTGGCCTAGAGAGAGGAAATGTCCTAAGGGATGCAAAATTCCCCCTTTCAAGGCTCTGTGAATCTAGCCCAGAAATAAAGGTGGCTGCAGGTGTTTGCCTGAACAACTGATTCCCAACAAGCCTGGTCTACGCCAGCTTTCCTGGACTCCAGTTCAGGCTTGTTATCCACAAAGCTTTCAACGACGGGCCCAAAGCTTTCCACCTTGGCTTTTTTTTCCCCAACAGTGCAGCCGTCGGACCATATGCATTCAGTGGCCTTTGAGAACTGCTGTGGGAGAAAGCCATTTGACATCTAGGCCCCAAAACTTGACATTCTCCTTAGTCCTTTCAAATGCAAACAATGCCAGCTTAGGCGTCTTCTCTGTCACATTAGCATGCCAAGTCCCAGAATGCTCAGCGGCCCACTGGATGACACTTTTGTGTCTCACCTCAATGTCAATACCTCCTCCAAGGATGGGCAGAAATTGGCAGACACTGATTTAGTTAGCTTTGCGCAGTGGCAGTATCATAGCCAATGAGGTCCACCTGAGGCGTGATTATTGCTAATTGAAAACTAATCCCAATACCCCGCTGTGATGACTTGAAATACAGTCAGCACTGGCAATTTTTGAGAGTCTCTCAGGAGACTGAGCAATATGTTTGAAACAGCAGAAAAGCAATGGCTTCTAAGATGCAGACTGAGATGTGTTAGAGTTGAGGAAGCGGGTCATGGGGCCGGGGACACTATAGAGATCTTTTGTGTCATCACGCAGCCTGCTGAGTAGAACAATATGTGATTGCCACGTCATGCTCGTTCCCCCCCACTTGCCTTTAATCCAGAGTGGACTCTACCTCATTAAATTTTTCCTTGCTTTTTCTCTGCTAGACCTGGCATCATGAGGCTAAAGGTGAACTTTCTTTATTTGTAACCCAGTCAATTAGGAAGAATACTGGAAGCGTGTTGGTCCAGGGTTAAGGAACCAGTTTGGCCGGTGTGTTTTTTGCAAGGCCCTTGTTTTCAGTGAAAGAGCATTGACCTATAAGTTACACTAAGCCAGAAACTTTCAGCGTTCTCCATCTCTACCAGACTGGACCCTATCTGCATGGTTGCAAGCTGTCCTAAAAAATGGAATGGGAGAGGACGATTGGCCAGCCGGAGTGAGCCAAATACTTGTGCATTCAGGCACACATCTCCTCTTTCTTTTGGGCGCATGGTCTTTTTCTGCCATAAAAGTGAAGTTTCAAGCAGATTGGACTGTTTTGGAGGTGGAGCTTTCAGAGCCCGGATAGCTCAGTCGGTAGAGCATCAGACTTTTAATCTGAGGGTCCAGGGTTCAAGTCCCTGTTCGGGCGGTAGCTTTGTCCTTGTTGTTGAGCTGCGGATAAGGTAATCTTTATGCCCATCTGCCGGAGTGCTCACAGGCCTAGAGAGAGGAAATGTCCTAAGGGATGCAAAATTCCCCCTTTCAAGGCTCTGTGAATCTAGCCCAGAAATAAAGGTGGCTGCAGGTGTTTGCCTGAACAACTGATTCCCAACAAGCCTGGTCTACGCCAGCTTTCCTGGACTCCAGTTCAGGCTTGTTATCCACAAAGCTTTCAACAACGGGCCCAAAGCTTTCCACCTTGGCTTTTTTTTCCCCAACAGTGCAGCCGTCGGACCATATGCATTCAGTGGCCTTTGAGAACTGCTGTGGGAGAAAGCCATTTGACATCTAGGCCCAAAACTTGACATTCTCCTTAGTCCTTTCAAATGCAAACAATGCCAGCTTAGGCGTCTTCTCTGTCACATTAGCATGCCAAGTCCCAGAATGCTCAGCGGCCCACTGGATGACACTTTTGTGTCTCACCTCAATGTCAATACCTCCTCCAAGGATGGGCAGAAATTGGCAGACACTGATTTAGTTAGCTTTGCGCAGTGGCAGTATCATAGCCAATGAGGTCCACCTGAGGCGTGATTATTGCTAATTGAAAACTAATCCCAATACCCCGCTGTGATGACTTGAAATACAGTCAGCACTGGCAATTTTTGAGAGTCTCTCAGGAGACTGAGCAATATGTTTGAAACAGCAGAAAAGCAATGGCTTCTAAGATGCAGACTGAGATGTGTTAGAGTTGAGGAAGCGGGTCATGGGGCCGGGGACACTATAGAGATCTTTTGTGTCATCACGCAGCCTGCTGAGTAGAACAATATGTGATTGCCACGTCATGCTCGTTCCCCCCCACTTGCCTTTAATCCAGAGTGGACTCTACCTCATTAAATTTTTCCTTGCTTTTTCTCTGCTAGACCTGGCATCATGAGGCTAAAGGTGAACTTTCTTTATTTGTAACCCAGTCAATTAGGAAGAATACTGGAAGCGTGTTGGTCCAGGGTTAAGGAACCAGTTTGGCCGGTGTGTTTTTTGCAAGGCCCTTGTTTTCAGTGAAAGAGCATTGACCTATAAGTTACACTAAGCCAGAAACTTTCAGCGTTCTCCATCTCTACCAGACTGGACCCTATCTGCATGGTTGCAAGCTGTCCTAAAAAATGGAATGGGAGAGGACGATTGGCCAGCCGGAGTGAGCCAAATACTTGTGCATTCAGGCACACATCTCCTCTTTCTTTTGGCCGAATGGTCTTTTTCTGCCATAAAAGTGAAGTTTCAAGCAGATTGGACTGTTTTGGAGGTTTCAGAGCCCGGATAGCTCAGTCGGTAGAGCATCAGACTTTTAATCTGAGGGTCCAAGGTTCAAGTCCCTGTTCGGGCGGTAGCTTTGTCCTTGTTGTTGAGCTGCGGATAAGGTAATCTTTATGCCCATCTGCCGGAGTGCTCACTGGCCTAGAGAGAGGAAATGTCCTAAGGGATGCAAAATTCCCCCTTTCAAGGCTCTGTGAATCTAGCCCAGAAATAAAGGTGGCTGCAGGTGTTTGCCTGAACAACTGATTCCCAACAAGCCTGGTCTACGCCAGCTTTCCTGGACTCCAGTTCAGGCTTGTTATCCACAAAGCTTTCAACGACGGGCCCAAAGCTTTCCACCTTGGCTTTTTTTTCCCCAACAGTGCAGCCGTCGGACCATATGCATTCAGTGGCCTTTGAGAACTGCTGTGGGAGAAAGCCATTTGACATCTAGTCCCCAAAACTTGACATTCTCCTTAGTCCTTTCAAATGCAAACAATGCCAGCTTAGGCGTCTTCTCTGTCACATTAGCATGCCAAGTCCCAGAATGCTCAGCGGCCCACTGGATGACACTTTTGTGTCTCACCTCAATGTCAATACCTCCTCCAAGGATGGGCAGAAATTGGCAGACACTGATTTGGTTAGCTTTGCGCAGTGGCAGTATCATAGCCAATGAGGTCCACCTGAGGCGTGATTATTGCTAATTGAAAACTAATCCCAATACCCCGCTGTGATGACTTGAAATACAGTCAGCACTGGCAATTTTTGAGAGTCTCTCAGGAGACTGAGCAATATGTTTGAAACAGCAGAAAAGCAATGCCTTCTAAGATGCAGACTGAGATGTGTTAGAGTTGAGGAAACGGGGCCGGGGACACTATAGAGATCTTTTGTGTCATCACGCAGCCTGCTGAGTAGAACAATATGTGATTGCCACGTCATGCTCGTTCCCCCCCACTTGCCTTTAATCCAGAGTGGACTCTACCTCATTAAATTTTTCCTTGCTTTTTCTCTGCTAGACCTGGCATCATGAGGCTAAAGGTGAACTTTCTTTATTTGTAACCCAGTCAATTAGGAAGAATACTGGAAGCGTGTTGGTCCAGGGTTAAGGAACCAGTTTGGCCGGTGTGTTTTTTGCAAGGCCCTTGTTTTCAGTGAAAGAGCATTGACCTATAAGTTACACTAAGCCAGAAACTTTCAGCGTTCTCCATCTCTACCAGACTGGACCCTATCTGCATGGTTGCAAGCTGTCCTAAAAAATGGAATGGGAGAGGACGATTGGCCAGCCGGAGTGAGCCAAATACTTGTGCATTCAGGCACACATCTCCTCTTTCTTTTGGCCGAATGGTCTTTTTCTGCCATAAAAGTGAAGTTTCAAGCAGATTGGACTGTTTTGGAGGTTTCAGAGCCCGGATAGCTCAGTCGGTAGAGCATCAGACTTTTAATCTGAGGGTCCAGGGTTCAAGTCCCTGTTCGGGCGGTAGCTTTGTCCTTGTTGTTGAGCTGCGGATAAGGTAATCTTTATGCCCATCTGCCGGAGTGCTCACAGGCCTAGAGAGAGGAAATGTCCTAAGGGATGCAAAATTCCCCCTTTCAAGGCTCTGTGAATCTAGCCCAGAAATAAAGGTGGCTGCAGGTGTTTGCCTGAACAACTGATTCCCAACAAGCCTGGTCTACGCCAGCTTTCCTGGACTCCAGTTCAGGCTTGTTATCCACAAAGCTTTCAACGACGGGCCCAAAGCTTTCCACCTTGGCTTTTTTTTCCCCAACAGTGCAGCCGTCGGACCATATGCATTCAGTGGCCTTTGAGAACTGCTGTGGGAGAAAGCCATTTGACATCTAGGCCCAAAACTTGACATTCTCCTTAGTCCTTTCAAATGCAAACAATGTCAGCTTAGGCGTCTTCTCTGTCACATTAGCATGCCAAGTCCCAGAATGCTCAGCGGCCCACTGGATGACACTTTTGTGTCTCACCTCAATGTCAATACCTCCTCCAAGGATGGGCAGAAATTGGCAGACACTGATTTGGTTAGCTTTGCGCAGTGGCAGTATCATAGCCAATGAGGTCCACCTGAGGCGTGATTATTGCTAATTGAAAACTAATCCCAATACCCCGCTGTGATGACTTGAAATACAGTCAGCACTGGCAATTTTTGAGAGTCTCTCAGGAGACTGAGCAATATGTTTGAAACAGCAGAAAAGCAATGGCTTCTAAGATGCAGACTGAGATGTGTTAGAGTTGAGGAAGCGGGTCACGGGGCCGGGGACACTATAGAGATCTTTTGTGTCATCACGCAGCCTGCTGAGTAGAACAATATGTGATTGCCACGTCATGCTCGTTCCCCCCCACTTGCCTTTAATCCAGAGTGGACTCTACCTCATTAAATTTTTCCTTGCTTTTTCTCTGCTAGACCTGGCATCATGAGGCTAAAGGTGAACTTTCTTTATCTGTAACCCAGTCAATTAGGAAGAATACTGGAAGCGTGTTGGTCCAGGGTTAAGGAACCAGTTTGGCCGGTGTGTTTTTTGCAAGGCCCTTGTTTCCAGTGAAAGAGCATTGACCTATAAGTTACACTAAGCCAGAAACTTTCAGCGTTCTCCATCTCTACCAGACTGGACCCTATCTGCATGGTTGCAAGCTGTCCTAAAAAATGGAATGGGAGAGGACGATTGGCCAGCCGGAGTGAGCCAAATACTTGTGCATTCAGGCACACATCTCCTCTTTCTTTTGGGCGCATGGTCTTTTTCTGCCATAAAAGTGAAGTTTCAAGCAGATTGGACTGTTTTGGAGGTGGAGCTTTCAGAGCCCGGATAGCTCAGTCGGTAGAGCATCAGACTTTTAATCTGAGGGTCCAGGGTTCAAGTCCCTGTTCGGGCGGTAGCTTTGTCCTTGTTGTTGAGCTGCGGATAAGGTAATCTTTATGCCCATCTGCCGGAGTGCTCACTGGCCTAGAGAGAGGAAATGTCCTAAGGGATGCAAAATTCCCCCTTTCAAGGCTCTGTGAATCTAGCCCAGAAATAAAGGTGGCTGCAGGTGTTTGCCTGAACAACTGATTCCCAACAAGCCTGGTCTACGCCAGCTTTCCTGGACTCCAGTTCAGGCTTGTTATCCACAAAGCTTTCAACGACGGGCCCAAAGCTTTCCACCTTGGCTTTTTTTTCCCCAACAGTGCAGCCGTCGGACCATATGCATTCAGTGGCCTTTGAGAACTGCTGTGGGAGAAAGCCATTTGACATTTGACATCTAGGCCCCAAAACTTGACATTCTCCTTAGTCCTTTCAAATGCAAACAATGCCAGCTTAGGCGTCTTCTCTGTCACATTAGCATGCCAAGTCCCAGAATGCTCAGCGGCCCACTGGATGACACTTTTGTGTCTCACCTCAATGTCAATACCTCCTCCAAGGATGGGCAGAAATTGGCAGACACTGATTTGGTTAGCTTTGCGCAGTGGCAGTATCATAGCCAATGAGGTCCACCTGAGGCGTGATTATTGCTAATTGAAAACTAATCCCAATACCCCGCTGTGATGACTTGAAATACAGTCAGCACTGGCAATTTTTGAGAGTCTCTCAGGAGACTGAGCAATATGTTTGAAACAGCAGAAAAGCAATGGCTTCTAAGATGCAGACTGAGATGTGTTAGAGTTGAGGAAGCGGGTCACGGGGCCGGGGACACTATAGAGATCTTTTGTGTCATCACGCAGCCTGCTGAGTAGAACAATATGTGATTGCCACGTCATGCTCGTTCCCCCCCACTTGCCTTTAATCCAGAGTGGACTCTACCTCATTCAATTTTTCCTTGCTTTTTCTCTGCTAGACCTGGCATCATGAGGCTAAAGGTGAACTTTCTTTATTTGTAACCCAGTCAATTAGGAAGAATACTGGAAGCGTGTTGGTCCAGGGTTAAGGAACCAGTTTGGCCGGTGTGTTTTTTGCAAGGCCCTTGTTTCCAGTGAAAGAGCATTGACCTATAAGTTACACTAAGCCAGAAACTTTCAGCGTTCTCCATCTCTACCAGACTGGACCCTATCTGCATGGTTGCAAGCTGTCCTAAAAAATGGAATGGGAGAGGACGATTGGCCAGCCGGAGTGAGCCAAATACTTGTGCATTCAGGCACACATCTCCTCTTTCTTTTGGGCGCATGGTCTTTTTCTGCCATAAAAGTGAAGTTTCAAGCAGATTGGACTGTTTTGGAGGTGGAGCTTTCAGAGCCCGGATAGCTCAGTCGGTAGAGCATCAGACTTTTAATCTGAGGTTCAAGTCCCTGTTCGGGCGGTAGCTTTGTCCTTGTTGTTGAGCTGCGGATAAGGTAATCTTTATGCCCATCTGCCGGAGTGCTCACTGGCCTAGAGAGAGGAAATGTCCTAAGGGATGCAAAATTCCCCCTTTCAAGGCTCTGTGAATCTAGCCCAGAAATAAAGGTGGCTGCAGGTGTTTGCCTGAACAACTGATTCCCAACAAGCCTGGTCTACGCCAGCTTTCCTGGACTCCAGTTCAGGCTTGTTATCCACAAAGCTTTCAACGACGGGCCCAAAGCTTTCCACCTTGGCTTTTTTTTCCCCAACAGTGCAGCCGTCGGACCATATGCATTCAGTGGCCTTTGAGAACTGCTGTGGGAGAAAGCCATTTGACATTTGACATCTAGGCCCCAAAACTTGACATTCTCCTTAGTCCTTTCAAATGCAAACAATGCCAGCTTAGGCGTCTTCTCTGTCACATTAGCATGCCAAGTCCCAGAATGCTCAGCGGCCCACTGGATGACACTTTTGTGTCTCACCTCAATGTCAATACCTCCTCCAAGGATGGGCAGAAATTGGCAGACACTGATTTGGTTAGCTTTGCGCAGTGGCAGTATCATAGCCAATGAGGTCCACCTGAGGCGTGATTATTGCTAATTGAAAACTAATCCCAATACCCCGCTGTGATGACTTGAAATACAGTCAGCACTGGCAATTTTTGAGAGTCTCTCAGGAGACTGAGCAATATGTTTGAAACAGCAGAAAAGCAATGGCTTCTAAGATGCAGACTGAGATGTGTTAGAGTTGAGGAAGCGGGTCACGGGGCCGGGGACACTATAGAGATCTTTTGTGTCATCACGCAGCCTGCTGAGTAGAACAATATGTGATTGCCACGTCATGCTCCTTCCCCCCCACTTGCCTTTAATCCAGAGTGGACTCTACCTCATTCAATTTTTCCTTGCTTTTTCTCTGCTAGACCTGGCATCATGAGGCTAAAGGTGAACTTTCTTTATTTGTAACCCAGTCAATTAGGAAGAATACTGGAAGCGTGTTGGTCCAGGGTTAAGGAACCAGTTTGGCCGGTGTGTTTTTTGCAAGGCCCTTGTTTCCAGTGAAAGAGCATTGACCTATAAGTTACACTAAGCCAGAAACTTTCAGCGTTCTCCATCTCTACCAGACTGGACCCTATCTGCATGGTTGCAAGCTGTCCTAAAAAATGGAATGGGAGAGGACGATTGGCCAGCCGGAGTGAGCCAAATACTTGTGCATTCAGGCACACATCTCCTCTTTCTTTTGGCCGAATGGTCTTTTTCTGCCATAAAAGTGAAGTTTCAAGCAGATTGGACTGTTTTGGAGGTTTCAGAGCCCGGATAGCTCAGTCGGTAGAGCATCAGACTTTTAATCTGAGGGTCCAGGGTTCAAGTCCCTGTTCGGGCGGTAGCTTTGTCCTTGTTGTTGAGCTGCGGATAAGGTAATCTTTATGCCCATCTGCCGGAGTGCTCACTGGCCTAGAGAGAGGAAATGTCCTAAGGGATGCAAAATTCCCCCTTTCAAGGCTCTGTGAATCTAGCCCAGAAATAAAGGTGGCTGCAGGTGTTTGCCTGAACAACTGATTCCCAACAAGCCTGGTCTACGCCAGCTTTCCTGGACTCCAGTTCAGGCTTGTTATCCACAAAGCTTTCAACGACGGGCCCAAAGCTTTCCACCTTGGCTTTTTTTTCCCCAACAGTGCAGCCGTCGGACCATATGCATTCAGTGGCCTTTGAGAACTGCTGTGGGAGAAAGCCATTTGACATTTGACATCTAGGCCCCAAAACTTGACATTCTCCTTAGTCCTTTCAAATGCAAACAATGCCAGCTTAGGCGTCTTCTCTGTCACATTAGCATGCCAAGTCCCAGAATGCTCAGCGGCCCACTGGATGACACTTTTGTGTGTCACCTCAATGTCAATACCTCCTCCAAGGATGGGCAGAAATTGGCAGACACTGATTTGGTTAGCTTTGCGCAGTGGCAGTATCATAGCCAATGAGGTCCACCTGAGGCGTGATTATTGCTAATTGAAAACTAATCCCAATACCCCGCTGTGATGACTTGAAATACAGTCAGCACTGGCAATTTTTGAGAGTCTCTCAGGAGACTGAGCAATATGTTTGAAACAGCAGAAAAGCAATGGCTTCTAAGATGCAGACTGAGATGTGTTAGAGTTGAGGAAGCGGGTCACGGGGCCGGGGACACTATAGAGATCTTTTGTGTCATCACGCAGCCTGCTGAGTAGAACAATATGTGATTGCCACGTCATGCTCGTTCCCCCCCACTTGCCTTTAATCCAGAGTGGACTCTACCTCATTAAATTTTTCCTTGCTTTTTCTCTGCTAGACCTGGCATCATGAGGCTAAAGGTGAACTTTCTTTATTTGTAACCCAGTCAATTAGGAAGAATACTGGAAGCGTGTTGGTCCAGGGTTAAGGAACCAGTTTGGCCGGTGTGTTTTTTGCAAGGCCCTTGTTTCCAGTGAAAGAGCATTGACCTATAAGTTACACTAAGCCAGAAACTTTCAGCGTTCTCCATCTCTACCAGACTGGACCCTATCTGCATGGTTGCAAGCTGTCCTAAAAAATGGAATGGGAGAGGACGATTGGCCAGCCGGAGTGAGCCAAATACTTGTGCATTCAGGCACACATCTCCTCTTTCTTTTGGGCGCATGGTCTTTTTCTGCCATAAAAGTGAAGTTTCAAGCAGATTGGACTGTTTTGGAGGAGGAGCTTTCAGAGCCCGGATAGCTCAGTCGGTAGAGCATCAGACTTTTAATCTGAGGTTCAAGTCACTGTTCGGGCGATAGCTTTGTCCTTGTTGTTGAGCTGTGGATAAGGTAATCTTTATGCCCATCTGCCGGAGTGCTCACTGGCCTAGAGAGAGGAAATGTCCTAAGGGATGCAAAATTCCCCCTTTCAAGGCTCTGTGAATCTAGCCCAGAAATAAAGGTGGCTGCAGGTGTTTGCCTGAACAACTGATTCCCAACAAGCCTGGTCTACGCCAGCTTTCCTGGACTCCAGTTCAGGCTTGTTATCCACAAAGCTTTCAACGACGGGCCCAAAGCTTTCCACCTTGGCTTTTTTTTCCCCAACAGTGCAGCCGTCGGACCATATGCATTCAGTGGCCTTTGAGAACTGCTGTGGGAGAAAGCCATTTGACATCTAGGCCCAAAACTTGACATTCTCCTTAGTCCTTTCAAATGCAAACAATGCCAGCTTAGGCGTCTTCTCTGTCACATTAGCATGCCAAGTCCCAGAATGCTCAGCGGCCCACTGGATGACACTTTTGTGTCTCACCTCAATGTCAATACCTCTTCCAAGGATGGGCAGAAATTGGCAGACACTGATTTGGTTAGCTTTGCGCAGTGGCAGTATCATAGCCAATGAGGTCCACCTGAGGCGTGATTATTGCTAATTGAAAACTAATCCCAATACCCCGCTGTGATGACTTGAAATACAGTCAGCACTGGCAATTTTTGAGAGTCTCTCAGGAGACTGAGCAATATGTTTGAAACAGCAGAAAAGCAATGGCTTCTAAGATGCAGACTGAGATGTGTTAGAGTTGAGGAAGCGGGTCACGGGGCCGGGGACACTATAGAGATCTTTTGTGTCATCACGCAGCCTGCTGAGTAGAACAATATGTGATTGCCACGTCATGCTCGTTCCCCCCCACTTGCCTTTAATCCAGAGTGGACTCTACCTCATTAAATTTTTCCTTGCTTTTTCTCTGCTAGACCTGGCATCATGAGGCTAAAGGTGAACTTTCTTTATTTGTAACCCAGTCAATTAGGAAGAATACTGGAAGCGTGTTGGTCCAGGGTTAAGGAACCAGTTTGGCCGGTGTGTTTTTTGCAAGGCCCTTGTTTCCAGTGAAAGAGCATTGACCTATAAGTTACACTAAGCCAGAAACTTTCAGCGTTCTCCATCTCTACCAGACTGGACCCTATCTGCATGGTTGCAAGCTGTCCTAAAAAATGGAATGGGAGAGGACGATTGGCCAGCCGGAGTGAGCCAAATACTTGTGCATTCAGGCACACATCTCCTCTTTCTTTTGGGCGCATGGTCTTTTTCTGCCATAAAAGTGAAGTTTCAAGCAGATTGGACTGTTTTGGAGGTGGAGCTTTCAGAGCCCGGATAGCTCAGTCGGTAGAGCATCAGACTTTTAATCTGAGGGTCCAGGGTTCAAGTCCCTGTTCGGGCGGTAGCTTTGTCCTTGTTGTTGAGCTGCGGATAAGGTAATCTTTATGCCCATCTGCCGGAGTGCTCACTGGCCTAGAGAGAGGAAATGTCCTAAGGGATGCAAAATTCCCCCTTTCAAGGCTCTGTGAATCTAGCCCAGAAATAAAGGTGGCTGCAGGTGTTTGCCTGAACAACTGATTCCCAACAAGCCTGGTCTACGCCAGCTTTCCTGGACTCCAGTGCAGGCTTGTTATCCACAAAGCTTTCCACCTTGGCTTTTTTTTCCCCAACAGTGCAGCCGTCGGACCATATGCATTCAGTGGCCTTTGAGAACTGCTGTGGGAGAAAGCCATTTGACATCTAGGCCCCAAAACTTGACATTCTCCTTAGTCCTTTCAAATGCAAACAATGCCAGCTTAGGCGTCTTCTCTGTCATATTAGCATGCCAAGTCCCAGAATGCTCAGCGGCCCACTGGATGACACTTTTGTGTCTCACCTCAATGTCAATACCTCCTCCAAGGATGGGCAGAAATTGGCAGACACTGATTTGGTTAGCTTTGCGCAGTGGCAGTATCATAGCCAATGAGGTCCACCTGAGGCGTGATTATTGCTAATTGAAAACTAATCCCAATACCCCGCTGTGATGACTTGAAATACAGTCAGCACTGGCAATTTTTGAGAGTCTCTCAGGAGACTGAGCAATATGTTTGAAACAGCAGAAAAGCAATGGCTTCTAAGATGCAGACTGAGATGTGTTAGAGTTGAGGAAGCGGGTCACGGGGCCGGGGACACTATAGAGATCTTTTGTGTCATCACGCAGCCTGCTGAGTAGAACAATATGTGATTGCCACGTCATGCTCGTTCCCCCCCACTTGCCTTTAATCCAGAGTGGACTCTACCTCATTAAATTTTTCCTTGCTTTTTCTCTGCTAGACCTGGCATCATGAGGCTAAAGGTGAACTTTCTTTATTTGTAACCCAGTCAATTAGGAAGAATACTGGAAGCGTGTTGGTCCAGGGTTAAGGAACCAGTTTGGCCGGTGTGTTTTTTGCAAGGCCCTTGTTTCCAGTGAAAGAGCATTGACCTATAAGTTACACTAAGCCAGAAACTTTCAGCGTTCTCCATCTCTACCAGACTGGACCCTATCTGCATGGTTGCAAGCTGTCCTAAAAAATGGAATGGGAGAGGACGATTGGCCAGCCGGAGTGAGCCAAATACTTGTGCATTCAGGCACACATCTCCTCTTTCTTTTGGGCGCATGGTCTTTTTCTGCCATAAAAGTGAAGTTTCAAGCAGATTGGACTGTTTTGGAGGTGGAGCTTTCAGAGCCCGGATAGCTCAGTCGGTAGAGCATCAGACTTTTAATCTGAGGGTCCAGGATTCAAGTCCCTGTTTGGGCGGTAGCTTTGTCCTTGTTGTTGAGCTGCGGATAAGGTAATCTTTATGCCCATCTGCCGGAGTGCTCACTGGCCTAGAGAGAGGAATTGTCCTAAGGGATGCAAAATTCCCCCTTTCAAGGCTCTGTGAATCTAGCCCAGAAATAAAGGTGGCTGCAGGTGTTTGCCTGAACAACTGATTCCCAACAAGCCTGGTCTACGCCAGCTTTCCTGGACTCCAGTTCAGGCTTGTTATCCACAAAGCTTTCAACGACGGGCCCAAAGCTTTCCACCTTGGCTTTTTTTTCCCCAACAGTGCAGCCGTCGGACCATATGCATTCAGTGGCCTTTGAGAACTGCTGTGGGAGAAAGCCATTTGACATCTAGGCCCCAAAACTTGACATTCTCCTTAGTCCTTTCAAATGCAAACAATGCCAGCTTAGGCGTCTTCTCTGTCACATTAGCATGCCAAGTCCCAGAATGCTCAGCGGCCCACTGGATGACACTTTTGTGTCTCACCTCAATGTCAATACCTCCTCCAAGGATGGGCAGAAATTGGCAGACACTGATTTGGTTAGCTTTGCGCAGTGGCAGTATCATAGCCAATGAGGTCCACCTGAGGCGTGATTATTGCTAATTGAAAACTAATCCCAATACCCCGCTGTGATGACTTGAAATACAGTCAGCACTGGCAATTTTTGAGAGTCTCTCAGGAGACTGAGCAATATGTTTGAAACAGCAGAAAAGCAATGGCTTCTAAGATGCAGACTGAGATGTGTTAGAGTTGAGGAAGCGGGTCACGGGGCCGGGGACACTATAGAGATCTTTTGTGTCATCACGCAGCCTGCTGAGTAGAACAATATGTGATTGCCACGTCATGCTCGTTCCCCCCCACTTGCCTTTAATCCAGAGTGGACTCTACCTCATTCAATTTTTCCTTGCTTTTTCTCTGCTAGACCTGGCATCATGAGGCAAAAGGTGAACTTTCTTTATTTGTAACCCAGTCAATTAGGAAGAATACTGGAAGCGTGTTGGTCCAGGGTTAAGGAACCAGTTTGGCCGGTGTGTTTTTTGCAAGGCCCTTGTTTCCAGTGAAAGAGCATTGACCTATAAGTTACACTAAGCCAGAAACTTTCAGCGTTCTCCATCTCTACCAGACTGGACCCTATCTGCATGGTTGCAAGCTGTCCTAAAAAATGGAATGGGAGAGGACGATTGGCCAGCCGGAGTGAGCCAAATACTTGTGCATTCAGGCACACATCTCCTCTTTCTTTTGGCCGAATGGTCTTTTTCTGCCTTAAAAGTGAAGTTTCAAGCAGATTGAACTGTCTTGGAGGTTTCAGAGCCCGGATAGCTCAGTCGGTAGAGCATCAGACTTTTAATCTGAGGGTCCAGGGTTCAAGTCCCTGTTCGGGCGGTAGCTTTGTCCTTGTTGTTGAGCTGCGGATAAGGTAATCTTTATGCCCATCTGCCGGAGTGCTCACAGGCCTAGAGAGAGGAAATGTCCTAAGGGATGCAAAATTCCCCCTTTCAAGGCTCTGTGAATCTAGCCCAGAAATAAAGGTGGCTGCAGGTGTTTGCCTGAACAACTGATTCCCAACAAGCCTGGTCTACGCCAGCTTTCCTGGACTCCAGTTCAGGCTTGTTATCCACAAAGCTTTCAACGACGGGCCCAAAGCTTTCCACCTTGGCTTTTTTTTCCCCAACAGTGCAGCCGTCGGACCATATGCATTCAGTGGCCTTTGAGAACTGCTGTGGGAGAAAGCCATTTGACATCTAGGCCCAAAACTTGACATTCTCCTTAGTCCTTTCAAATGCAAACAATGCCAGCTTAGGCGTCTTCTCTGTCACATTAGCATGCCAAGTCCCAGAATGCTCAGCGGCCCACTGGATGACACTTTTGTGTCTCACCTCAATGTCAATACCTCCTCCAAGGATGGGCAGAAATTGGCAGACACTGATTTGGTTAGCTTTGCGCAGTGGCAGTATCATAGCCAATGAGGTCCACCTGAGGCGTGATTATTGCTAATTGAAAACTAATCCCAATACCCCGCTGTGATGACTTGAAATACAGTCAGCACTGGCAATTTTTGAGAGTCTCTCAGGAGACTGAGCAATATGTTTGAAACAGCAGAAAAGCAATGGCTTCTAAGATGCAGACTGAGATGTGTTAGAGTTGAGGAAGCGGGTCACGGGGCCGGGGACACTATAGAGATCTTTTGTGTCATCACGCAGCCTGCTGAGTAGAACAATATGTGATTGCCACGTCATGCTCGTTCCCCCCCACTTGCCTTTAATCCAGAGTGGACTCTACCTCATTCAATTTTTCCTTGCTTTTTCTCTGCTAGACCTGGCATCATGAGGCTAAAGGTGAACTTTCTTTATCTGTAACCCAGTAAATTAGGAAGAATACTGGATGCGTGTTGGTCCAGGGTTAAGGAACCAGTTTGGCCGGTGTGTTTTTTGCAAGGCCCTTGTTTCCAGTGAAAGAGCATTGACCTATAAGTTACACTAAGCCAGAAACTTTCAGCGTTCTCCATCTCTACCAGACTGGACCCTATCTGCATGGTTGCAAGCTGTCCTAAAAAATGGAATGGGAGAGGACGATTGGCCAGCCGGAGTGAGCCAAATACTTGTTCATTCAGGCACACATCTCCTCTTTCTTTTGGGCGCATGGTCTTTTTCTGCCATAAAAGTGAAGTTTCAAGCAGATTGGACTGTTTTGGAGGTGGAGCTTTCAGAGCCCGGATAGCTCAGTCGGTAGAGCATCAGACTTTTAATCTGAGGGTCCAGGGTTCAAGTCCCTGTTCGGGCGGTAGCTTTGTCCTTGTTGTTGAGCTGCGGATAAGGTAATCTTTATGCCCATCTGCCGGAGTGCTCACTGGCCTAGAGAGAGGAAATGTCCTAAGGGATGCAAAATTCCCCCTTTCAAGGCTCTGTGAATCTAGCCCAGAAATAAAGGTGGCTGCAGGTGTTTGCCTGAACAACTGATTCCCAACAAGCCTGGTCTACGCCAGCTTTCCTGGACTCCAGTTCAGGCTTGTTATCCACAAAGCTTTCAACGACGGGCCCAAAGCTTTCCACCTTGGCTTTTTTTTCCCCAACAGTGCAGCCGTCGGACCATATGCATTCAGTGGCCTTTGAGAACTGCTGTGGGAGAAAGCCATTTGACATCTAGGCCCAAAACTTGACATTCTCCTTAGTCCTTTCAAATGCAAACAATGCCAGCTTAGGCGTCTTCTCTGTCACATTAGCATGCCAAGTCCCAGAATGCTCAGCGGCCCACTGGATGACACTTTTGTGTGTCACCTCAATGTCAATACCTCCTCCAAGGATGGGCAGAAATTGGCAGACACTGATTTGGTTAGCTTTGCGCAGTGGCAGTATCATAGCCAATGAGGTCCACCTGAGGCGTGATTATTGCTAATTGAAAACTAATCCCAATACCCCGCTGTGATGACTTGAAATACAGTCAGCACTGGCAATTTTTGAGAGTCTCTCAGGAGACTGAGCAATATGTTTGAAACAGCAGAAAAGCAATGGCTTCTAAGATGCAGACTGAGATGTGTTAGAGTTCAGGAAGCGGGTCACGGGGCCGGGGACACTATAGAGATCTTTTGTGTCATCACGCAGCCTGCTGAGTAGAACAATATGTGATTGCCACGTCATGCTCGTTCCCCCCCACTTGCCTTTAATCCAGAGTGGACTCTACCTCATTCAATTTTTCCTTGCTTTTTCTCTGCTAGACCTGGCATCATGAGGCTAAAGGTGAACTTTCTTTATCTGTAACCCAGTCAATTAGGAAGAATACTGGAAGCGTGTTGGTCCAGGGTTAAGGAACCAGTTTGGCCGGTGTGTTTTTTGCAAGGCCCTTGTTTCCAGTGAAAGAGCATTGACCTATAAGTTACACTAAGCCAGAAACTTTCAGCGTTCTCCATCTCTACCAGACTGGACCCTATCTGCATGGTTGCAAGCTGTCCTAAAAAATGGAATGGGAGAGGACGATTGGCCAGCCGGAGTGAGCCAAATACTTGTGCATTCAGGCACACATCTCCTCTTTCTTTTGGGCGCATGGTCTTTTTCTGCCATAAAAGTGAAGTTTCAAGCAGATTGGACTGTTTTGGAGGTGGAGCTTTCAGAGCCCGGATAGCTCAGTTGGTAGAGCATCAGACTTTTAATCTGAGGGTCCAGGGTTCAAGTCCCTGTTCGGGCGGTAGCTTTGTCCTTGTTGTTGAGCTGCGGATAAGGTAATCTTTATGCCCATCTGCCGGAGTGCTCACTGGCCTAGAGAGAGAAAATGTCCTAAGGGATGCAAAATTCCCCCTTTCAAGGCTCTGTGAATCTAGCCCAGAAATAAAGGTGGCTGCAGGTGTTTGCCTGAACAACTGATTCCCAACAAGCCTGGTCTACGCCAGCTTTCCTGGACTCCAGTTCAGGCTTGTTATCCACAAAGCTTTCAACGACGGGCCCAAAGCTTTCCACCTTGGCTTTTTTTTCCCCAACAGTGCAGCCGTCGGACCATATGCATTCAGTGGCCTTTGAGAACTGCTGTGGGAGAAAGCCATTTGACATCTAGGCCCCAAAACTTGACATTCTCCTTAGTCCTTTCAAATGCAAACAATGCCAGCTTAGGCGTCTTCTCTGTCACATTAGCATGCCAAGTCCCAGAATGCTCAGCGGCCCACTGGATGACACTTTTGTGTCTCACCTCAATGTCAATACCTCCTCCAAGGATGGGCAGAAATTGGCAGACACTGATTTGGTTAGCTTTGCGCAGTGGCAGTATCATAGCCAATGAGGTCCACCTGAGGCGTGATTATTGCTAATTGAAAACTAATCCCAATACCCCGCTGTGATGACTTGAAATACAGTCAGCACTGGCAATTTTTGAGAGTCTCTCAGGAGACTGAGCAATATGTTTGAAACAGCAGAAAAGCAATGGCTTCTAAGATGCAGACTGAGATGTGTTAGAGTTGAGGAAGCGGGTCACGGGGCCGGGGACACTATAGAGATCTTTTGTGTCATCACGCAGCCTGCTGAGTAGAACAATATGTGATTGCCACGTCATGCTCGTTCCCCCCCACTTGCCTTTAATCCAGAGTGGACTCTACCTCATTCAATTTTTCCTTGCTTTTTCTCTGCTAGACCTGGCATCATGAGGCTAAAGGTGAACTTTCTTTATCTGTAACCCAGTCAATTAGGAAGAATACTGGAAGCGTGTTGGTCCAGGGTTAAGGAACCAGTTTGGCCGGTGTGTTTTTTGCAAGGCCCTTGTTTCCAGTGAAAGAGCATTGACCTATAAGTTACACTAAGCCAGAAACTTTCAGCGTTCTCCATCTCTACCAGACTGGACCCTATCTGCATGGTTGCAAGCTGTCCTAAAAAATGGAATGGGAGAGGACGATTGGCCAGCCGGAGTGAGCCAAATACTTGTGCATTCAGGCACACATCTCCTCTTTCTTTTGGGCGCATGGTCTTTTTCTGCCATAAAAGTGAAGTTTCAAGCAGATTGGACTGTTTTGGAGGTGGAGCTTTCAGAGCCCGGATAGCTCAGTCGGTAGAGCATCAGACTTTTAATCTGAGGGTCCAGGGTTCAAGTCCCTGTTCGGGTGATAGCTTTGTCCTTGTTGTTGAGCTGCGGATAAGGTAATCTTTATGCCCATCTGCCGGAGTGCTCACTGGCCTAGAGAGAGAAAATGTCCTAAGGGATGCAAAATTCCCCCTTTCAAGGCTCTGTGAATCTAGCCCAGAAATAAAGGTGGCTGCAGGTGTTTGCCTGAACAACTGATTCCCAACAAGCCTGGTCTACGCCAGCTTTCCTGGACTCCAGTTCAGGCTTGTTATCCACAAAGCTTTCAACGACGGGCCCAAAGCTTTCCACCTTGGCTTTTTTTTCCCCAACAGTGCAGCCGTCGGACCATATGCATTCAGTGGCCTTTGAGAACTGCTGTGGGAGAAAGCCATTTGACATCTAGGCCCCAAAACTTGACATTCTCCTTAGTCCTTTCAAATGCAAACAATGCCAGCTTAGGCGTCTTCTCTGTCACATTAGCATGCCAAGTCCCAGAATGCTCAGCGGCCCACTGGATGACACTTTTGTGTGTCACCTCAATGTCAATACCTCCTCCAAGGATGGGCAGAAATTGGCAGACACTGATTTGGTTAGCTTTGCGCAGTGGCAGTATCATAGCCAATGAGATCCACCTGAGGCGTGATTATTGCTAATTGAAAACTAATCCCAATACCCCGCTGTGATGACTTGAAATACAGTCAGCACTGGCAATTTTTGAGAGTCTCTCAGGAGACTGAGCAATATGTTTGAAACAGCAGAAAAGCAATGGCTTCTAAGATGCAGACTGAGATGTGTTAGAGTTGAGGAAGCGGGTCACGGGGCCGGGGACACTATAGAGATCTTTTGTGTCATCACGCAGCCTGCTGAGTAGAACAATATGTGATTGCCACGTCATGCTCGTTCCCCCCCACTTGCCTTTAATCCAGAGTGGACTCTACCTCATTAAATTTTTCCTTGCTTTTTCTCTGCTAGACCTGGCATCATGAGGCTAAAGGTGAACTTTCTTTATTTGTAACCCAGTCAATTAGGAAGAATACTGGAAGCGTGTTGGTCCAGGGTTAAGGAACCAGTTTGGCCGGTGTGTTTTTTGCAAGGCCCTTGTTTCCAGTGAAAGAGCATTGACCTATAAGTTACACTAAGCCAGAAACTTTCAGCGTTCTCCATCTCTACCAGACTGGACCCTATCTGCATGGTTGCAAGCTGTCCTAAAAAATGGAATGGGAGAGGACGATTGGCCATCCGGAGTGAGCCAAATACATGTGCATTCAGGCACACATCTCCTCTTTCTTTTGGGCGCATGGTCTTTTTCTGCCATAAAAGTGAAGTTTCAAGCAGATTGGACTGTTTTGGAGGTGGAGCTTTCAGAGCCAGGATAGCTCAGTCGGTAGAGCATCAGACTTTTAATCTGAGGGTTCAAGTCCCTGTTCGGGCGGTAGCTTTGTCCTTGTTGTTGAGCTGCAGATAAGGTAATCTTTATGCCCATCTGCCGGAGTGCTCACTGGCCTAGAGAGAGGAAATGTCCTAAGGGATGCAAAATTCCCCCTTTCAAGGCTCTGTGAATCTAGCCCAGAAATAAAGGTGGCTGCAGGTGTTTGCCTGAACAACTGATTCCCAACAAGCCTGGTCTACGCCAGCTTTCCTGGACTCCAGTTCAGGCTTGTTATCCACAAAGCTTTCAACGACGGGCCCAAAGCTTTCCACCTTGGCTTTTTTTTCCCCAACAGTGCAGCCGTCGGACCATATGCATTCAGTGGCCTTTGAGAACTGCTGTGGGAGAAAGCCATTTGACATCTAGGCCCCAAAACTTGACATTCTCCTTAGTCCTTTCAAATGCAAACAATGTCAGCTTAGGCGTCTTCTCTGTCACATTAGCATGCCAAGTCCCAGAATGCTCAGCGGCCCACTGGATGACACTTTTGTGTCTCACCTCAATGTCAATACCTCTTCCAAGGATGGGCAGAAATTGGCAGACACTGATTTGGTTAGCTTTGCGCAGTGGCAGTATCATAGCCAATGAGGTCCACCTGAGGCGTGATTATTGCTAATTGAAAACTAATCCCAATACCCCGCTGTGATGACTTGAAATACAGTCAGCACTGGCAATTTTTGAGAGTCTCTCAGGAGACTGAGCAATATGTTTGAAACAGCAGAAAAGCAATGGCTTCTAAGATGCAGACTGAGATGTGTTAGAGTTGAGGAAGCGGGTCACGGGGCCGCGGACTCTATAGAGATCTTTTGTGTCATCACGCAGCCTGCTGAGGAGAACAATATGTGATTGCCACGTCATGCTCGTTCCCCCCCACTTGCCTTCAATCCAGAGTGGACTCTACCTCATTAAATTTTTCCTTGCTTTTTCTCTGCTAGACCTGGCATCATGAGGCTAAAGGTGAACTTTCTTTATTTGTAACCCAGTCAATTAGGAAGAATACTGGAAGCGTGTTGGTCCAGGGTTAAGGAACCAGTTTGGCCGGTGTGTTTTTTGCAAGGCCCTTGTTTCCAGTGAAAGAGCATTGACCTATAAGTTACACTAAGCCAGAAACTTTCAGCGTTCTCCATCTCTACCAGACTGGACCCTATCTGCATGGTTGCAAGCTGTCCTAAAAAATGGAATGGGAGAGGACGATTGGCCAGCCGGAGTGAGCCAAATACTTGTGCATTCAGGCACACATCTCCTCTTTCTTTTGGCCGAATGGTCTTTTTCTGCCATAAAAGTGAAGTTTCAAGCAGATTGGACTGTTTTGGAGGTTTCAGAGCCCGGATAGCTCAGTCGGTAGAGCATCAGACTTTTAATCTGAGGGTCCAGGGTTCAAGTCCCTGTTCAGGCGGTAGCTTTGTCCATGTTGTTGAGCTGCGGATAAGGTTATCTTTATGCCCATCTGCCGGAGTGCTCACTGGCCTAGAGAGAGGAAATGTCCTAAGGGATGCAAAATTCCCCCTTTCAAGGCTCTGTGAATCTAGCCCAGAAATAAAGGTGGCTGCAGGTGTTTGCCTGAACAACTGATTCCCAACAAGCCTGGTCTACGCCAGCTTTCCTGGACTCCAGTTCAGGCTTGTTATCCACAAAGCTTTCAACGACGGGCCCAAAGCTTTCCACCTTGGCTTTTTTTTCCCCAACAGTGCAGCCGTCGGACCATATGCATTCAGTGGCCTTTGAGAACTGCTGTGGGAGAAAGCCATTTGACATCTAGGCCCCAAAACTTGACATTCTCCTTAGTCCTTTCAAATGCAAACAATGCCAGCTTAGGCGTCTTCTCTGTCACATTAGCATGCCAAGTCCCAGAATGCTCAGCGGCCCACTGGATGACACTTTTGTGTCTCACCTCAATGTCAATACCTCCTCCAAGGATGGGCAGAAATTGGCAGACACTGATTTGGTTAGCTTTGCGCAGTGGCAGTATCATAGCCAATGAGGTCCACCTGAGGCGTGATTATTGCTAATTGAAAACTAATCCCAATACCCCGCTGTGATGACTTGAAATACAGTCAGCACTGGCAATTTTTGAGAGTCTCTCAGGAGACTGAGCAATATGTTTGAAACAGCAGAAAAGCAATGGCTTCTAAGATGCAGACTGAGATGTGTTAGAGTTGAGGAAGCGGGTCACGGGGCCGGGGACACTATAGAGATCTTTTGTGTCATCACGCAGCCTGCTGAGTAGAACAATATGTGATTGCCACGTCATGCTCGTTCCCCCCCACTTTCCTTTAATCCAGAGTGGACTCTACCTCATTAAATTTTTCCTTGCTTTTTCTCTGCTAGACCTGGCATCATGAGGCTAAAGGTGAACTTTCTTTATTTGTAACCCAGTCAATTAGGAAGAAAACTGGAAGCGTGTTGGTCCAGGGTTAAGGAACCAGTTTGGCCGGTGTGTTTTTTGCAAGGCCCTTGTTTCCAGTGAAAGAGCATTGACCTATAAGTTACACTAAGCCAGAAACTTTCAGCGTTCTCCATCTCTACCAGACTGGACCCTATCTGCATGGTTGCAAGCTGTCCTAAAAAATGGAATGGGAGAGGACGATTGGCCAGCCGGAGTGAGCCAAATACTTGTGCATTCAGGCACACATCTCCTCTTTCTTTTGGCCGAATGGTCTTTTTCTGCCATAAAAGTGAAGTTTCAAGCAGATTGGACTGTCTTGGAGGTTTCAGAGCCCGGATAGCTCAGTCGGTAGAGCATCAGACTTTTAATCTGAGGGTCCAGGGTTCAAGTCCCTGTTCGGGCGGTAGCTTTGTCCTTGTTGTTGAGCTGCGGATAAGGTAATCTTTATGCCCATCTGCCGGAGTGCTCACAGGCCTAGAGAGAGGAAATGTCCTAAGGGATGCAAAATTCCCCCTTTCAAGGCTCTGTGAATCTAGCCCAGAAATAAAGGTGGCTGCAGGTGTTTGCCTGAACAACTGATTCCCAACAAGCCTGGTCTACGCCAGCTTTCCTGGACTCCAGTTCAGGCTTGTTATCCAGAAAGCTTTCAACGACGGGCCCAAAGCTTTCCACCTTGGCATTTTTTTCCCCAACAGTGCAGCCGTCGAACCATATGCATTCAGTGGCCTTTGAGAACTGCTGTGGGAGAAAGCCATTTGACATCTAGGCCCAAAACTTGACATTCTCCTTAGTCCTTTCAAATGCAAACAATGCCAGCTTAGGCGTCTTCTCTGTCACATTAGCATGCCAAGTCCCAGAATGCTCAGCGGCCCACTGAATGACACTTTTGCGTCTCACCTCAATG
Source organism: Staurois parvus (assembly GCF_062004578.1). Taxonomy (NCBI): domain Eukaryota; kingdom Metazoa; phylum Chordata; class Amphibia; order Anura; family Ranidae; genus Staurois; species Staurois parvus. The sequence continues at coordinate 704,256 of NW_028318485.1, read as the reverse complement.
TCAATACCTCTTCCAAGGATGGGCAGAAATTGGCAGACACTGATTTGGTTAGCTTTGCGCAGTGGCAGTATCATAGCCAATGAGGTCCACCTGAGGCGTGATTATTGCTAATTGAAAACTAATCCCAATACCCCGCTGTGATGACTTGAAATACAGTCAGGACTGGCAATTTTTGAGAGTCTCTCAGGAGACTGAGCAATATGTTTGAAACAGCAGAAAAGCAATGGCTTCTAAGATGCAGACTGAGATGTGTTAGAGTTGAGGAAGCGGGTCACGGGGCCGGGGACACTATAGAGATCTTTTGTGTCATCACGCAGCCTGCTGAGTAGAACAATATGTGATTGCCACGTCATGCTCGTTCCCCCCCACTTGCCTTTAATCCAGAGTGGACTCTACCTCATTAAATTTTTCCTTGCTTTTTCTCTGCTAGACCTGGCATCATGAGGCTAAAGGTGAACTTTCTTTATTTGTAACCCAGTCAATTAGGAAGAATACTGGAAGCGTGTTGGTCCAGGGTTAAGGAACCAGTTTGGCCGGTGTGTTTTTTGCAAGGCCCTTGTTTCCAGTGAAAGAGCATTGACCTATAAGTTACACTAAGCCAGAAACTTTCAGCGTTCTCCATCTCTACCAGACTGGACCCTATCTGCATGGTTGCAAGCTGTCCTAAAAAATGGAATGGGAGAGGACGATTGGCCAGCCGGAGTGAGCCAAATACTTGTGCATTCAGGCACACATCTCCTCTTTCTTTTGGCCGAATGGTCTTTTTCTGCCATAAAAGTGAAGTTTCAAGCAGATTGGACTGTTTTGGAGGTTTCAGAGCCCGGATAGCTCAGTCAGTAGAGCATCAGACTTTTAATCTGAGGGTCCAGGGTTCAAGTCCCTGTTCGGGCGGTAGCTTTGTCCTTGTTGTTGAGCTGCGGATAAGGTAATCTTTATGCCCATCTGCCGGAGTGCTCACTGGCCTAGAGAGAGGAAATGTCCTAAGGGATGCAAAATTCCCCCTTTCAAGGCTCTGTGAATCTAGCCCAGAAATAAAGGTGGCTGCAGGTGTTTGCCTGAACAACTGATTCCCAACAAGCCTGGTCTACGCCAGCTTTCCTGGACTCCAGTTCAGGCTTGTTATCCACAAAGCTTTCAACGACGGGCCCAAAGCTTTCCACCTTGGCTTTTTTTTCCCCAACAGTGCAGCCGTCGGACCATATGCATTCAGTGGCCTTTGAGAACTGCTGTGGGAGAAAGCCATTTGACATCTAGGCCCCAAAACTTGACATTCTCCTTAGTCCTTTCAAATGCAAACAATGCCAGCTTAGGCGTCTTCTCTGTCACATTAGCATGCCAAGTCCCAGAATGCTCAGCGGCCCACTGGATGACACTTTTGTGTCTCACCTCAATGTCAATACCTCCTCCAAGGATGGGCAGAAATTGGCAGACACTGATTTGGTTAGCTTTGCGCAGTGGCAGTATCATAGCCAATGAGGTCCACCTGAGGCGTGATTATTGCTAATTGAAAACTAATCCCAATACCCCGCTGTGATGACTTGAAATACAGTCAGCACTGGCAATTTTTGAGAGTCTCTCAGGAGACTGAGCAATATGTTTGAAACAGCAGAAAAGCAATGGCTTCTAAGATGCAGACTGAGATGTGTTAGAGTTGAGGAAGCGGGTCACGGGGCCGGGGACACTATAGAGATCTTTTGTGTCATCACGCAGCCTGCTGAGTAGAACAATATGTGATTGCCACGTCATGCTCGTTCCCCCCCACTTGCCTTTAATCCAGAGTGGACTCTACCTCATTAAATTTTTCCTTGCTTTTTCTCTGCTAGACCTGGCATCATGAGGCTAAAGGTGAACTTTCTGTCAGGGCAGGGCTGTGGAACGGACAGGTAGGCCTAGTGGCAGGGTAACGCACTGGCTGACGACAACCACCACCAACAGACTGAAGTCCCTCAGGGCGCGGAGTCTAAGTCCCAGGCTGCCCTTCACCAGGGCCCCTGATGGTGGGGATGGACTTGACGCAACCAGGGACCAGGTCGCGGCCCCCGAGACACCCCAGCTGCGGTAATGGCCGCCGCCAATGGCGTGTAGTTGGTGAGAATGACAATAGCGTAGTCAGACAAGCCGGGTCAATAACAACAGGACAAAACAGTACAGAACAGTAGACAGAGAATCACAGGTCACAGGCCGGGTTCAGCAACAGAAGGTCAGATCAAAGGGAAACGCAGAGAATGGTCTTAGTCACAAGCCGAGTCAGAATACCAGAAGAGTCACGAGCGTATACACAGAGCTGTAGCAAGACAAAGACACAAGACACAAGTGCAAAGAGCATGTGCAGATCCCAGGCTTATATGTACTCAGCCACACCCCTCTGGGGGATGGACCTCAGAGACCTGAAGGCATAAAAGATTCCCATCATGCTCAGCAGAAATCCAAGATGGATGCTAGCACATGGAGTAACATAACCTCTGGGAAAAGGTAGGACCTTGACAGTACCTCCTCCTCAAGGGCCCCTCCCCCTCCGCGGCTCAACAAATGGTTTCCGAGGAAAGCGGGTATGAAACGCGCGGAGGAGGGCAGGAGCATGGACATCCGCGGAAGGAACCCAGGAACGCTCCTCGGGACCATAACCGCGCCAATGAACCAGGAACTGTAATCGGCCGCGCACCAATCGAGAGTCCAGGATCCGGCTCACCTCATACTCCTCATGACCGTCAACCCGAATGGGACGGGGCCGAGGCAGAGAGGTAGTGAAGCGATTGCAGATCAGAGGTTTCAACAGTGATACATGAAAGATATTGGAGATCCGCATCCCAGGTGGAAGGGCAAGGGCATAGGCCACCGGATTCACCTTGCGGAGAATGCGAAAAGGACCGACAAAACGGGGAGCTAGTTTGGGTGTGGGCACCCGAAGATTGAGGTTACGAGTAGACAACCACACCCGATCGCCGACCTGGTATGAAGGAGCGGGCAACCGTCTGCGATCAGCCTGGAACTTCTGACGCTGAGCCGAGTCCCTCAAAGCCCTCTGGATCTGCCCCCATGAAGAACGCAGGGCAGCAAGATGGTTCTCCACAGCCGGAATGTCCTGTGGTGAGAACCTCTCAGGTAATACCGCGGGTTGGTACCCATAGTTGGCCATGAAGGGGGACATCCCGGAGGAGGAGTTGACCGCTGAGTTCCTGGCAAACTCAGCCCAAGGCAGGAGATCGGCCCAATCGTCCTGATGGTCCGAGATATAACACCGAAGGAATTGTTCTAAGGCCTGATTGGAACGCTCCGCAGCCCCATTGGACTGCGGGTGGTAGGCTGAAGAAAAGGAGAGACTAATGCCCAACTGGGAGCAGAAGGCGCGCCAGAATCTGGACACGAACTGACTCCCGCGGTCCGAGACAATCACCTTGGGCAACCCATGCAGGCGAAAAATCTCCCTGGAAAAGACCGTGGCCAGTTCTTGCGCTGTTGGTAATTTCCTGAGTGGAATACAATGGCACATTTTGGAAAAACGATCGACGACCATGAGGATGACCGTATGACCCCGAGACACAGGGAGGTCTACAATAAAGTCCATGCCCAGGTGTGACCAAGGACGCTCCCCATTGGGAATGGGTTGCAGAAGACCCATTGGAAGATGCCGTGGAGATTTATTCTGGGCACAGATCGAACATGCCGCTACATAAGAGGCGATGTCGGCACGGAGAGTTGGCCACCAGAACAACCGAGAGACGACCCAAGACAACTGGTTCCTCCCCGGATGCCCGGCAGTTTTGGAGTTATGGTAGGTACGCAGCAGACGGGTGCGCAACCCCTCGGGTACAAAACATCTACCCTCCGGTCTCTCGGGAGGAGCGTCAGTTTGAGCCGCCAAAATCTGCTCCCCAAGGGGAGAAGTCAGACTGGTACGAATGGCAGCCAGGATATGATCCGGAGGTATGACCGAGGTTGGCTCAGAGTCCTCCCTGGACAACTCAGAGTATTGCCGCGATAATGCATCAGCCCTGACATTCTTGGAACCAGGCAAATAGGAGACCACATAGTTGAACCGCGACAAGAACAAGGCCCATCTGGCTTGACGGGGTGTCAATCTTTTGGCCTCCGAAAGATAAGTCAGGTTCTTATGATCGGTAAGAATGAGGACCGGAACTGCGGAGCCCTCGAGCAGGTGCCTCCATTCCTTGAGAGCCAGAATGATTGCCAACAACTCCCTATCTCCAATCTGGTAGTTGCACTCTGCAGAGGAAAGCTTCCTGGAGTAGAACCCACAGGGAAGTAGGGGTCCATCGGGCGACCGACGTTGAGACAGGAGAGCGCCTACTCCTGTCTCGGATGCATCAACCTCAAGGACGAAGGGCAATCCAGGATTGGGATGAGACAGTATCGGAGCCGAAGCGAAGGCGGATTTCAGAGCCTCAAAAGCTACGATGGCCTCGGATGGCCACTCGTGAGGATTGCTGCCCTTCTTGGTTAGGTCTGAGAGAGGTTTTGCCAGCGTGGAGAAATTTCTGATGAATTTCCGATAGTAGTTGGCAAAACCTAAAAAGCGCTGAATGGGCCGAAGGCCATTGGGACGAGGCCACTGCAGAACTGCCGAAACCTTCTGAGGGTCCATGGAGAATCCCTCCGCAGAAATGATGTAGCCTAAAAAGGCAACTTGGGATCGATGGAATTCGCACTTCTCAAGTTTACAAAAAAGTTCGTTCTCACGTAATCGTTGCAGCACCTGCTTGACATCCTGGATATGGGACTCCATGGAGGCAGAGTAAACCAGGATGTCATCCAAGTAAACTACCACGCACTGCTGCAATAAGTCACGAAGGACATCATTTATGAATTCCTGAAAAACTGCGGGCGCGTTACACAACCCGAAGGGCATCACCAGGTATTCGTAGTGACCGGTTCTGGTGTTAAACGCGGTCTTCCACTCATCCCCCTGTTTGATCCGTACGAGGTTGTACGCCGCCCTAAGGTCAAGTTTGGTAAAGACTGTTGCCCCCTTAAGGCGGTCGAACAACTCAGTAATCAAGGGAATCGGGTAGGCATTCTTAGTGGTGATTCGATTGAGACCCCTATAATCGATGCAAGGCCTCAATTCACCACCCTTCTTCTTTACAAAGAAAAAGCCCGCTCCTGCTGGGGAAGTAGACTTACGAATGTGCCCCCGGGAAAGCGCATCCGCAACGTACTCCTCCATGGCCTTATTCTCCGCAACCGAGAGAGGATACACCCTGCCACGCGGAGGAGTGGCACCGGGTTGCAAGGATATGGCGCAGTCGTAAGGACGATGAGCAGGTAAGGCACCAGCGCGTACCTTATCAAACACGTCCTGGTACTCCCCATAATCAGTGGGCAACGCAGAGTCTGAGGAGGCACACAACACCTTAACCGGCCCACGGATGCACCCGGCCCCACACTGTGAAGACCACGAGAGAATCTCGGCAGTTTGCCAATTGAAGGTTGGATTGTGCATCTGGAGCCAGGGATACCCCAAAACCACCGAATAGTGCGGAGAAGAAATCACCTGGAAACAGGCCAACTCCCTGTGAACAGCCCCAATAGCTACCTCAACTGGCATAGTCTCGTGGGTAACCTGCGGTGGTTGCAGGGGCCTGCCATCTATCGCCTCGAGAACCAATGGGGTAACTCGAGCCTGCAGGGGAATGGAGTGCTGGGCAGCAAACGAGCTGTCCATAAACAACCCGCCAGCCCCAGAATCTACCAACGCCTGGGCCGTCACCGAGCCCTCCGCCCAAGAGAGGACAACGGTGATCAGTGGCTTATCTCTGCGGAACGCCGGGGACGAGGAGACTCCACCCAAGATCTGTCCCCGACAGGATCTCAGGTGCGAGCGTTTCCCGGACGGACCGGACAGGACTGCCGAAAGTGCCCACCAAGACCACAGTACAGGCAGCGACCCTCCCGACGCCGAGCGGCCCGCTCCCCCTCGGAAAGGCGAGCAAACCCCAGCTGCATGGGCTCACCACCAGACAATCTATCCCCAGGAGGCGTGGGAGGAGAGGGAGGAATGGGTGGGATAGAAAACGCAGGTGCCAGTCGATTGGAAGGCCTCCGCAGGCGTTCCTTGAGTGAAGGCCTCTCCCTGAGCCTGGTATCAATCAGGATCAGGAAGGAAATTAGTGCTTCCAGCTCCACAGGCAATTCCTTGGCTGCGATCTCGTCCTTCAATGCATCAGAAAGACCCTGAGAAAACGCAGCCACCAGAGCCTCATTGTTCCAACCCACCTCTGCTGCCAGGGTACGAAACTCTATGGCGTACTCGGCCACGGTCCGTGAACCCTGATGCATAGACATGAGCAGCTTGGCAGCCGAGGCGGAGCGAGCCGGTACATCGAATACCCTACGGAAGGCATCGACAAAACCGGAAAACTCGTGAATCACGGGGTCATTCCTCTCCCATAAGGGATTCGCCCAGGCCAAGGCCTTGTCTGAGAGTAGTGAGATGAGGAAACCCACCTTTGACCTCTCAGTCGGAAAAGCGTAGGGGATTAATTCAAAGTAAATCCCCACCTGGTTAAGGAACCCACGACACTGACTCGGCTCACCCCCAAAGCGCTGTGGAAGAGGGGCTGAACCGGTCATACCTCTGGACACCGCAGGTGCCGCATCAGCCGCGGCGGTAGGCACAGCAAGCGGAACAGCAGCGGGAGTGACCACCGGAGTGACAACCGGCCTAATAACACCAGGAGTAAGGTGCGCGGTGCGTGCCAGCAGAGTTTGCAACGCCTGAGCGAACTGATCCAACAGGAGATCCTGTTGATCCAGTCTGGCAACCAACATAGGAAGTGAAGGCGTACCTGCACCGTCAGGATTCATGGCACTTGTGTAATGTCAGGGCAGGGCTGTGGAACGGACAGGTAGGCCTAGTGGCAGGGTAACGCACTGGCTGACGACAACCACCACCAACAGACTGAAGTCCCTCAGGGCGCGGAGTCTAAGTCCCAGGCTGCCCTTCACCAGGGCCCCTGATGGTGGGGATGGACTTGACGCAACCAGGGACCAGGTCGCGGCCCCCGAGACACCCCAGCTGCGGTAATGGCCGCCGCCAATGGCGTGTAGTTGGTGAGAATGACAATAGCGTAGTCAGACAAGCCGGGTCAATAACAACAGGACAAAACAGTACAGAACAGTAGACAGAGAATCACAGGTCACGGGCCGGGTTCAGCAACAGAAGGTCAGATCAAAGGGAAACGCAGAGAATGGTCTTAGTCACAAGCCGAGTCAGAATACCAGAAGAGTCACGAGCGTATACACAGAGCTGTAGCAAGACAAAGACACAAGACACAAGTGCAAAGAGCATGTGCAGATCCCAGGCTTATATGTACTCAGCCACACCCCTCTGGGGGATGGACCTCAGAGACCTGAAGGCATAAAAGATTCCCATCATGCTCAGCAGAAATCCAAGATGGATGCTAGCACATGGAGTAACATAACCTCTGGGAAAAGGTAGGACCTTGACACTTTCTTTATTTGTAACCCAGTCAATTAGGAAGAATACTGGAAGAGTGTTGGTCCAGGGTTAAGGAACCAGTTTGGCCGGTGTGTTTTTTGCAAGGCCCTTGTTTCCAGTGAAAGAGCATTGACCTATAAGTTACACTAGGCCAGAAACTTTCAGCGTTCTCCATCTCTACCAGACTGGACCCTATCTGCATGGTTGCAAGCTGTCCTAAAAAATGGAATGGGAGAGGACGATTGGCCAGCCGGAGTGAGCCAAATACTTGTGCATTCAGGCACACATCTCCTCTTTCTTTTGGGCGCATGGTCTTTTTCTGCCATAAAAGTGAAGTTTCAAGCAGATTGGACTGTCTTGGAGGTTTCAGAGCCCGGATAGCTCAGTCGGTAGAGCATCAGACTTTTAATCTGAGGGTCCAGGGTTCAAGTCCCTGTTCGGGCGGTAGCTTTGTCCTTGTTGTTGAGCTGCGGATAAGGTAATCTTTATGCCCATCTGCCGGAGTGCTCACAGGCCTAGAGAGAGGAAATGTCCTAAGGGATGCAAAATTCCCCCTTTCAAGGCTCTGTGAATCTAGCCCAGAAATAAAGGTGGCTGCAGGTGTTTGCCTGAACAACTGATTCCCAACAAGCCTGGTCTACGCCAGCTTTCCTGGACTCCAGTTCAGGCTTGTTATCCACAAAGCTTTCAACGACGGGCCCAAAGCTTTCCACCTTGGCTTTTTTTTCCCCAACAGTGCAGCCGTCGGACCATATGCATTCAGTGGCCTTTGAGAACTGCTGTGGGAGAAAGCCATTTGACATCTAGGCCCCAAAACTTGACATTCTCCTTAGTCCTTTCAAATGCAAACAATGCCAGCTTAGGCGTCTTCTCTGTCACATTAGCATGCCAAGTCCCAGAATGCTCAGCGGCCCACTGGATGACACTTTTGTGTCTCACCTCAATGTCAATACCTCCTCCAAGGATGGGCAGAAATTGGCAGACACTGATTTGGTTAGCTTTGCGCAGTGGCAGTATCATAGCCAATGAGGTCCACCTGAGGCGTGATTATTGCTAATTGAAAACTAATCCCAATACCCCGCTGTGATGACTTGAAATACAGTCAGCACTGGCAATTTTTGAGAGTCTCTCAGGAGACTGAGCAATATGTTTGAAACAGCAGAAAAGCAAATGGCTTCTAAGATGCAGACTGAGATGTGTTAGAGTTGAGGAAGCGGGTCACGGGGCCGGGGACACTATAGAGATCTTTTGTGTCATCACGCAGCCTGCTGAGTAGAACAATATGTGATTGCCACGTCATGCTCGTTCCCCCCCACTTGCCTTTAATCCAGAGTGGACTCTACCTCATTAAATTTTTCCTTGCTTTTTCTCTGCTAGACCCTGCATCATGAGGCTAAAGGTGAACTTTCTTTATCTGTAACCCAGTCAATTAGGAAGAATACTGGAAGCGTGTTGGTCCAGGGTTAAGGAACCAGTTTGGCCGGTGTGTTTTTTGCAAGGCCCTTGTTTCCAGTGAAAGAGCATTGACCTATAAGTTACACTAAGCCAGAAACTTTCAGCGTTCTCCATCTCTACCAGACTGGACCCTATCTGCATGGTTGCAAGCTGTCCTAAAAAATGGAATGGGAGAGGACGATTGGCCAGCCGGAGTGAGCCAAATACTTGTGCATTCAGGCACACATCTCCTCTTTCTTTTGGGCGCATGGTCTTTTTCTGCCATAAAAGTGAAGTTTCAAGCAGATTGGACTGTTTTGGAGGTGGAGCTTTCAGAGCCCGGATAGCTCAGTCGGTAGAGCATCAGACTTTTAATCTGAGGGTTCAAGTCCCTGTTCGGGCGGTAGCTTTGTCCTTGTTGTTGAGCTGCGGATAAGGTAATCTTTATGCCCATCTGCCGGAGTGCTCACTGGCCTAGAGAGAGGAAATGTCCTAAGGGATGCAAAATTCCCCCTTTCAAGGCTCTGTGAATCTAGCCCAGAAATAAAGGTGGCTGCAGGTGTTTGCCTGAACAACTGATTCCCAACAAGCCTGGTCTACGCCAGCTTTCCTGGACTCCAGTTCAGGCTTGTTATCCACAAAGCTTTCAACGACGGGCCCAAAGCTTTCCACCTTGGCTTTTTTTTCCCCAACAGTGCAGCCGTCGGACCATATGCATTCAGTGGCCTTTGAGAACTGCTGTGGGAGAAAGCCATTTGACATCTAGGCCCAAAACTTGACATTCTCCTTAGTCCTTTCAAATGCAAACAATGCCAGCTTAGGCGTCTTCTCTGTCACATTAGCATGCCAAGTCCCAGAATGCTCAGCGGCCCACTGGATGACACTTTTGTGTCTCACCTCAATGTCAATACCTCCTCCAAGGATGGGCAGAAATTGGCAGACACTGATTTGGTTAGCTTTGCGCAGTGGCAGTATCATAGCCAATGAGGTCCACCTGAGGCGTGATTATTGCTAATTGAAAACTAATCCCAATACCCCGCTGTGATGACTTGAAATACAGTCAGCACTGGCAATTTTTGAGAGTCTCTCAGGAGACTGAGCAATATGTTTGAAACAGCAGAAAAGCAATGGCTTCTAAGATGCAGACTGAGATGTGTTAGAGTTGAGGAAGCGGGTCACGGGGCCGGGGACACTATAGAGATCTTTTGTGTCATCACGCAGCCTGCTGAGTAGAACAATATGTGATTGCCACGTCATGCTCGTTCCCCCCCACTTGCCTTTAATCCAGAGTGGACTCTACCTCATTAAATTTTTCCTTGCTTTTTCTCTGCTAGACCTGGCATCATGAGGCTAAAGGTGAACTTTCTTTATTTGTAACCCAGTCAATTAGGAAGAATACTGGAAGCGTGTTGGTCCAGGGTTAAGGAACCAGTTTGGCCGGTGTGTTTTTTGCAAGGCCCTTGTTTCCAGTGAAAGAGCATTGACCTATAAGTTACACTAAGCCAGAAACTTTCAGCGTTCTCCATCTCTACCAGACTGGACCCTATCTGCATGGTTGCAAGCTGTCCTAAAAAATGGAATGGGAGAGGACGATTGGCCAGCCGGAGTGAGCCAAATACTTGTGCATTCAGGCACACATCTCCTCTTTCTTTTGGCCGAATGGTCTTTTTCTGCCATAAAAGTGAAGTTTCAAGCAGATTGGACTGTCTTGGAGGTTTCAGAGCCCGGATAGCTCAGTTGGTAGAGCATCAGACTTTTAATCTGAGGGTCCAGGGTTCAAGTCCCTGTTCGGGCGGTAGCTTTGTCCTTGTTGTTGAGCTGAGGATAAGGTAATCTTTATGCCCATCTGCCGGAGTGCTCACAGGCCTAGAGAGAGGAAATGTCCTAAGGGATGCAAAATTCCCCCTTTCAAGGCTCTGTGAATCTAGCCCAGAAATAAAGGTGGCTGCAGGTGTTTGCCTGAACAACTGATTCCCAACAAGCCTGGTCTACGCCAGCTTTCCTGGACTCCAGTTCAGGCTTGTTATCCACAAAGCTTTCAACGACGGGCCCAAAGCTTTCCACCTTGGCTTTTTTTTCCCCAACAGTGCAGCCGTCGGACCATATGCATTCAATGGCCTTTGAGAACTGCTGTGGGAGAAAGCCATTTGACATTTGACATCTAGGCCCCAAAACTTGACATTCTCCTTAGTCCTTTCAAATGCAAACAATGCCAGCTTAGGCGTCTTCTCTGTCACATTAGCATGCCAAGTCCCAGAATGCTCAGCGGCCCACTGGATGACACTTTTGTGTCTCACCTCAATGTCAATACCTCTTCCAAGGATGGGCAGAAATTGGCAGACACTGATTTGGTTAGCTTTGCGCAGTGGCAGTATCATAGCCAATGAGGTCCACCTGAGGCGTGATTATTGCTAATTGAAAACTAATCCCAATACCCCGCTGTGATGACTTGAAATACAGTCAGCACTGGCAATTTTTGAGAGTCTCTCAGGAGACTGAGCAATATGTTTGAAACAGCAGAAAAGCAATGGCTTCTAAGATGCAGACTGAGATGTGTTAGAGTTGAGGAAGCGGGTCACGGGGCCAGGGACACTATAGAGATCTTTTGTGTCATCACGCAGCCTGCTGAGTAGAACAATATGTGATTGCCACGTCATGCTCGTTCCCCCCCACTTGCCTTTAATCCAGAGTGGACTCTACCTCATTAAATTTTTCCTTGCTTTTTCTCTGCTAGACCTGGCATCATGAGGCTAAAGGTGAACTTTCTTTATTTGTAACCCAGTTAATTAGGAAGAATACTGGAAGCGTGTTGGTCCAGGGTTAAGGAACCAGTTTGGCCGGTGTGTTTTTTGCAAGGCCCTTGTTTCCAGTGAAAGAGCATTGACCTATAAGTTACACTAAGCCAGAAACTTTCAGCGTTCTCCATCTCTACCAGACTGGACCCTATCTGCATGGTTGCAAGCTGTCCTAAAAAATGGAATGGGAGAGGACGATTGGCCAGCCGGAGTGAGCCAAATACTTGTGCATTCAGGCACACATCTCCTCTTTCTTTTGGGCGCATGGTCTTTTTCTGCCATAAAAGTGAAGTTTCAAGCAGATTGGACTGTTTTGGAGGTGGAGCTTTCAGAGCCCGGATAGCTCAGTCGGTAGAGCATCAGACTTTTAATCTGAGGGTTCAAGTCCCTGTTCGGGCGGTAGCTTTGTCCTTGTTGTTGAGCTGCGGATAAGGTAATCTTTATGCCCATCTGCCGGAGTGCTCACTGGCCTAGAGAGAGGAAATGTCCTAAGGGATGCAAAATTCCCCCTTTCAAGGCTCTGTGAATCTAGCCCAGAAATAAAGGTGGCTGCAGGTGTTTGCCTGAACAACTGATTCCCAACAAGCCTGGTCTACGCCAGCTTTCCTGGACTCCAGTTCAGGCTTGTTATCCACAAAGCTTTCAACGACGGGCCCAAAGCTTTCCACCTTGGCTTTTTTTTCCCCAACAGTGCAGCCGTCGGACCATATGCATTCAGTGGCCTTTGAGAACTGCTGTGGGAGAAAGCCATTTGACATCTAGGCCCAAAACTTGACATTCTCCTTAGTCCTTTCAAATGCAAACAATGCCAGCTTAGGCGTCTTCTCTGTCACATTAGCATGCCAAGTCCCAGAATGCTCAGCGGCCCACTGGATGACACTTTTGTGTCTCACCTCAATGTCAATACCTCCTCCAAGGATGGGCAGAAATTGGCAGACACTGATTTGGTTAGCTTTGCGCAGTGGCAGTATCATAGCCAATGAGGTCCACCTGAGGCGTGATTATTGCTAATTGAAAACTAATCCCAATACCCCGCTGTGATGACTTGAAATACAGTCAGCACTGGCAATTTTTGAGAGTCTCTCAGGAGACTGAGCAATATGTTTGAAACAGCAGAAAAGCAATGGCTTCTAAGATGCAGACTGAGATGTGTTAGAGTTGAGGAAGCGGGTCACGGGGCCGGGGACACTATAGAGATCTTTTGTGTCATCACGCAGCCTGCTGAGTAGAACAATATGTGATTGCCACGTCATGCTCGTTCCCCCCCACTTGCCTTTAATCCAGAGTGGACTCTACCTCATTAAATTTTTCCTTGCTTTTTCTCTGCTAGACCTGGCATCATGAGGCTAAAGGTGAACTTTCTTTATTTGTAACCCAGTCAATTAGGAAGAATACTGGAAGCGTGTTGGTCCAGGGTTAAGGAACCAGTTTGGCCGGTGTGTTTTTTGCAAGGCCCTTGTTTCCAGTGAAAGAGCATTGACCTATAAGTTACACTAAGCCAGAAACTTTCAGCGTTCTCCATCTCTACCAGACTGGACCCTATCTGCATGGTTGCAAGCTGTCCTAAAAAATGGAATGGGAGAGGACGATTGGCCAGCCGGAGTGAGCCAAATACTTGTGCATTCAGGCACACATCTCCTCTTTCTTTTGGCCGAATGGTCTTTTTCTGCCATAAAAGTGAAGTTTCAAGCAGATTGGACTGTCTTGGAGGTTTCAGAGCCCGGATAGCTCAGTTGGTAGAGCATCAGACTTTTAATCTGAGGGTCCAGGGTTCAAGTCCCTGTTCGGGCGGTAGCTTTGTCCTTGTTGTTGAGCTGAGGATAAGGTAATCTTTATGCCCATCTGCCGGAGTGCTCACAGGCCTAGAGAGAGGAAATGTCCTAAGGGATGCAAAATTCCCCCTTTCAAGGCTCTGTGAATCTAGCCCAGAAATAAAGGTGGCTGCAGGTGTTTGCCTGAACAACTGATTCCCAACAAGCCTGGTCTACGCCAGCTTTCCTGGACTCCAGTTCAGGCTTGTTATCCACAAAGCTTTCAACGACGGGCCCAAAGCTTTCCACCTTGGCTTTTTTTTCCCCAACAGTGCAGCCGTCGGACCATATGCATTCAGTGGCCTTTGAGAACTGCTGTGGGAGAAAGCCATTTGACATCTAGGCCCCAAAACTTGACATTCTCCTTAGTCCTTTCAAATGCAAACAATGCCAGCTTAGGCGTCTTCTCTGTCACATTAGCATGCCAAGTCCCAGAATGCTCAGCGGCCCACTGGATGACACTTTTGTGTCTCACCTCAATGTCAATACCTCCTCCAAGGATGGGCAGAAATTGGCAGACACTGATTTGGTTAGCTTTGCGCAGTGGCAGTATCATAGCCAATGAGGTCCACCTGAGGCGTGATTATTGCTAATTGAAAACTAATCCCAATACCCCGCTGTGATGACTTGAAATACAGTCAGCACTGGCAATTTTTGAGAGTCTCTCAGGAGACTGAGCAATATGTTTGAAACAGCAGAAAAGCAATGGCTTCTAAGATGCAGACTGAGATGTGTTAGAGTTGAGGAAGCGGGTCACGGGGCCGGGGACACTATAGAGATCTTTTGTGTCATCACGCAGCCTGCTGAGTAGAACAATATGTGATTGCCACGTCATGCTCGTTCCCCCCCACTTGCCTTTAATCCAGAGTGGACTCTACCTCATTCAATTTTTCCTTGCTTTTTCTCTGCTAGACCTGGCATCATGAGGCAAAAGGTGAACTTTCTTTATTTGTAACCCAGTCAATTAGGAAGAATACTGGAAGCGTGTTGGTCCAGGGTTAAGGAACCAGTTTGGCCGGTGTGTTTTTTGCAAGGCCCTTGTTTCCAGTGAAAGAGCATTGACCTATAAGTTACACTAAGCCAGAAACTTTCAGCGTTCTCCATCTCTACCAGACTGGACCCTATCTGCATGGTTGCAAGCTGTCCTAAAAAATGGAATGGGAGAGGACGATTGGCCAGCCGGAGTGAGCCAAATACTTGTGCATTCAGGCACACATCTCCTCTTTCTTTTGGGCGCATGGTCTTTTTCTGCCATAAAAGTGAAGTTTCAAGCAGATTGGACTGTTTTGGAGGTGGAGCTTTCAGAGCCCGGATAGCTCAGTCGGTAGAGCATCAGACTTTTAATCTGAGGGTCCAGGGTTCAAGTCCCTGTTCGGGCGGTAGCTTTGTCCTTGTTGTTGAGCTGCGGATAAGGTAATCTTTATGCCCATCTGCCGGAGTGCTCACTGGCCTAGAGAGAGGAAATGTCCTAAGGGATGCAAAATTCCCCCTTTCAAGGCTCTGTGAATCTAGCCCAGAAATAAAGGTGGCTGCAGGTGTTTGCCTGAACAACTGATTCCCAACAAGCCTGGTCTACGCCAGCTTTCCTGGACTCCAGTTCAGGCTTGTTATCCACAAAGCTTTCCACCTTGGCTTTTTTTTCCCCAACAGTGCAGCCGTCGGACCATATGCATTCAGTGGCCTTTGAGAACTGCTGTGGGAGAAAGCCATTTGACATCTAGGCCCCAAAACTTGACATTCTCCTTAGTCCTTTCAAATGCAAACAATGCCAGCTTAGGCGTCTTCTCTGTCACATTAGCATGCCAAGTCCCAGAATGCTCAGCGGCCCACTGGATGACACTTTTGTGTCTCACCTCAATGTCAATACCTCCTCCAAGGATGGGCAGAAATTGGCAGACACTGATTTGGTTAGCTTTGCGCAGTGGCAGTATCATAGCCAATGAGGTCCACCTGAGGCGTGATTATTGCTAATTGAAAACTAATCCCAATACCCCGCTGTGATGACTTGAAATACAGTCAGCACTGGCAATTTTTGAGAGTCTCTCAGGAGACTGAGCAATATGTTTGAAACAGCAGAAAAGCAATGGCTTCTAAGATGCAGACTGAGATGTGTTAGAGTTGAGGAAGCGGGTCACGGGGCCGGGGACACTATAGAGATCTTTTGTGTCATCACGCAGCCTGCTGAGTAGAACAATATGTGATTGCCACGTCATGCTCGTTCCCCCCCACTTGCCTTTAATCCAGAGTGGACTCTACCTCATTCAATTTTTCCTTGCTTTTTCTCTGCTAGACCTGGCATCATGAGGCTAAAGGTGAACTTTCTTTATTTGTAACCCAGTCAATTAGGAAGAATACTGGAAGCGTGTTGGTCCAGGGTTAAGGAACCAGTTTGGCCGGTGTGTTTTTTGCAAGGCCCTTGTTTCCAGTGAAAGAGCATTGACCTATAAGTTACACTAAGCCAGAAACTTTCAGCGTTCTCCATCTCTACCAGACTGGACCCTATCTGCATGGTTGCAAGCTGTCCTAAAAAATGGAATGGGAGAGGACGATTGGCCAGCCGGAGTGAGCCAAATACTTGTGCATTCAGGCACACATCTCCTCTTTCTTTTGGGCGCATGGTCTTTTTCTGCCATAAAAGTGAAGTTTCAAGCAGATTGGATTGTTTTGGAGGTGGAGCTTTCAGAGCCCGGATAGCTCAGTCGGTAGAGCATCAGACTTTTAATCTGAGGGTCCAGGGTTCAAGTCCCTGTTCGGGCGGTAGCTTTGTCCTTGTTGTTGAGCTGCGGATAAGGTAATCTTTATGCCCATCTGCCGGAGTGCTCACTGGCCTAGAGAGAGGAAATGTCCTAAGGGATGCAAAATTCCCCCTTTCAAGGCTCTGTGAATCTAGCCCAGAAATAAAGGTGGCTGCAGGTGTTTGCCTGAACAACTGATTCCCAACAAGCCTGGTCTACGCCAGCTTTCCTGGACTCCAGTGCAGGCTTGTTATCCACAAAGCTTTCCACCTTGGCTTTTTTTTCCCCAACAGTGCAGCCGTCGGACCATATGCATTCAGTGGCCTTTGAGAACTGCTGTGGGAGAAAGCCATTTGACATCTAGGCCCCAAAACTTGACATTCTCCTTAGTCCTTTCAAATGCAAACAATGCCAGCTTAGGCGTCTTCTCTGTCATATTAGCATGCCAAGTCCCAGAATGCTCAGCGGCCCACTGGATGACACTTTTGTGTCTCACCTCAATGTCAATACCTCCTCCAAGGATGGGCAGAAATTGGCAGACACTGATTTGGTTAGCTTTGCGCAGTGGCAGTATCATAGCCAATGAGGTCCACCTGAGGCGTGATTATTGCTAATTGAAAACTAATCCCAATACCCCGCTGTGATGACTTGAAATACAGTCAGCACTGGCAATTTTTGAGAGTCTCTCAGGAGACTGAGCAATATGTTTGAAACAGCAGAAAAGCAATGGCTTCTAAGATGCAGACTGAGATGTGTTAGAGTTGAGGAAGCGGGTCACGGGGCCGGGGACACTATAGAGATCTTTTGTGTCATCACGCAGCCTGCTGAGTAGAACAATATGTGATTGCCACGTCATGCTCGTTCCCCCCCACTTGCCTTTAATCCAGAGTGGACTCTACCTCATTCAATTTTTCCTTGCTTTTTCTCTGCTAGACCTGGCATCATGAGGCTAAAGGTGAACTTTCTTTATTTGTAACCCAGTCAATTAGGAAGAATACTGGAAGCGTGTTGGTCCAGGGTTAAGGAACCAGTTTGGCCGGTGTGTTTTTTGCAAGGCCCTTGTTTCCAGTGAAAGAGCATTGACCTATAAGTTACACTAAGCCAGAAACTTTCAGCGTTCTCCATCTCTACCAGACTGGACCCTATCTGCATGGTTGCAAGCTGTCCTAAAAAATGGAATGGGAGAGGACGATTGGCCAGCCGGAGTGAGCCAAATACTTGTGCATTCAGGCACACATCTCCTCTTTCTTTTGGGCGCATGGTCTTTTTCTGCCATAAAAGTGAAGTTTCAAGCAGATTGGACTGTTTTGGAGGTGGAGCTTTCAGAGCCCGGATAGCTCAGTCGGTAGAGCATCAGACTTTTAATCTGAGGGTCCAGGGTTCAAGTCCCTGTTCGGGCGGTAGCTTTGTCCTTGTTGTTGAGCTGCGGATAAGGTAATCTTTATGCCCATCTGCCGGAGTGCTCACTGGCCTAGAGAGAGGAAATGTCCTAAGGGATGCAAAATTCCCCCTTTCAAGGCTCTGTGAATCTAGCCCAGAAATAAAGGTGGCTGCAGGTGTTTGCCTGAACAACTGATTCCCAACAAGCCTGGTCTACGCCAGCTTTCCTGGACTCCAGTGCAGGCTTGTTATCCACAAAGCTTTCCACCTTGGCTTTTTTTTCCCCAACAGTGCAGCCGTCGGACCATATGCATTCAGTGGCCTTTGAGAACTGCTGTGGGAGAAAGCCATTTGACATCTAGGCCCCAAAACTTGACATTCTCCTTAGTCCTTTCAAATGCAAACAATGCCAGCTTAGGCGTCTTCTCTGTCATATTAGCATGCCAAGTCCCAGAATGCTCAGCGGCCCACTGGATGACACTTTTGTGTCTCACCTCAATGTCAATACCTCCTCCAAGGATGGGCAGAAATTGGCAGACACTGATTTGGTTAGCTTTGCGCAGTGGCAGTATCATAGCCAATGAGGTCCACCTGAGGCGTGATTATTGCTAATTGAAAACTAATCCCAATACCCCGCTGTGATGACTTGAAATACAGTCAGCACTGGCAATTTTTGAGAGTCTCTCAGGAGACTGAGCAATATGTTTGAAACAGCAGAAAAGCAATGGCTTCTAAGATGCAGACTGAGATGTGTTAGAGTTGAGGAAGCGGGTCACGGGGCCGGGGACACTATAGAGATCTTTTGTGTCATCACGCAGCCTGCTGAGTAGAACAATATGTGATTGCCACGTCATGCTCGTTCCCCCCCACTTGCCTTTAATCCAGAGTGGACTCTACCTCATTAAATTTTTCCTTGCTTTTTCTCTGCTAGACCTGGCATCATGAGGCTAAAGGTGAACTTTCTTTATTTGTAACCCAGTCAATTAGGAAGAATACTGGAAGCGTGTTGGTCCAGGGTTAAGGAACCAGTTTGGCCGGTGTGTTTTTTGCAAGGCCCTTGTTTCCAGTGAAAGAGCATTGACCTATAAGTTACACTAAGCCAGAAACTTTCAGCGTTCTCCATCTCTACCAGACTGGACCCTATCTGCATGGTTGCAAGCTGTCCTAAAAAATGGAATGGGAGAGGACGATTGGCCAGCCGGAGTGAGCCAAATACTTGTGCATTCAGGCACACATCTCCTCTTTCTTTTGGCCGAATGGTCTTTTTCTGCCATAAAAGTGAAGTTTCAAGCAGATTGGACTGTTTTGGAGGTTTCAGAGCCCAGATAGCTCAGTCGGTAGAACATCAGACTTTTAATCTGAGGGTCCAGGGTTCAAGTCCCTGTTCGGGCGGTAGCTTTGTCCTTGTTGTTGAGCTGCGGATAAGGTAATCTTTATGCCCATCTGCCGGAGTGCTCACTGGCCTAGAGAGAGGAAATGTCCTAAGGGATGCAAAATTCCCCCTTTCAAGGCTCTGTGAATCTAGCCCAGAAATAAAGGTGGCTGCAGGTGTTTGCCTGAACAACTGATTCCCAACAAGCCTGGTCTACGCCAGCTTTCCTGGACTCCAGTGCAGGCTTGTTATCCACAAAGCTTTCCACCTTGGCTTTTTTTTCCCCAACAGTGCAGCCGTCGGACCATATGCATTCAGTGGCCTTTGAGAACTGCTGTGGGAGAAAGCCATTTGACATCTAGGCCCCAAAACTTGACATTCTCCTTAGTCCTTTCAAATGCAAACAATGCCAGCTTAGGCGTCTTCTCTGTCATATTAGCATGCCAAGTCCCAGAATGCTCAGCGGCCCACTGGATGACACTTTTGTGTCTCACCTCAATGTCAATACCTCCTCCAAGGATGGGCAGAAATTGGCAGACACTGATTTGGTTAGCTTTGCGCAGTGGCAGTATCATAGCCAATGAGGTCCACCTGAGGCGTGATTATTGCTAATTGAAAACTAATCCCAATACCCCGCTGTGATGACTTGAAATACAGTCAGCACTGGCAATTTTTGAGAGTCTCTCAGGAGACTGAGCAATATGTTTGAAACAGCAGAAAAGCAATGGCTTCTAAGATGCAGACTGAGATGTGTTAGAGTTGAGGAAGCGGGTCACGGGGCCGGGGACACTATAGAGATCTTTTGTGTCATCACGCAGCCTGCTGAGTAGAACAATATGTGATTGCCACGTCATGCTCGTTCCCCCCCACTTGCCTTTAATCCAGAGTGGACTCTACCTCATTCAATTTTTCCTTGCTTTTTCTCTGCTAGACCTGGCATCATGAGGCTAAAGGTGAACTTTCTTTATTTGTAACCCAGTTAATTAGGAAGAATACTGGAAGCGTGTTGGTCCAGGGTTAAGGAACCAGTTTGGCCGGTGTGTTTTTTGCAAGGCCCTTGTTTCCAGTGAAAGAGCATTGACCTATAAGTTACACTAAGCCAGAAACTTTCAGCGTTCTCCATCTCTACCAGACTGGACCCTATCTGCATGGTTGCAAGCTGTCCTAAAAAATGGAATGGGAGAGGACGATTGGCCAGCCGGAGTGAGCCAAATACTTGTGCATTCAGGCACACATCTCCTCTTTCTTTTGGGCGCATGGTCTTTTTCTGCCATAAAAGTGAAGTTTCAAGCAGATTGGACTGTTTTGGAGGTGGAGCTTTCAGAGCCCGGATAGCTCAGTCGGTAGAGCATCAGACTTTTAATCTGAGGGTCCAGGGTTCAAGTCCCTGTTCGGGCGGTAGCTTTGTCCTTGTTGTTGAGCTGCGGATAAGGTAATCTTTATGCCCATCTGCCGGAGTGCTCACTGGCCTAGAGAGAGGAAATGTCCTAAGGGATGCAAAATTCCCCCTTTCAAGGCTCTGTGAATCTAGCCCAGAAATAAAGGTGGCTGCAGGTGTTTGCCTGAACAACTGATTCCCAACAAGCCTGGTCTACGCCAGCTTTCCTGGACTCCAGTTCAGGCTTGTTATCCACAAAGCTTTCAACGACGGGCCCAAAGCTTTCCACCTTGGCTTTTTTTTCCCCAACAGTGCAGCCGTCGGACCATATGCATTCAGTGGCCTTTGAGAACTGCTGTGGGAGAAAGCCATTTGACATTTGACATCTAGGCCCCAAAACTTGACATTCTCCTTAGTCCTTTCAAATGCAAACAATGCCAGCTTAGGCGTCTTCTCTGTCACATTAGCATGCCAAGTCCCAGAATGCTCAGCGGCCCACTGGATGACACTTTTGTGTCTCACCTCAATGTCAATACCTCCTCCAAGGATGGGCAGAAATTGGCAGACACTGATTTGGTTAGCTTTGCGCAGTGGCAGTATCATAGCCAATGAGGTCCACCTGAGGCGTGATTATTGCTAATTGAAAACTAATCCCAATACCCCGCTGTGATGACTTGAAATACAGTCAGCACTGGCAATTTTTGAGAGTCTCTCAGGAGACTGAGCAATATGTTTGAAACAGCAGAAAAGCAATGGCTTCTAAGATGCAGACTGAGATGTGTTAGAGTTGAGGAAGCGGGTCACGGGGCCGGGGACACTATAGAGATCTTTTGTGTCATCACGCAGCCTGCTGAGTAGAACAATATGTGATTGCCACGTCATGCTCGTTCCCCCCCACTTGCCTTTAATCCAGAGTGGACTCTACCTCATTCAATTTTTCCTTGCTTTTTCTCTGCTAGACCTGGCATCATGAGGCTAAAGGTGAACTTTCTTTATTTGTAACCCAGTCAATTAGGAAGAATACTGGAAGCGTGTTGGTCCAGGGTTAAGGAACCAGTTTGGCCGGTGTGTTTTTTGCAAGGCCCTTGTTTCCAGTGAAAGAGCATTGACCTATAAGTTACACTAAGCCAGAAACTTTCAGCGTTCTCCATCTCTACCAGACTGGACCCTATCTGCATGGTTGCAAGCTGTCCTAAAAAATGGAATGGGAGAGGACGATTGGCCAGCCGGAGTGAGCCAAATACTTGTGCATTCAGGCACACATCTCCTCTTTCTTTTGGGCGCATGGTCTTTTTCTACCATAAAAGTGAAGTTTCAAGCAGATTGGATTGTTTTGGAGGTGGAGCTTTCAGAGCCCGGATAGCTCAGTCGGTAGAGCATCAGACTTTTAATCTGAGGGTCCAGGGTTCAAGTCCCTGTTCGGGCGGTAGCTTTGTCCTTGTTGTTGAGCTGCGGATAAGGTAATCTTTATGCCCATCTGCCGGAGTGCTCACTGGCCTAGAGAGAGGAAATGTCCTAAGGGATGCAAAATTCCCCCTTTCAAGGCTCTGTGAATCTAGCCCAGAAATAAAGGTGGCTGCAGGTGTTTGCCTGAACAACTGATTCCCAACAAGCCTGGTCTACGCCAGCTTTCCTGGACTCCAGTGCAGGCTTGTTATCCACAAAGCTTTCCACCTTGGCTTTTTTTTCCCCAACAGTGCAGCCGTCGGACCATATGCATTCAGTGGCCTTTGAGAACTGCTGTGGGAGAAAGCCATTTGACATCTAGGCCCCAAAACTTGACATTCTCCTTAGTCCTTTCAAATGCAAACAATGCCAGCTTAGGCGTCTTCTCTGTCATATTAGCATGCCAAGTCCCAGAATGCTCAGCGGCCCACTGGATGACACTTTTGTGTCTCACCTCAATGTCAATACCTCCTCCAAGGATGGGCAGAAATTGGCAGACACTGATTTGGTTAGCTTTGCGCAGTGGCAGTATCATAGCCAATGAGGTCCACCTGAGGCGTGATTATTGCTAATTGAAAACTAATCCCAATACCCCGCTGTGATGACTTGAAATACAGTCAGCACTGGCAATTTTTGAGAGTCTCTCAGGAGACTGAGCAATATGTTTGAAACAGCAGAAAAGCAATGGCTTCTAAGATGCAGACTGAGATGTGTTAGAGTTGAGGAAGCGGGTCACGGGGCCGGGGACACTATAGAGATCTTTTGTGTCATCACGCAGCCTGCTGAGTAGAACAATATGTGATTGCCACGTCATGCTCGTTCCCCCCCACTTGCCTTTAATCCAGAGTGGACTCTACCTCATTCAATTTTTCCTTGCTTTTTCTCTGCTAGACCTGGCATCATGAGGCTAAAGGTGAACTTTCTTTATTTGTAACCCAGTCAATTAGGAAGAATACTGGAAGCGTGTTGGTCCAGGGTTAAGGAACCAGTTTGGCCGGTGTGTTTTTTGCAAGGCCCTTGTTTCCAGTGAAAGAGCATTGACCTATAAGTTACACTAAGCCAGAAACTTTCAGCGTTCTCCATCTCTACCAGACTGGACCCTATCTGCATGGTTGCAAGCTGTCCTAAAAAATGGAATGGGAGAGGACGATTGGCCAGCCGGAGTGAGCCAAATACTTGTGCATTCAGGCACACATCTCCTCTTTCTTTTGGGCGCATGGTCTTTTTCTGCCATAAAAGTGAAGTTTCAAGCAGATTGGACTGTTTTGGAGGTGGAGCTTTCAGAGCCCGGATAGCTCAGTCGGTAGAGCATCAGACTTTTAATCTGAGGGTCCAGGGTTCAAGTCCCTGTTCGGGCGGTAGCTTTGTCCTTGTTGTTGAGCTGCGGATAAGGTAATCTTTATGCCCATCTGCCGGAGTGCTCACTGGCCTAGAGAGAGGAAATGTCCTAAGGGATGCAAAATTCCCCCTTTCAAGGCTCTGTGAATCTAGCCCAGAAATAAAGGTGGCTGCAGGTGTTTGCCTGAACAACTGATTCCCAACAAGCCTGGTCTACGCCAGCTTTCCTGGACTCCAGTGCAGGCTTGTTATCCACAAAGCTTTCCACCTTGGCTTTTTTTTCCCCAACAGTGCAGCCGTCGGACCATATGCATTCAGTGGCCTTTGAGAACTGCTGTGGGAGAAAGCCATTTGACATCTAGGCCCCAAAACTTGACATTCTCCTTAGTCCTTTCAAATGCAAACAATGCCAGCTTAGGCGTCTTCTCTGTCATATTAGCATGCCAAGTCCCAGAATGCTCAGCGGCCCACTGGATGACACTTTTGTGTCTCACCTCAATGTCAATACCTCCTCCAAGGATGGGCAGAAATTGGCAGACACTGATTTGGTTAGCTTTGCGCAGTGGCAGTATCATAGCCAATGAGGTCCACCTGAGGCGTGATTATTGCTAATTGAAAACTAATCCCAATACCCCGCTGTGATGACTTGAAATACAGTCAGCACTGGCAATTTTTGAGAGTCTCTCAGGAGACTGAGCAATATGTTTGAAACAGCAGAAAAGCAATGGCTTCTAAGATGCAGACTGAGATGTGTTAGAGTTGAGGAAGCGGGTCACGGGGCCGGGGACACTATAGAGATCTTTTGTGTCATCACGCAGCCTGCTGAGTAGAACAATATGTGATTGCCACGTCATGCTCGTTCTCCCCCACTTGCCTTTAATCCAGAGTGGACTCTACCTCATTAAATTTTTCCTTGCTTTTTCTCTGCTAGACCTGGCATCATGAGGCTAAAGGTGAACTTTCTTTATTTGTAACCCAGTCAATTAGGAAGAATACTGGAAGCGTGTTGGTCCAGGGTTAAGGAACCAGTTTGGCCGGTGTGTTTTTTGCAAGGCCCTTGTTTCCAGTGAAAGAGCATTGACCTATAAGTTACACTAAGCCAGAAACTTTCAGCGTTCTCCATCTCTACCAGACTGGACCCTATCTGCATGGTTGCAAGCTGTCCTAAAAAATGGAATGGGAGAGGACGATTGGCCAGCCGGAGTGAGCCAAATACTTGTGCATTCAGGCACACATCTCCTCTTTCTTTTGGCCGAATGGTCTTTTTCTGCCATAAAAGTGAAGTTTCAAGCAGATTGGACTGTTTTGGAGGTTTCAGAGCCCGGATAGCTCAGTCGGTAGAGCATCAGACTTTTAATCTGAGGGTCCAGGGTTCAAGTCCCTGTTCGGGCGGTAGCTTTGTCCTTGTTGTTGAGCTGCGGATAAGGTAATCTTTATGCCCATCTGCCGGAGTGCTCACTGGCCTAGAGAGAGGAAATGTCCTAAGGGATGCAAAATTCCCCCTTTCAAGGCTCTGTGAATCTAGCCCAGAAATAAAGGTGGCTGCAGGTGTTTGCCTGAACAACTGATTCCCAACAAGCCTGGTCTACGCCAGCTTTCCTGGACTCCAGTGCAGGCTTGTTATCCACAAAGCTTTCCACCTTGGCTTTTTTTTTCCCCAACAGTGCAGCCGTCGGACCATATGCATTCAGTGGCCTTTGAGAACTGCTGTGGGAGAAAGCCATTTGACATCTAGGCCCCAAAACTTGACATTCTCCTTAGTCCTTTCAAATGCAAACAATGCCAGCTTAGGCGTCTTCTCTGTCATATTAGCATGCCAAGTCCCAGAATGCTCAGCGGCCCACTGGATGACACTTTTGTGTCTCACCTCAATGTCAATACCTCCTCCAAGGATGGGCAGAAATTGGCAGACACTGATTTGGTTAGCTTTGCGCAGTGGCAGTATCATAGCCAATGAGGTCCACCTGAGGCGTGATTATTGCTAATTGAAAACTAATCCCAATACCCCGCTGTGATGACTTGAAATACAGTCAGCACTGGCAATTTTTGAGAGTCTCTCAGGAGACTGAGCAATATGTTTGAAACAGCAGAAAAGCAATGGCTTCTAAGATGCAGACTGAGATGTGTTAGAGTTGAGGAAGCGGGTCACGGGGCCGGGGACACTATAGAGATCTTTTGTGTCATCACGCAGCCTGCTGAGTAGAACAATATGTGATTGCCACGTCATGCTCGTTCCCCCCCACTTGCCTTTAATCCAGAGTGGACTCTACCTCATTAAATTTTTCCTTGCTTTTTCTCTGCTAGACCTGGCATCATGAGGCTAAAGGTGAACTTTCTTTATTTGTAACCCAGTTAATTAGGAAGAATACTGGAAGCGTGTTGGTCCAGGGTTAAGGAACCAGTTTGGCCGGTGTGTTTTTTGCAAGGCCCTTGTTTCCAGTGAAAGAGCATTGACCTATAAGTTACACTAAGCCAGAAACTTTCAGCGTTCTCCATCTCTACCAGACTGGACCCTATCTGCATGGTTGCAAGCTGTCCTAAAAAATGGAATGGGAGAGGACGATTGGCCAGCCGGAGTGAGCCAAATACTTGTGCATTCAGGCACACATCTCCTCTTTCTTTTGGGCGCATGGTCTTTTTCTGCCATAAAAGTGAAGTTTCAAGCAGATTGGACTGTTTTGGAGGTGGAGCTTTCAGAGCCCGGATAGCTCAGTCGGTAGAGCATCAGACTTTTAATCTGAGGGTTCAAGTCCCTGTTCGGGCGGTAGCTTTGTCCTTGTTGTTGAGCTGCGGATAAGGTAATCTTTATGCCCATCTGCCGGAGTGCTCACTGGCCTAGAGAGAGGAAATGTCCTAAGGGATGCAAAATTCCCCCTTTCAAGGCTCTGTGAATCTAGCCCAGAAATAAAGGTGGCTGCAGGTGTTTGCCTGAACAACTGATTCCCAACAAGCCTGGTCTACGCCAGCTTTCCTGGACTCCAGTTCAGGCTTGTTATCCACAAAGCTTTCAACGACGGGCCCAAAGCTTTCCACCTTGGCTTTTTTTTCCCCAACAGTGCAGCCGTCGGACCATATGCATTCAGTGGCCTTTGAGAACTGCTGTGGGAGAAAGCCATTTGACATCTAGGCCCAAAACTTGACATTCTCCTTAGTCCTTTCAAATGCAAACAATGCCAGCTTAGGCGTCTTCTCTGTCACATTAGCATGCCAAGTCCCAGAATGCTCAGCGGCCCACTGGATGACACTTTTGTGTCTCACCTCAATGTCAATACCTCCTCCAAGGATGGGCAGAAATTGGCAGACACTGATTTGGTTAGCTTTGCGCAGTGGCAGTATCATAGCCAATGAGGTCCACCTGAGGCGTGATTATTGCTAATTGAAAACTAATCCCAATACCCCGCTGTGATGACTTGAAATACAGTCAGCACTGGCAATTTTTGAGAGTCTCTCAGGAGACTGAGCAATATGTTTGAAACAGCAGAAAAGCAATGGCTTCTAAGATGCAGACTGAGATGTGTTAGAGTTGAGGAAGCGGGTCACGGGGCCGGGGACACTATAGAGATCTTTTGTGTCATCACGCAGCCTGCTGAGTAGAACAATATGTGATTGCCACGTCATGCTCGTTCCCCCCCACTTGCCTTTAATCCAGAGTGGACTCTACCTCATTAAATTTTTCCTTGCTTTTTCTCTGCTAGACCTGGCATCATGAGGCTAAAGGTGAACTTTCTTTATTTGTAACCCAGTCAATTAGGAAGAATACTGGAAGCGTGTTGGTCCAGGGTTAAGGAACCAGTTTGGCCGGTGTGTTTTTTGCAAGGCCCTTGTTTCCAGTGAAAGAGCATTGACCTATAAGTTACACTAAGCCAGAAACTTTCAGCGTTCTCCATCTCTACCAGACTGGACCCTATCTGCATGGTTGCAAGCTGTCCTAAAAAATGGAATGGGAGAGGACGATTGGCCAGCCGGAGTGAGCCAAATACTTGTGCATTCAGGCACACATCTCCTCTTTCTTTTGGGCGCATGGTCTTTTTCTGCCATAAAAGTGAAGTTTCAAGCAGATTGGACTGTTTTGGAGGTGGAGCTTTCAGAGCCCGGATAGCTCAGTCGGTAGAGCATCAGACTTTT
Organism: Staurois parvus; assembly: GCF_062004578.1. Classification (NCBI taxonomy): domain Eukaryota; kingdom Metazoa; phylum Chordata; class Amphibia; order Anura; family Ranidae; genus Staurois; species Staurois parvus. The sequence goes on along the minus strand of NW_028318485.1, from coordinate 676,983 downwards.
AATCTGAGGGTCCAGGGTTCAAGTCCCTGTTCGGGCGGTAGCTTTGTCCTTGTTGTTGAGCTGCGGATAAGGTAATCTTTATGCCCATCTGCCGGAGTGCTCACTGGCCTAGAGAGAGGAAATGTCCTAAGGGATGCAAAATTCCCCCTTTCAAGGCTCTGTGAATCTAGCCCAGAAATAAAGGTGGCTGCAGGTGTTTGCCTGAACAACTGATTCCCAACAAGCCTGGTCTACGCCAGCTTTCCTGGACTCCAGTGCAGGCTTGTTATCCACAAAGCTTTCCACCTTGGCTTTTTTTTCCCCAACAGTGCAGCCGTCGGACCATATGCATTCAGTGGCCTTTGAGAACTGCTGTGGGAGAAAGCCATTTGACATCTAGGCCCCAAAACTTGACATTCTCCTTAGTCCTTTCAAATGCAAACAATGCCAGCTTAGGCGTCTTCTCTGTCACATTAGCATGCCAAGTCCCAGAATGCTCAGCGGCCCACTGGATGACACTTTTGTGTCTCACCTCAATGTCAATACCTCCTCCAAGGATGGGCAGAAATTGGCAGACACTGATTTGGTTAGCTTTGCGCAGTGGCAGTATCATAGCCAATGAGGTCCACCTGAGGCGTGATTATTGCTAATTGAAAACTAATCCCAATACCCCGCTGTGATGACTTGAAATACAGTCAGCACTGGCAATTTTTGAGAGTCTCTCAGGAGACTGAGCAATATGTTTGAAACAGCAGAAAAGCAATGGCTTCTAAGATGCAGACTGAGATGTGTTAGAATTGAGGAAGCGGGTCACGGGGCCGGGGACACTATAGAGATCTTTTGTGTCATCACGCAGCCTGCTGAGTAGAACAATATGTGATTGCCACGTCATGCTCGTTCCCCCCCACTTGCCTTTAATCCAGAGTGGACTCTACCTCATTAAATTTTTCCTTGCTTTTTCTCTGCTAGACCTGGCATCATGAGGCTAAAGGTGAACTTTCTTTATTTGTAACCCAGTCAATTAGGAAGAATACTGGAAGCGTGTTGGTCCAGGGTTAAGGAACCAGTTTGGCCGGTGTGTTTTTTGCAAGGCCCTTGTTTCCAGTGAAAGAGCATTGACCTATAAGTTACACTAAGCCAGAAACTTTCAGCGTTCTCCATCTCTACCAGACTGGACCCTATCTGCATGGTTGCAAGCTGTCCTAAAAAATGGAATGGGAGAGGACGATTGGCCAGCCGGAGTGAGCCAAATACTTGTGCATTCAGGCACACATCTCCTCTTTCTTTTGGCCGAATGGTCTTTTTCTGCCATAAAAGTGAAGTTTCAAGCAGATTGGACTGTTTTGGAGGTTTCAGAGCCCGGATAGCTCAGTCGGTAGAGCATCAGACTTTTAATCTGAGGGTCCAGGGTTCAAGTCCCTGTTCGGGCGGTAGCTTTGTCCTTGTTGTTGAGCTGCGGATAAGGTAATCTTTATGCCCATCTGCCGGAGTGCTCACTGGCCTAGAGAGAGGAAATGTCCTAAGGGATGCAAAATTCCCCCTTTCAAGGCTCTGTGAATCTAGCCCAGAAATAAAGGTGGCTGCAGGTGTTTGCCTGAACAACTGATTCCCAACAAGCCTGGTCTACGCCAGCTTTCCTGGACTCCAGTTCAGGCTTGTTATCCACAAAGCTTTCAACGACGGGCCCAAAGCTTTCCACCTTGGCTTTTTTTTCCCCAACAGTGCAGCCGTCGGACCATATGCATTCAGTGGCCTTTGAGAACTGCTGTGGGAGAAAGCCATTTGACATTTGACATCTAGGCCCCAAAACTTGACATTCTCCTTAGTCCTTTCAAATGCAAACAATGCCAGCTTAGGCGTCTTCTCTGTCACATTAGCATGCCAAGTCCCAGAATGCTCAGCGGCCCACTGGATGACACTTTTGTGTGTCACCTCAATGTCAATACCTCCTCCAAGGATGGGCAGAAATTGGCAGACACTGATTTGGTTAGCTTTGCGCAGTGGCAGTATCATAGCCAATGAGGTCCACCTGAGGCGTGATTATTGCTAATTGAAAACTAATCCCAATACCCCGCTGTGATGACTTGAAATACAGTCAGCACTGGCAATTTTTGAGAGTCTCTCAGGAGACTGAGCAATATGTTTGAAACAGCAGAAAAGCAATGGCTTCTAAGATGCAGACTGAGATGTGTTAGAGTTGAGGAAGCGGGTCACGGGGCCGGGGACACTATAGAGATCTTTTGTGTCATCACGCAGCCTGCTGAGTAGAACAATATGTGATTGCCACGTCATGCTCGTTCCCCCCCACTTGCCTTTAATCCAGAGTGGACTCTACCTCATTAAATTTTTCCTTGCTTTTTCTCTGCTAGACCTGGCATCATGAGGCTAAAGGTGAACTTTCTTTATTTGTAACCCAGTCAATTAGGAAGAATACTGGAAGCGTGTTGGTCCAGGGTTAAGGAACCAGTTTGGCCGGTGTGTTTTTTGCAAGGCCCTTGTTTCCAGTGAAAGAGCATTGACCTATAAGTTACACTAAGCCAGAAACTTTCAGCGTTCTCCATCTCTACCAGACTGGACCCTATCTGCATGGTTGCAAGCTGTCCTAAAAAATGGAATGGGAGAGGACGATTGGCCAGCCGGAGTGAGCCAAATACTTGTGCATTCAGGCACACATCTCCTCTTTCTTTTGGGCGCATGGTCTTTTTCTGCCATAAAAGTGAAGTTTCAAGCAGATTGGACTGTTTTGGAGGAGGAGCTTTCAGAGCCCGGATAGCTCAGTCGGTAGAGCATCAGACTTTTAATCTGAGGTTCAAGTCACTGTTCGGGCGATAGCTTTGTCCTTGTTGTTGAGCTGTGGATAAGGTAATCTTTATGACCATCTGCCGGAGTGCTCACTGGCCTAGAGAGAGGAAATGTCCTAAGGGATGCAAAATTCCCCCTTTCAAGGCTCTGTGAATCTAGCCCAGAAATAAAGGTGGCTGCAGGTGTTTGCCTGAACAACTGATTCCCAACAAGCCTGGTCTACGCCAGCTTTCCTGGACTCCAGTTCAGGCTTGTTATCCACAAAGCTTTCAACGACGGGCCCAAAGCTTTCCACCTTGGCTTTTTTTTCCCCAACAGTGCAGCCGTCGGACCATATGCATTCAGTGGCCTTTGAGAACTGCTGTGGGAGAAAGCCATTTGACATCTAGGCCCAAAACTTGACATTCTCCTTAGTCCTTTCAAATGCAAACAATGCCAGCTTAGGCGTCTTCTCTGTCACATTAGCATGCCAAGTCCCAGAATGCTCAGCGGCCCACTGGATGACACTTTTGTGTCTCACCTCAATGTCAATACCTCTTCCAAGGATGGGCAGAAATTGGCAGACACTGATTTGGTTAGCTTTGCGCAGTGGCAGTATCATAGCCAATGAGGTCCACCTGAGGCGTGATTATTGCTAATTGAAAACTAATCCCAATACCCCGCTGTGATGACTTGAAATACAGTCAGCACTGGCAATTTTTGAGAGTCTCTCAGGAGACTGAGCAATATGTTTGAAACAGCAGAAAAGCAATGGCTTCTAAGATGCAGACTGAGATGTGTTAGAGTTGAGGAAGCGGGTCACGGGGCCGGGGACACTATAGAGATCTTTTGTGTCATCACGCAGCCTGCTGAGTAGAACAATATGTGATTGCCACGTCATGCTCGTTCCCCCCCACTTGCCTTTAATCCAGAGTGGACTCTACCTCATTAAATTTTTCCTTGCTTTTTCTCTGCTAGACCTGGCATCATGAGGCTAAAGGTGAACTTTCTTTATTTGTAACCCAGTCAATTAGGAAGAATACTGGAAGCGTGTTGGTCCAGGGTTAAGGAACCAGTTTGGCCGGTGTGTTTTTTGCAAGGCCCTTGTTTCCAGTGAAAGAGCATTGACCTATAAGTTACACTAAGCCAGAAACTTTCAGCGTTCTCCATCTCTACCAGACTGGACCCTATCTGCATGGTTGCAAGCTGTCCTAAAAAATGGAATGGGAGAGGACGATTGGCCAGCCGGAGTGAGCCAAATACTTGTGCATTCAGGCACACATCTCCTCTTTCTTTTGGGCGCATGGTCTTTTTCTGCCATAAAAGTGAAGTTTCAAGCAGATTGGACTGTTTTGGAGGTGGAGCTTTCAGAGCCCGGATAGCTCAGTCGGTAGAGCATCAGACTTTTAATCTGAGGGTCCAGGGTTCAAGTCCCTGTTCGGGCGGTAGCTTTGTCCTTGTTGTTGAGCTGCGGATAAGGTAATCTTTATGCCCATCTGCCGGAGTGCTCACTGGCCTAGAGAGAGGAAATGTCCTAAGGGATGCAAAATTCCCCCTTTCAAGGCTCTGTGAATCTAGCCCAGAAATAAAGGTGGCTGCAGGTGTTTGCCTGAACAACTGATTCCCAACAAGCCTGGTCTACGCCAGCTTTCCTGGACTCCAGTGCAGGCTTGTTATCCACAAAGCTTTCCACCTTGGCTTTTTTTTCCCCAACAGTGCAGCCGTCGGACCATATGCATTCAGTGGCCTTTGAGAACTGCTGTGGGAGAAAGCCATTTGACATCTAGGCCCCAAAACTTGACATTCTCCTTAGTCCTTTCAAATGCAAACAATGCCAGCTTAGGCGTCTTCTCTGTCATATTAGCATGCCAAGTCCCAGAATGCTCAGCGGCCCACTGGATGACACTTTTGTGTCTCACCTCAATGTCAATACCTCCTCCAAGGATGGGCAGAAATTGGCAGACACTGATTTGGTTAGCTTTGCGCAGTGGCAGTATCATAGCCAATGAGGTCCACCTGAGGCGTGATTATTGCTAATTGAAAACTAATCCCAATACCCCGCTGTGATGACTTGAAATACAGTCAGCACTGGCAATTTTTGAGAGTCTCTCAGGAGACTGAGCAATATGTTTGAAACAGCAGAAAAGCAATGGCTTCTAAGATGCAGACTGAGATGTGTTAGAGTTGAGGAAGCGGGTCACGGGGCCGGGGACACTATAGAGATCTTTTGTGTCATCACGCAGCCTGCTGAGTAGAACAATATGTGATTGCCACGTCATGCTCGTTCCCCCCCACTTGCCTTTAATCCAGAGTGGACTCTACCTCATTAAATTTTTCCTTGCTTTTTCTCTGCTAGACCTGGCATCATGAGGCTAAAGGTGAACTTTCTTTATTTGTAACCCAGTCAATTAGGAAGAATACTGGAAGCGTGTTGGTCCAGGGTTAAGGAACCAGTTTGGCCGGTGTGTTTTTTGCAAGGCCCTTGTTTCCAGTGAAAGAGCATTGACCTATAAGTTACACTAAGCCAGAAACTTTCAGCGTTCTCCATCTCTACCAGACTGGACCCTATCTGCATGGTTGCAAGCTGTCCTAAAAAATGGAATGGGAGAGGACGATTGGCCAGCCGGAGTGAGCCAAATACTTGTGCATTCAGGCACACATCTCCTCTTTCTTTTGGGCGCATGGTCTTTTTCTGCCATAAAAGTGAAGTTTCAAGCAGATTGGACTGTTTTGGAGGTGGAGCTTTCAGAGCCCGGATAGCTCAGTCGGTAGAGCATCAGACTTTTAATCTGAGGGTCCAGGATTCAAGTCCCTGTTTGGGCGGTAGCTTTGTCCTTGTTGTTGAGCTGCGGATAAGGTAATCTTTATGCCCATCTGCCGGAGTGCTCACTGGCCTAGAGAGAGGAATTGTCCTAAGGGATGCAAAATTCCCCCTTTCAAGGCTCTGTGAATCTAGCCCAGAAATAAAGGTGGCTGCAGGTGTTTGCCTGAACAACTGATTCCCAACAAGCCTGGTCTACGCCAGCTTTCCTGGACTCCAGTTCAGGCTTGTTATCCACAAAGCTTTCAACGACGGGCCCAAAGCTTTCCACCTTGGCTTTTTTTTCCCCAACAGTGCAGCCGTCGGACCATATGCATTCAGTGGCCTTTGAGAACTGCTGTGGGAGAAAGCCATTTGACATCTAGGCCCCAAAACTTGACATTCTCCTTAGTCCTTTCAAATGCAAACAATGCCAGCTTAGGCGTCTTCTCTGTCACATTAGCATGCCAAGTCCCAGAATGCTCAGCGGCCCACTGGATGACACTTTTGTGTCTCACCTCAATGTCAATACCTCCTCCAAGGATGGGCAGAAATTGGCAGACACTGATTTGGTTAGCTTTGCGCAGTGGCAGTATCATAGCCAATGAGGTCCACCTGAGGCGTGATTATTGCTAATTGAAAACTAATCCCAATACCCCGCTGTGATGACTTGAAATACAGTCAGCACTGGCAATTTTTGAGAGTCTCTCAGGAGACTGAGCAATATGTTTGAAACAGCAGAAAAGCAATGGCTTCTAAGATGCAGACTGAGATGTGTTAGAGTTGAGGAAGCGGGTCACGGGGCCGGGGACACTATAGAGATCTTTTGTGTCATCACGCAGCCTGCTGAGTAGAACAATATGTGATTGCCACGTCATGCTCGTTCCCCCCCACTTGCCTTTAATCCAGAGTGGACTCTACCTCATTCAATTTTTCCTTGCTTTTTCTCTGCTAGACCTGGCATCATGAGGCAAAAGGTGAACTTTCTTTATTTGTAACCCAGTCAATTAGGAAGAATACTGGAAGCGTGTTGGTCCAGGGTTAAGGAACCAGTTTGGCCGGTGTGTTTTTTGCAAGGCCCTTGTTTCCAGTGAAAGAGCATTGACCTATAAGTTACACTAAGCCAGAAACTTTCAGCGTTCTCCATCTCTACCAGACTGGACCCTATCTGCATGGTTGCAAGCTGTCCTAAAAAATGGAATGGGAGAGGACGATTGGCCAGCCGGAGTGAGCCAAATACTTGTGCATTCAGGCACACATCTCCTCTTTCTTTTGGCCGAATGGTCTTTTTCTGCCTTAAAAGTGAAGTTTCAAGCAGATTGAACTGTCTTGGAGGTTTCAGAGCCCGGATAGCTCAGTCGGTAGAGCATCAGACTTTTAATCTGAGGGTCCAGGGTTCAAGTCCCTGTTCGGGCGGTAGCTTTGTCCTTGTTGTTGAGCTGCGGATAAGGTAATCTTTATGCCCATCTGCCGGAGTGCTCACAGGCCTAGAGAGAGGAAATGTCCTAAGGGATGCAAAATTCCCCCTTTCAAGGCTCTGTGAATCTAGCCCAGAAATAAAGGTGGCTGCAGGTGTTTGCCTGAACAACTGATTCCCAACAAGCCTGGTCTACGCCAGCTTTCCTGGACTCCAGTTCAGGCTTGTTATCCACAAAGCTTTCAACGACGGGCCCAAAGCTTTCCACCTTGGCTTTTTTTTCCCCAACAGTGCAGCCGTCGGACCATATGCATTCAGTGGCCTTTGAGAACTGCTGTGGGAGAAAGCCATTTGACATCTAGGCCCAAAACTTGACATTCTCCTTAGTCCTTTCAAATGCAAACAATGCCAGCTTAGGCGTCTTCTCTGTCACATTAGCATGCCAAGTCCCAGAATGCTCAGCGGCCCACTGGATGACACTTTTGTGTCTCACCTCAATGTCAATACCTCCTCCAAGGATGGGCAGAAATTGGCAGACACTGATTTGGTTAGCTTTGCGCAGTGGCAGTATCATAGCCAATGAGGTCCACCTGAGGCGTGATTATTGCTAATTGAAAACTAATCCCAATACCCCGCTGTGATGACTTGAAATACAGTCAGCACTGGCAATTTTTGAGAGTCTCTCAGGAGACTGAGCAATATGTTTGAAACAGCAGAAAAGCAATGGCTTCTAAGATGCAGACTGAGATGTGTTAGAGTTGAGGAAGCGGGTCACGGGGCCGGGGACACTATAGAGATCTTTTGTGTCATCACGCAGCCTGCTGAGTAGAACAATATGTGATTGCCACGTCATGCTCGTTCCCCCCCACTTGCCTTTAATCCAGAGTGGACTCTACCTCATTCAATTTTTCCTTGCTTTTTCTCTGCTAGACCTGGCATCATGAGGCTAAAGGTGAACTTTCTTTATCTGTAACCCAGTAAATTAGGAAGAATACTGGATGCGTGTTGGTCCAGGGTTAAGGAACCAGTTTGGCCGGTGTGTTTTTTGCAAGGCCCTTGTTTCCAGTGAAAGAGCATTGACCTATAAGTTACACTAAGCCAGAAACTTTCAGCGTTCTCCATCTCTACCAGACTGGACCCTATCTGCATGGTTGCAAGCTGTCCTAAAAAATGGAATGGGAGAGGACGATTGGCCAGCCGGAGTGAGCCAAATACTTGTTCATTCAGGCACACATCTCCTCTTTCTTTTGGGCGCATGGTCTTTTTCTGCCATAAAAGTGAAGTTTCAAGCAGATTGGACTGTTTTGGAGGTGGAGCTTTCAGAGCCCGGATAGCTCAGTCGGTAGAGCATCAGACTTTTAATCTGAGGGTCCAGGGTTCAAGTCCCTGTTCGGGCGGTAGCTTTGTCCTTGTTGTTGAGCTGCGGATAAGGTAATCTTTATGCCCATCTGCCGGAGTGCTCACTGGCCTAGAGAGAGGAAATGTCCTAAGGGATGCAAAATTCCCCCTTTCAAGGCTCTGTGAATCTAGCCCAGAAATAAAGGTGGCTGCAGGTGTTTGCCTGAACAACTGATTCCCAACAAGCCTGGTCTACGCCAGCTTTCCTGGACTCCAGTTCAGGCTTGTTATCCACAAAGCTTTCAACGACGGGCCCAAAGCTTTCCACCTTGGCTTTTTTTTCCCCAACAGTGCAGCCGTCGGACCATATGCATTCAGTGGCCTTTGAGAACTGCTGTGGGAGAAAGCCATTTGACATCTAGGCCCAAAACTTGACATTCTCCTTAGTCCTTTCAAATGCAAACAATGCCAGCTTAGGCGTCTTCTCTGTCACATTAGCATGCCAAGTCCCAGAATGCTCAGCGGCCCACTGGATGACACTTTTGTGTGTCACCTCAATGTCAATACCTCCTCCAAGGATGGGCAGAAATTGGCAGACACTGATTTGGTTAGCTTTGCGCAGTGGCAGTATCATAGCCAATGAGGTCCACCTGAGGCGTGATTATTGCTAATTGAAAACTAATCCCAATACCCCGCTGTGATGACTTGAAATACAGTCAGCACTGGCAATTTTTGAGAGTCTCTCAGGAGACTGAGCAATATGTTTGAAACAGCAGAAAAGCAATGGCTTCTAAGATGCAGACTGAGATGTGTTAGAGTTCAGGAAGCGGGTCACGGGGCCGGGGACACTATAGAGATCTTTTGTGTCATCACGCAGCCTGCTGAGTAGAACAATATGTGATTGCCACGTCATGCTCGTTCCCCCCCACTTGCCTTTAATCCAGAGTGGACTCTACCTCATTCAATTTTTCCTTGCTTTTTCTCTGCTAGACCTGGCATCATGAGGCTAAAGGTGAACTTTCTTTATCTGTAACCCAGTCAATTAGGAAGAATACTGGAAGCGTGTTGGTCCAGGGTTAAGGAACCAGTTTGGCCGGTGTGTTTTTTGCAAGGCCCTTGTTTCCAGTGAAAGAGCATTGACCTATAAGTTACACTAAGCCAGAAACTTTCAGCGTTCTCCATCTCTACCAGACTGGACCCTATCTGCATGGTTGCAAGCTGTCCTAAAAAATGGAATGGGAGAGGACGATTGGCCAGCCGGAGTGAGCCAAATACTTGTGCATTCAGGCACACATCTCCTCTTTCTTTTGGGCGCATGGTCTTTTTCTGCCATAAAAGTGAAGTTTCAAGCAGATTGGACTGTTTTGGAGGTGGAGCTTTCAGAGCCCGGATAGCTCAGTTGGTAGAGCATCAGACTTTTAATCTGAGGGTCCAGGGTTCAAGTCCCTGTTCGGGCGGTAGCTTTGTCCTTGTTGTTGAGCTGCGGATAAGGTAATCTTTATGCCCATCTGCCGGAGTGCTCACTGGCCTAGAGAGAGAAAATGTCCTAAGGGATGCAAAATTCCCCCTTTCAAGGCTCTGTGAATCTAGCCCAGAAATAAAGGTGGCTGCAGGTGTTTGCCTGAACAACTGATTCCCAACAAGCCTGGTCTACGCCAGCTTTCCTGGACTCCAGTTCAGGCTTGTTATCCACAAAGCTTTCAACGACGGGCCCAAAGCTTTCCACCTTGGCTTTTTTTTCCCCAACAGTGCAGCCGTCGGACCATATGCATTCAGTGGCCTTTGAGAACTGCTGTGGGAGAAAGCCATTTGACATCTAGGCCCCAAAACTTGACATTCTCCTTAGTCCTTTCAAATGCAAACAATGCCAGCTTAGGCGTCTTCTCTGTCACATTAGCATGCCAAGTCCCAGAATGCTCAGCGGCCCACTGGATGACACTTTTGTGTCTCACCTCAATGTCAATACCTCCTCCAAGGATGGGCAGAAATTGGCAGACACTGATTTGGTTAGCTTTGCGCAGTGGCAGTATCATAGCCAATGAGGTCCACCTGAGGCGTGATTATTGCTAATTGAAAACTAATCCCAATACCCCGCTGTGATGACTTGAAATACAGTCAGCACTGGCAATTTTTGAGAGTCTCTCAGGAGACTGAGCAATATGTTTGAAACAGCAGAAAAGCAATGGCTTCTAAGATGCAGACTGAGATGTGTTAGAGTTGAGGAAGCGGGTCACGGGGCCGGGGACACTATAGAGATCTTTTGTGTCATCACGCAGCCTGCTGAGTAGAACAATATGTGATTGCCACGTCATGCTCGTTCCCCCCCACTTGCCTTTAATCCAGAGTGGACTCTACCTCATTCAATTTTTCCTTGCTTTTTCTCTGCTAGACCTGGCATCATGAGGCTAAAGGTGAACTTTCTTTATCTGTAACCCAGTCAATTAGGAAGAATACTGGAAGCGTGTTGGTCCAGGGTTAAGGAACCAGTTTGGCCGGTGTGTTTTTTGCAAGGCCCTTGTTTCCAGTGAAAGAGCATTGACCTATAAGTTACACTAAGCCAGAAACTTTCAGCGTTCTCCATCTCTACCAGACTGGACCCTATCTGCATGGTTGCAAGCTGTCCTAAAAAATGGAATGGGAGAGGACGATTGGCCAGCCGGAGTGAGCCAAATACTTGTGCATTCAGGCACACATCTCCTCTTTCTTTTGGGCGCATGGTCTTTTTCTGCCATAAAAGTGAAGTTTCAAGCAGATTGGACTGTTTTGGAGGTGGAGCTTTCAGAGCCCGGATAGCTCAGTCGGTAGAGCATCAGACTTTTAATCTGAGGGTCCAGGGTTCAAGTCCCTGTTCGGGTGATAGCTTTGTCCTTGTTGTTGAGCTGCGGATAAGGTAATCTTTATGCCCATCTGCCGGAGTGCTCACTGGCCTAGAGAGAGAAAATGTCCTAAGGGATGCAAAATTCCCCCTTTCAAGGCTCTGTGAATCTAGCCCAGAAATAAAGGTGGCTGCAGGTGTTTGCCTGAACAACTGATTCCCAACAAGCCTGGTCTACGCCAGCTTTCCTGGACTCCAGTTCAGGCTTGTTATCCACAAAGCTTTCAACGACGGGCCCAAAGCTTTCCACCTTGGCTTTTTTTTCCCCAACAGTGCAGCCGTCGGACCATATGCATTCAGTGGCCTTTGAGAACTGCTGTGGGAGAAAGCCATTTGACATCTAGGCCCCAAAACTTGACATTCTCCTTAGTCCTTTCAAATGCAAACAATGCCAGCTTAGGCGTCTTCTCTGTCACATTAGCATGCCAAGTCCCAGAATGCTCAGCGGCCCACTGGATGACACTTTTGTGTCTCACCTCAATGTCAATACCTCCTCCAAGGATGGGCAGAAATTGGCAGACACTGATTTGGTTAGCTTTGCGCAGTGGCAGTATCATAGCCAATGAGATCCACCTGAGGCGTGATTATTGCTAATTGAAAACTAATCCCAATACCCCGCTGTGATGACTTGAAATACAGTCAGCACTGGCAATTTTTGAGAGTCTCTCAGGAGACTGAGCAATATGTTTGAAACAGCAGAAAAGCAATGGCTTCTAAGATGCAGACTGAGATGTGTTAGAGTTGAGGAAGCGGGTCACGGGGCCGGGGACACTATAGAGATCTTTTGTGTCATCACGCAGCCTGCTGAGTAGAACAATATGTGATTGCCACGTCATGCTCGTTCCCCCCCACTTGCCTTTAATCCAGAGTGGACTCTACCTCATTAAATTTTTCCTTGCTTTTTCTCTGCTAGACCTGGCATCATGAGGCTAAAGGTGAACTTTCTTTATTTGTAACCCAGTCAATTAGGAAGAATACTGGAAGCGTGTTGGTCCAGGGTTAAGGAACCAGTTTGGCCGGTGTGTTTTTTGCAAGGCCCTTGTTTCCAGTGAAAGAGCATTGACCTATAAGTTACACTAAGCCAGAAACTTTCAGCGTTCTCCATCTCTACCAGACTGGACCCTATCTGCATGGTTGCAAGCTGTCCTAAAAAATGGAATGGGAGAGGACGATTGGCCATCCGGAGTGAGCCAAATACATGTGCATTCAGGCACACATCTCCTCTTTCTTTTGGGCGCATGGTCTTTTTCTGCCATAAAAGTGAAGTTTCAAGCAGATTGGACTGTTTTGGAGGTGGAGCTTTCAGAGCCAGGATAGCTCAGTCGGTAGAGCATCAGACTTTTAATCTGAGGGTTCAAGTCCCTGTTCGGGCGGTAGCTTTGTCCTTGTTGTTGAGCTGCAGATAAGGTAATCTTTATGCCCATCTGCCGGAGTGCTCACTGGCCTAGAGAGAGGAAATGTCCTAAGGGATGCAAAATTCCCCCTTTCAAGGCTCTGTGAATCTAGCCCAGAAATAAAGGTGGCTGCAGGTGTTTGCCTGAACAACTGATTCCCAACAAGCCTGGTCTACGCCAGCTTTCCTGGACTCCAGTTCAGGCTTGTTATCCACAAAGCTTTCAACGACGGGCCCAAAGCTTTCCACCTTGGCTTTTTTTTCCCCAACAGTGCAGCCGTCGGACCATATGCATTCAGTGGCCTTTGAGAACTGCTGTGGGAGAAAGCCATTTGACATCTAGGCCCCAAAACTTGACATTCTCCTTAGTCCTTTCAAATGCAAACAATGTCAGCTTAGGCGTCTTCTCTGTCACATTAGCATGCCAAGTCCCAGAATGCTCAGCGGCCCACTGGATGACACTTTTGTGTCTCACCTCAATGTCAATACCTCTTCCAAGGATGGGCAGAAATTGGCAGACACTGATTTGGTTAGCTTTGCGCAGTGGCAGTATCATAGCCAATGAGGTCCACCTGAGGCGTGATTATTGCTAATTGAAAACTAATCCCAATACCCCGCTGTGATGACTTGAAATACAGTCAGCACTGGCAATTTTTGAGAGTCTCTCAGGAGACTGAGCAATATGTTTGAAACAGCAGAAAAGCAATGGCTTCTAAGATGCAGACTGAGATGTGTTAGAGTTGAGGAAGCGGGTCACGGGGCCGCGGACTCTATAGAGATCTTTTGTGTCATCACGCAGCCTGCTGAGGAGAACAATATGTGATTGCCACGTCATGCTCGTTCCCCCCCACTTGCCTTCAATCCAGAGTGGACTCTACCTCATTAAATTTTTCCTTGCTTTTTCTCTGCTAGACCTGGCATCATGAGGCTAAAGGTGAACTTTCTTTATTTGTAACCCAGTCAATTAGGAAGAATACTGGAAGCGTGTTGGTCCAGGGTTAAGGAACCAGTTTGGCCGGTGTGTTTTTTGCAAGGCCCTTGTTTCCAGTGAAAGAGCATTGACCTATAAGTTACACTAAGCCAGAAACTTTCAGCGTTCTCCATCTCTACCAGACTGGACCCTATCTGCATGGTTGCAAGCTGTCCTAAAAAATGGAATGGGAGAGGACGATTGGCCAGCCGGAGTGAGCCAAATACTTGTGCATTCAGGCACACATCTCCTCTTTCTTTTGGCCGAATGGTCTTTTTCTGCCATAAAAGTGAAGTTTCAAGCAGATTGGACTGTTTTGGAGGTTTCAGAGCCCGGATAGCTCAGTCGGTAGAGCATCAGACTTTTAATCTGAGGGTCCAGGGTTCAAGTCCCTGTTCAGGCGGTAGCTTTGTCCATGTTGTTGAGCTGCGGATAAGGTTATCTTTATGCCCATCTGCCGGAGTGCTCACTGGCCTAGAGAGAGGAAATGTCCTAAGGGATGCAAAATTCCCCCTTTCAAGGCTCTGTGAATCTAGCCCAGAAATAAAGGTGGCTGCAGGTGTTTGCCTGAACAACTGATTCCCAACAAGCCTGGTCTACGCCAGCTTTCCTGGACTCCAGTTCAGGCTTGTTATCCACAAAGCTTTCAACGACGGGCCCAAAGCTTTCCACCTTGGCTTTTTTTTCCCCAACAGTGCAGCCGTCGGACCATATGCATTCAGTGGCCTTTGAGAACTGCTGTGGGAGAAAGCCATTTGACATCTAGGCCCCAAAACTTGACATTCTCCTTAGTCCTTTCAAATGCAAACAATGCCAGCTTAGGCGTCTTCTCTGTCACATTAGCATGCCAAGTCCCAGAATGCTCAGCGGCCCACTGGATGACACTTTTGTGTCTCACCTCAATGTCAATACCTCCTCCAAGGATGGGCA